>NW_006800056.1:372313-379884 GCF_000485575.1 Poecilia formosa | reverse complement strand
TGAACTCAAAACATCTCCGTTAATGAAGATGTAACCGTGGCGATGGTTAGGGTTAGAGCCATCTAGAGCTCTGTTCCCAACATTTATGTCTCCTTCTCTGCCCATTTGAACAAAGACACTAAAGTCTCTAAATGGAAATGATTTAAATAAATGAAAAAGTTGCCTTTGTCTTTGAAACCAAAATAAAACCGATGTTGAACTCTAGAAGAAAAAAACGCTGATTTCCCTTTGCATTTGGTGATATTTAGAAATATGCAGATGTGTCAGGAGGAAAGCAGAGACCTGAACACGGCGTTAAATGATCAAAAGGCAGCCGGTGTTTCAGTTTTATGTTCCAAACTCAGATCTGGCCCATGTAGCTTGTTCACTTGCTGATTTATGCTTTTGAAATATTTTCTTCCAAAGTTGTTGATTTGCTTTTTGATGAAAATGATTTGCATGAATAAACACCGTGAGAGGAGTACAGATGCCGTGTGCGACAGAATTACATGAAAGAATAATGATGAAAGACATCCAGCTCTAATGAGGCATCTGGAGTTGCAAATAAAAGCCAACCTGGTCTTTTCCTTCGCTCTGTGGGAAATTGCTGCTTGTCCTCGGCGCCTTTTGCCTCGTTGAGGCTGAGAACTCCGATTTGGTTGCCAAATGGAGAGATTTTTTCCTTCATTTCTGGCTCCGTTAGAAAGTTTAATAAACGTTTGAAGACTTCAGTGACTCTGAGTTATAGAGAACTCATCAGGTAGCTTCAGACCACTTCTCTGTGAACAGAAACTAAATTACGTCTCATCAGAGGCGCTTTTGTTCCTCAGAAATACCAGGAGACCTGCAGGAATCTGCAGCTGGCTGTTCAGGCTCAAAGCAACAACAGTTGTTTTCCCCATGTGACTGAACACCAGATTAATATTCTCTGTTGGTTATTTTTGGTGACTCAAACTGACACCAGGCAACGAGGCCTAAAGCCCCTCAAACGCCACGACAGCAATCTGGCAAAGATTAAATATCAGTTTAAAGGTCGACGACGCTTCATTTTCTCTCCAACTTGGAACAAAACGTGTCTTTTGAGGACAGATGAATTAATTACCACAAAGGTCTTGCAGATGAAAGTGCTGCTAACACCAAAATTAGTCCATAAAACTACATTGAACTGGTTTTTATCCCATTCACTAACATTTTGTAACCAGTGAAATGACTGTGACGTTCAGTCAGGATGTTCTGGAGGATCGCTGCTGGCTCTGTGTCCTCGGACCTCTGTGGCTTCCTTCTTCTGGACTAAATGACTGAAGTAGCTTCAGTTCCATTAGAGGAGGATCAACACTGAACGCTGCTTCTCCATGTTCGGTTCTGATGCTAGAGAAGCTGAGAGGTCTGGAAGGTTGATACAGAAACAAATGATATGTTGGTGCTGAACTGTTCAGTGGTTTATAAACTAACAGAAGTTTATTCTCTCAGTGAAGGACGTCAGAACTGGGTGATGCTCTGCCTTCCTGGGTTTAGTCAGAACTCCAGCAGCAGCTGGACCTTTGATGTAGGCAGACCTGTGAAGACGCTGCTGCAGTAATCAATGCAACTAAAGATAAACACATAGGTGAGTTTTCTAGATATTAGTGGGACATTAGTCTTTCAATCCTGGAAATGTTCTTCAGGTGATAGAAGGCCGACTTTGTAATCGTCTTTATGTGTCTCTGAAGGTCCAGGTTCATCATGATGCCCAGGTTTCATCCTGATCTCCAGTTTCCAGCTGTAATAACTGAAGCTGTGCTGAGTTCTGGTGAGAACACATGCATGAGGTGAACATGCAACAGCTTTGCAGAAAAACCCTGGATGGGATCTGAACCCAGGACCTTCTTACTGCAGGGCAGCGGCGCCAGCCGGGCCACCAAGCAGCCGAACAGGAGCTGCTTTTACTGTTCCTGACTGTGGAGTCATGTTTAGCATAACCCACCCAGGGTTGTCTAATGTCTTCTGGCAACATGTTCCAATATATCACTAAAAAGAAAGTAGCACAAATAATAATAATACTAAAAACTGTTGGGCATTAATGTTTTCTCTCCACCTCATTGCTACAGCTGCACTCTTTTAAAAACTAATTTAAAGTGTACAAAAAATAATTAGTTTCTGACTCATCTGAGAGACTGCGCTGATAAGAAAAGACACAAACTGGAATTGATCATTTATATTTGTGCTTGAGCGACGCCGCTGGGTCAGCGTTCCCGTTTCCATTTCATTGATAGAGCGCCTGGGATTTTCCAGCTGGTGGTTTGTTCATTAAGGTGAGGATGAGCTGCAGGTTTGTTCATAGAGCCCTGGTTGTTCCACGTTCAGACAAAAGCCTGAGCAGATCCTGGGCAGTTTTAGCAGCTCAGAGGAGGAAGCTAACAGTTGGTGCAGTCATCTGTCTGCCCGGTTACCTGCAGACCGCTCCGCAGCGCCGGGGCTTCCAGGCTCCTTCAACGTCACTTTCATTGCACTTGTGGGAATAGACTAAACACTCATCGAGCTGATTTCAGAATATCTTAGGGATTTTAGCTGCTGGATGTTACAGAAGCACACAAGCCTCCATTAGTGAAGGATCTTACTGGATATTTTGCCCCCAACGCCCTCACCACTTCCACTAAATGACTATAGATTCCTGGTCACTTCATCAACCTCTATTAACATGCCATCTGAATTCCTAATGGGACCAGTATTACTCCTAATAACCTCCATGCATAAGCAGATGTCAGCAGTATCCAGGCTCAGCAAATTAAAAATACAATGTCTGGTCCTCGCCTTCAATTATCGCCGCATCGGAGTCCAATGAATCAGGCTGAGAAGACACGTATTCAGTTAATCCCAAAAACTCTTCTCCAGATCCTTGTGAATATTCTCCCCATCAGCGTTAAGTGACACTGTTTGTACAGTGAGCTGATAAAATGGCGACTGAAGCGCATTCACAGCAACTCACCAGGGAGCAGAAGGAGCAGAGGAACCGACTGGTTTGTGAGGGAAAGTAAGTGCTGCATTACTGCAGGAAACAATGAACACCTTAATGACTAGTTTCCATAAGCTAATAAACCAGAAACGTTGCACCAGGCCATAAAGGCTTAAAAACAAACAAGAACCACCACAGGAATCCTGTTGAGCTTCATTCCCAACAATCCAACAAAGATGACAAATATATATTTAAAGAGTCCATATTTATTCCCTCTGAACATTTAAAAAAATCAAAAGTTGAAATAAAACATGGCAGATGGAAAAGTCATCAGTGGATAAACTAAAATATTTGTTCTTAAAGTAGTAACTGATAAAATCATCTTTTTTTGATTTGGCTGAAATCTAAAAACAGATGAAGTAGAGAAATATCTCAGAAAAGATTAAACTGACGCAGAAACACAAATCTTTACATATCCTCATGTAGTTTACTTCTCTCTGTATATTTCTGCTCTCTTCATGATGACATTTGATGCATAAATGTGGTAAAATTATTTGCACACTTGACATTTTTCCATATGTGTTAGGAACTCAGTGCACCCCAACCTGCAGACCTCATGTATAAAGTTATGCAGGGCAGAGGAGCCGTACAGTTAAAACCACATGGACTTTCTGTGGAGGTTAGAATTTTAACAAATGAACCGTTCTACATGTTCTGGTGTTAATAATGTATTTTCCCAGAGGGAAAATTCAATTTACCATCTTTGGAAACTTCTCCTCATGTTTTTCGTTTCTACATGATTGACTCCATGAGCAGCTGACCCTTCCTCTTACCTTCAGACAGGTACAACAGGTTTTGGTATCGTTGATAAATTTTAAAATAAAAATTAGCCATGGAGGAGTAACTTTAAATTTCAGCCAAAAAACCAAATTGAATGTCATTAAATTCACATGTTTTCAAGTGAAACTTTTCTGGTGTCAAAAAGTCAAACATTTGTTAAAACCTTGATAATTATAAACACATAAATTTACAACATTAAGACTAATATTTAGTCTGCACAACTAATGGAAAGCCCTTCAGTGTTAAACATTCATATAGATCTGCATGTTTGATAAATTAATTATTAAACCAATCATTGCTCTGCAGCTGTAGCCCAGACCGTATCCAAGGGCAACCGACAACAAATTTAATCATTTGAAGCTGCAAGTAAAAGTAAAGAAAGCTGAATATTGTTTATAATGTTGTACAATTTTTTCAGAGCAACTTTTAGTCTGTTGGATGAAAATCCATAAAATAAATATTTTCTAAAGACTTCTTAGCAGCTTGTCTTGAAATGGCCCAAAGCCTGAGTCATGCTGAGAACCTGCCAGCAGAGCATGAAGGATTTGTTGCTCTAATTTCATTTGAAGGTGTTTCTACAAAGTTGGTTGTGATGAATATGAATATCTCCCACACTATTCAGATTTTAATTCATGACAGATTTTTTATCCTTCCACCTGACGGTTATGAGCTTCCTGTGCAGATTTATCATCTAAAATCCTAATAAAATCTCAAGTTTCTGGTTTGGAACTGACATGACAAAAAGTTTTAGATTTTTATTTTTTCAAGGTGTTGTATAAGTAACTTTTGTTACTGCTGAGTATTAAACTAAAGTTTTTAACATCAAATAAACACAGAGCTGTTTTTATATATTAACATGAAATGCTTACTTGAGTCTTTACACAGATGGATGGTTTGGGTCGGCAGATGATTCGTCAGGATTTTAATGTCTGTTCATCAGAAGCCCTCTGACCAGCAGAGAATTCCTCTGGGTTGGTTTCATACTGCAGACTGAATGTGATCTGGTTTTGTTGCCATAGCGACCTGTCCCCAGGTCGTGTTACTGGTTCGACCTGGACCCGGTTTGCTTTCCAGTCTGTCGTCTCCAGTTAGCAGCACCAGGTCAGCGTTGTTCCTTGGACTGGTCCCTTTGTGTTACATCGACTCTGGCATGTCATCCATCCCGACTCTGGGATCAGTCCAGCAGTCTGGGATGACAGATTCAGGCGAAGCCATTTGCTCATGAGACAGATTTAACGGCCAAGCTGTCTGTGTTGTGTAAAGACAAGACACTGCAAATTGTTCCCTGAATCTAATTAAAGGTGTGGAAGTTAAGTACTTTGACTGTTAAGTGTTGTACGGCTGGTTTTAATCACATCTCCAGGTCTGATTTAGGCATTGATCACACACCATCTTTCACAGTTAAACAGAAAACAGAGGAAACTGTGTTTGAATACATGGACAAGTGGTTAGCAGAGCGAGTCCATGTTGGTCTGTGGAGGATGAGATTAGAAAGAGACGGCTCAACCCCGAGTCGCACTCTGACTGAAGAACTATCTGGAAAATGAAGGCAAATTTGGATTGTGGACAGAACAGGTGGGGAACGTAATGATGGCAGTACAATGGTCCAATGCATTTTCACATTATCCGTCATGTAGATGTAGAGGCAAAGAAAAGATGATCTCTGATTGGATTTCTTACTGAGGAGTCAGATTTCAGTCCTTGTGGGCCGGCGGTGTCGGGCAACTTCTGAATCTGTGTTTGGTCATCATACTGCGTGTTGAGGAGGAGTTCAGTCCAACTGTCCACACACGGGAGTTTCGTTTTTTCACACACCTTTCAAGATCTCTAGATCCCTCCGAGCTGAGCTGCTGCTGCAGGAAACGTTTAAACACAGAGCAGGGCAGAGAGGAACGACCTTCACCAGGCTTTACACTGACCACAACGTTACTGGGATAAAGGACCTGGTCCCTCTCAAACCAGACCTAATATAAGAGGCTGATAGAATGATGATTGTTATAGAAACAATGCCAACAGTCAGTTGGCGAGGGATGAAACATCAGAGGTCAACAGGAGGCAACTGATCCAGGCTGTAAAACTAACCTGGCCTGGAACAAATAAATGGATGCAAAAAACTTAGATAAAAAATTCCATGAAAGGGAATAAAAATAGAAATCATCATGGATCAACATGGACACAGAATGAGTCTGATATTTATGGCTTCTTCATGAGTCTCGCAGCTTTGACTGATGGTTGTATTTTCAGAAAAGACATCCAGGAATATTTTCACACCACAAACTGCTTTGTTAAATCAGCACCACTGAGTCAGTGTCTGTTCCTGTTCTCTCCACGTTTTCAGCCTTCTAGACGTCACTTCATATAAAACTTTATATAAAACTTTCCAAACTCTGCTGAGGCTCTCTGTCCACCATCATCACGCTGCAGCAGGATTCCTGCTGAGTGGGAACAGTTTCCTGGAGCCTTCACGACAGATCCATGTCTCCCTGCAAGGATTGCACCTCCCCCCCTAAATACGCTCCACCAACTCCCCCCTTGTACCATTTCTTACCCCCTGGGGACAAACCTGGCCCTGCTGAGGAGTGTGACAGCTGGAGGTGTGAATGGACTGCAGTAAAACATCTGAAGGCTGAAACGACCTGTGCAGCTGTCTGCTGGGAGCCAACAGTGCATGCTAAGTATTTTTTTTTACCTTGAACATTAAATCTTGTTTTCTTTTCTTTAACCCCTGGAGTCCAGCAGCAGCAGGTTGGAAAGTCTTTGGGGCGTTTACTGAGTTGGGCGTCTTTTCTGCCTGTCAGCTGATGGTGGCGCTGCAGCTACATGAAATTCAGGCAAAATTTAACCATGAATAGAAGAACAAGAAAAGCAGTTCTGTGAGAAAGAGAAGCTTCAAATGAATGTGATTGAAACATTCACCCATCTTTTGGCTTTTAAAACCTGTTAGAATCAATCGTGGCAGCCATGTTTGTTGTGGTCAACAAAAATCGACCACATTTTGTGGACAGCTCTCGGTCAGGCTGGACGCTCCGTTCTTCCTGCGAAGCTGTTCCAGCTCTGCCAGTTTGGTGGGGATCAGCTGTGAACAGGTCTGGGCTTTGACTAGGCCACTCCAGAACATCTACCTTGTTGTTGAACCATCTCTGTGCAGCTTCAGCTGGAGGCTTCAGGATCTTCAGGAATTCTCTGGAGCTGTCGCTGACTTGCAGATACAAATACAGTTTCCTGATATTTTCCTGTATTTATTTTATCATCTGCCTTTTCAAACCTTCCACTGAGTTTTCCACCTGCCTTTTGATAAACTTTAAACTTGATCTAAGTTTTTATTGTTATTCACGTCGTCTTGTCAGTTCTGATCATCAGAATCCAAATCTGAAGAGTTTTCACTCAACTCTGGACATCCAGCTGTCAGTTGAACTTCATGCTTCTCTGGTCGTACAACATTTCTTCATATCCGATAAAGTCTTCTTTTTTTACGTTAATAAGCAACATGTCAGTAGCAATGTTTTAGTGACCGGCTGAAGCCCAGTGCACGTCATGAACCGGACCGTGGTGAACAGTAACTCCGCCCCCTAAAATCATCCCACTTCAGCATTTCGTGATAAAAACAATTAAAACAAGTTATTTGAGTTTTAGGTCAGGAAATGTCCCTGGAATGTTTAGCGGAAGTGTTTCACTAAATTATATTTATGCAATATCGATATTTTGGAGATTTGATTTCAGTTCTCCCTTAAGGTGCAGAATGGAGCCAAACATGCTTCAACCTGCAAAGTAAAATCACTTTTGGCAAAAAAAATTACTTTGGCCATTAGTTTAGGAAGGT
>NW_006800056.1:369283-371441 GCF_000485575.1 Poecilia formosa | reverse complement strand
GGAAATCATTACTGATATAAATTTGTCATAAAAGTATTACTGATTGCACTTTAAAAATGAAGTAACTTTATAGGTAAAGTTTAATCAGTAATGATTTCCTGGTTAATGTCAAGTTGTCATAACAAAGACATTTTGAATAATGTCAACTTTGTATTAAAAATGTCATAATTTACCGAATGACGCTTTATGACAAGAGTCATAAATATTCATGAAGGCCTATTCATGTTCATGACGCGTTATGTCATGTTTATGACAGTGTCATGTCAGTCTTATTCACTCCCTTCAAATAAAGTGTTGCCATTTTTTTTTTTTTACTTTTTGTGAGAGAAAGAGAGAGAGAGAGAGAGAGCACCCGCGGAGGGTGAGAAGGGATTTTTTTTTTACTTTTTGTCAGAGAAACAAGGGATTAATCAACAACCCCAACCATAAAACCTAAGATGGCCGCCATGCGTTTGACAGCTGCAGCTCCAATAAAGTGTAAATAAACAATTTATATAACATTGGAACATTATGTCTCAGTTATTTGGTCTCTGTTAGAGGAAGCATGGATGGATAATTAGTTTTATTGTTGTCAGTTTATATCTTTGTATCCAGAAAATCTCTGTGGTTTTCCAACTTGTGCTAAGAAAGCTGGACTTGTAATATTGGTATTTCATGAGTTCACCTTTAATGAAAATGCTAAACTCTGGAGACTGACTTATGTTTAACTTTCCATGTTTATTAAACCCAACAGATTTTAAACACTGAAAGTATTGTTGAGCTTATAAATATTAATAACCAGGAATGGTAATATGATCTCAATTTAAACATCCTTTTTATCAGGAGATCTTCTGCACTTCAAACGAGTCTAATCTGGGCCTCATTAGCAGCAGCATGAAGCTGAAACATGCGGCTGTTTAGTCTCTGTTCACCTCGACGCTACAGAGAAGAGCTGCAGCTTGGAGGAACGAGGAACCGAGACGCTGAAGTCAGAGCGCAGAGCTCTGCTCAGGTTCAGCCTCAACTAAATACTTTAATTAAGCAGCAGAAATACCTTCACTGTCAATTTACAGGGCTTAATAATCTGTCATATTTTATTACAGTCAGCATCCCATCTGTCTTTCATGTTGGATGATGAAAATCACATGTAAGCTTCAGGTATTCATCCACCGATCTGTGCCATATCTCCTAGATTAGATTAGATTAGATTAGATTAGATTAGATTACATTAGATTAGATTAGATTAGATTAGATTAGATTAGATTAGATTAGATTAGATTACGTTAGATTAGATTAGATTAGATTAGATTAGATTAGATTAGATTAGATTAGATTACGTTAGATTAGATTAGATTAGATTAGATTAGATTAGGTTCTTCCATCCAGGTTTATATACTTTAGAGATATAAACTATTTGGAGATGAAAATAAGCTGATGGACGTCAGAATAAAACAAATCGCCGTCTAATTGCTGCAGCTCGAAGTTGAATCTTTCCTGTTGCGTTTTCAGATCTGACAAATTTGATTGTTCACACACCGTGAAACAAAGCTGTTGCCTTGGCGACAAGCTCCAATTTACAGCACTTGACAGGAAGTTTGCAGCGCTTTAAACAAGTTTTCTACGTTTCCTGTTTCTAAAATAGATGCATGGCTTTTTTTCTCCTTCTCTAGATGAACACTGTTCCACAATAACAACAGCTTTCATGAGGAAATGCTTCACTTGGGTCTATTTCTGCAAAATTTAGTTTAAAATCATTAAGAAGGAGCATAACTATGTGAAAATTCCAAGAGTTAAAAGTTTATTTCAGAGAAAACTGAGCACAGCAGGAATAAGAAAAGTTTGCATGACAACAGGAATGTTTCTGCAGCAGAAAAATCACAAACCTGAAATGGACAAAAGGTGAAGCCAGAAGAAATGGCATCAAAACTTTGGCTCATTAATCTGATCTCTACTTCAATTTCAGAATTATATTAAAAAGACATAATTTTTTGAAGCTTCAGTAACAACTGTGGCTCTAGATTAATTTTATTTAGCTGGACTGAGAAAAATGCATCTTTACATTGTAAAGATTTAAACATTGACACTGAAAATCAACCGCACTCACAAAACTGTTTACATAATTTACAAGGAAAATTAAACAAACAAACAAACAAACAAACAAACAAACAAACAAACAAAC
>NW_006800056.1:355966-366454 GCF_000485575.1 Poecilia formosa | reverse complement strand
GGTCCGGTGTGCGCTTCTACTAGGATTTTTTTTTTTTTTTTTTTTTTTTTTTTTGCTGGTTTCGCTTCTCCGAAACGGACAGATGATGTTACGTCTGCAGCTCCTCCAGAGCGCCGCTCTCCTGGGCAACATGAACCCAGAAGGCTCCATTTGTTAAATCCGCTGGATGAGTTACTTCCAGCGGTTTCTTTCTAATTCCGCAGTGGTTGAGCAGCGGACTGCGCATGTTACAGTCTAATTAACTTTTGCATCGTCATTTATTTCCTCAAGATAAACTGCCGGCTCCTCAAATGGATTAACACAACGTTGAATTCTCTTTAGTTTTCTCTGGGCTTCCTAACCATTTTTTGTAAGTATGATTTTATGGACTGAACCATTTTTTAATTGTAAAGTGTTGATTTTATTTTTGTATTGATTTGATTTTTGAACCCTTATTTATTTTGAAGTGTTGATTGTCTGAAAGACCTTAGACATGAATTGCCCCATATGGGGTTTGAACCGACGACCTCAGGATTACCAGCACCGTGCTCTAACCTGCTGAGCTAACTCACCTACCTTACAAACTGTTGAGTTTCCATGGATTTAAGAAGAACTTACATGATCTTACCACAATGAAGATTTGATAAAAGTGCTTATATTCTAATGTTTTTCAAAATAATATACATAATATTTTATTTTCCAGAGATTTTGTATTTTCAAGTGTTGATTGTATTTCACTGATATTTTTTATTTTAATGTGTTAATCTTATTTTTGAATCATTTTTATTTGTAAGTATTGATTTTATTTTATAGCCATTTGGCCAAGTCTCTGTAGAACCATTTGTCTCTGCTAATGACATCTTTAATACAATTTGTTGATCCCAGGCTTACTGTAATGTGAAATTAGGCAAATTAGGTAAAGGTCTGACAGTTTGTTCACCAAGTTACTGTGCTGTCTGAGAGGATCTGTAAGTATTTGACATTGTTCCATGCTCGTTTAGTCTCTAACAAAATTTGGATCATCTACCAGGAACAGTGGAAAGAGCCTGAGTTTCTATAGTGTAGTGGTTATCACATTCGCTTCACATGTAAAAGATCTCAGGTTTGAAACCAGACAGAAACAGATTTTGCATGTTCTATTCATCACAGGCGTTTACTAAAGGTCAACAAGGTTCTGTGGTGTCATGGTCTGTCCTCTGAATCCAGGCATCTGAATGCAAACCTCAGTTGAAATTTTCATGTTGCATCTCACATCATCATCTTTGGAACCTCAAACTGAAACAAAGCAGAGAAGTTCAGTTCCTGTAGTGTAGTGGTTATCACGTTTGCTTTACATGCAAAAGGTCTCTGGTTCAAAACCAGACAGAAGCGGTTTTTGTCGGTTATGCATCTCTTGGGGTGCAGTGAGACAACAAGAGCCTTCCTCTTTGGTGATGGTTCATTTGCCAACCGGCTTCTTTGAAATCGAAGCTACTTTACTTCAATTACCAATTGGCAGTTCTATGGCGTAATGCACATGTGTCAAACTCGTGGCCCCCCAGCATTTTATAGGCCATGGGAACTCAAATGCAATATTTAAAACTTCAATACATAAAATCAGTTATTTAATAATATGAGGTGGTGTTTAATTTATTTTTANTTTTTTTTTTTACCAATTTCAAGAATAAAAAAATAAAACTGGATCTGTAATCAATCTAAATCTGAGAGACTGGAGCTTGTTAATGGGTCCTGAAGCTGTAATTTAATTTTAAAAACAATAAAAAACAGTGAAACTATTTGAAAGCTTATGTGACTTCCTGTTTCTTCCACATCGGCTTCTTTACGACACGTTTTGTTCCACATTCACCGAGTGACTGGAAATGAGTTGGGAGCTAAATGACTGGGCAGGGATCCAACTCAATCAAGTCAAGAAATGATGGTGCATAAATATTCATGACTTTTCTTTGTTTGTTGTTTTGGGTCGGTGAATGGAAAAGGCGAAACCCGAGTCATTGTTTCTGCACTGATGTGTATTTGAAAACAAAAGCTGCGTTTGCAGATCTGCTCGCCGTGAGCAGTGGAATATATTTTTCTTCTCTGTAAACAGCCAATCAAAAGAAGAAGAAAAATCCCAGTGAGGAGTGAAAAGTGAAGCTCTGATATCTTTTACAAAGTTTGCAGCATTTTAGAAGACATTAATAAAAGCAGCTGTTATAGATGTCCTGCAGAGGACCTGTAGGCTGCTCCAGCCGCAATCTGTTTCCTGGCTGTCAGCTGAAAATATTCAGTGGAGGAGATTAATCTCTGCCGTCTGGAGCTCCAAACTTTCTGTTCTGTGGTTTGTTTTTCTCCAAAGTACAATGAGCAGCAAAGGCTCTGGTGTTTTACACTATTTCTACAACAATTTCTGTTAGATGAAGGTGATGTTTTTGTTCAAATCTGACTTTCAACACATCCAGTCCAGAACTCCTGCATAATCCATATGAATCCAGAAATGTGTGGAATTTTCTAGATCTGAAAATTTTATATGATGTAAAAATATTTCTAATATCCGATGGTATGCTTTAATGAGTTCTAAAAGTTTCATCCATAGATGCATGTCAGCTTCCGACCCATCAACCATACAGTCAATGTTTGTTTTAATATCTTCTATAATAAAGAAAAGGCCATTGTTGAAATATTAGTCATAAAAAAAACTGAGAACTCTGAGAATTTCAGCTCCAAGAAGGAATGACTTTCAGATGGAAACTGTGGCAGCTTTCCGACATACAGAAATGTTTAAGGCAGTAGTGACATGAACGGCACAGATGTATTATAAAATTCAAAAGTGAATTTCCTACAATAAAAATAATGGGAAAGAAAACAGTTTACCTCAGCTACGACCGTAAAACCTGCACAGCTCTCACAACCCGTCAGTTTCAGCACAGCGGGGGATTGTTCTCATCTATTACCACTGCTAGAGGTTTCAGTGAGAAATCTGCCTGTTAGTGGAGATGTGCCTGTTGTGACAAAGACAAAGGGGTTTACTGGCTGAGAAGACAATCCCTCTGTTTCCTTTTAGCTGTTGCACTAGTATAAAAGAGAAGCTCACAGATTTAAGCAGCACCGGCACCGCTGGCGTTGCTGCATCTGGCTGGTTCCAGAAAGTGCAGGTGAGTCAGGTCACAACCCAGACAAATCAGTCATGGAGGAAAACTGTTTTTGGAGAGCAAAACCTTTGGGTTCAGCAGGTCCTGTTTGTGCTGGGATGTGAACCTTTTATTAGCCTGATACTTTGAAAAGATCCTTTAGTTGGTCTAAACATGTGGAACAGAAACTGTCATGTCCTTAAAGTACGCCTCGCTTTAGATTCACTCCAATTTTGAGATCAGTATTATTCACAGTGTTCTGTTGGGTCAGAACCGGTGACATTACTTTCTGTTATGTCACCGTCTTGCTTCATTTTGTTTTAGACTGAATAATGAACTCATCATTCATCATGAATGATGAGTTCAGCTCAGCATGCAGTGCTGAAATTCCAGTTTGAACCATCCGGCTGCCTTTGGTCAGTCAAGCATCGCAACATGAAAGATTAAATGATATTATTTAGTAACAACGTTGCAGGTCAAAATGGAGGCAAACTGGCCAATAGGAGGCTTTGCTTTATCAATACAAAAGAGCAGAGCTACACCAGGCCCCAGCCATGAGTAGATGCAGAATAATCTATATTTAAACATTTAGGTCATTCTGCATTTAACCCATATCTATAAATGCAGTAAATATATTTGAATAATCAAAAGGTTTAAACTAAAGTTTTATTGTTTAGAAACCAAAGGGTAAAACATATTTCTTTCCCTTCAAGGCAACAATGCCTCATTAGTATTTCTTCTACCTATTTTAATACTTCTGACTCCCACAGTATTTTATATGAAGGCATCCGCCGCAGTCGGTCAGAGAAATGTGTGCTTTTTTGTTTTACTGCAGAATGTGACAAACAGTATAGAATTGGCGCATTTGAAGTGAAAACCCCAAACGACGGCGTGCCTGAGACTCATGAAAGCCACTTTGATCTCGCATTCATCTCCCCCGTCATGCCCACATTAAACCGCAAACAACACGGAGAACAGCCGAGATACAAATGTGCAGTAATTGGAGCACCTTTTTTGTCATCGGATGAATTATTCATTTCTGGATGTTGCCTCTCCATGTTGTAGTTACCTCGTCTAAAACGGTCCAAGGGGAGATTTATCACTTTGCCTGCTGTCAAATGAGAATACATTAACGTGAGGTTTGTGGATCGTTCAGAGATAAACGCCACATTTATAATGCCCCTGGAGACATGATGGCAGCTGATAACAGGCAGTCTTGATATCGTCACCTATGTGGACTTGAATCTATGCTTAACTTTATTTTTAGGGAAATGCATGCATAGAAGTCCCAGGTGAGAAACGGAGGTGAAATATCTCACGGAAAGCAGAAATTCAGACAGAAACGGACACAATGCAGCAAAACATCCAGAAACTGCAATGAGACATTTCTTAGCTCACCTCACTTTTTTACCAAACTGCACTGATTTGTTTACCTTGAATAGGTTTAGTCAGAACTATCTGAGGAATTATTGTAAATATAAATGTTTCTTAATTCATAGTCTGTTTATTAGATGAGAGCCTAGCGGTAAACTGAGCGCTTTGTCCTTTGGCTCAGCTCTCTCTTCGTGACGACAGAGGGTTACAGTGATCTCGATTGATCGGTTGGTACCTGAAAAGAACAAATCATTTTCTGCTTAACTCAAATGTTCATTGTTCATTTTTTCGGCAGAGCACATCCACTGTATGAAATATAAAAAATCTGAGTTATTATCCTCATTCAGCACCGTTAGGATCAAGTGCTCTTTGTCCAGTAATTTCAGCGCCAATGAGTCTACCACCCGCTGTGACGAACGCCTGAAAAACACAGATGGATTCCTCCACGCCTGCATGGATTATTGACAGAAGATAGTTTGTGATGCTGAGCGGTTTCCTCGCTGTTACTCTAACTTCTGTCTCTGGAGTCTCACCGACTGTGCAGCTGCTGGATTAGCCATGAACCAGATCTGGTGGACCGACTTGCTACTTTCTATTCTGACCATCAACAAAGGAGACAGTAATGGACACAGACACAGTGGATCTACGATACTCACCACACTGTGAAAATGCTAATTCACTGTGATGTTAAAAAGGAAGGCCGTTAAATCATCTCAAAACTCTTTCCAGCAGCAGTTCTTGAATCACTGCAGTGGAAAGGGAGGGATTATTTGTTCTTTTTAAGGTTCTAAATATTCTTGGACCTGAATATCCTCTTAGAAAGTCGTCAGGTACAAACTGTCTATATAACGGACTGAACTTTCACCCTGACCAGGCAAGGCGCTTTAGATTTGCCACATTCACACTCACACACACACAGTCCGATGCAGATCGATCGGCACCTCGGTGTGCCTTATTGCCCAGAGGCACATCAACCACCATGCTAGGCACAGTTAGCTTCCTTCTTCTGAGACCTGGAGCCAACATGTAGAAACTGACGGCTCCTTTTTATCACACAGTGTTTACTGCAGCTTTTCTGTTCGCATTCCTCTTCTAAAGTTGGTGCTGCTATTAAATGTTAAATTACTTTTTCTTGATCCCATTAGATTTTCTTTGAATAGGAATGACACCAAACAGAAAAAATCCTTTTTTTCCTCCAGCTCAAACTCCTTCGGCGACAGACTTGATATCTAACAGCTTCATCAAACATTTTTTTAACGCATCTTTAATATTTTTACTGCTAAGGATGCATGTTCTTGTATGTAATGACATAAATCACTAAATGCATCATGACGTACATGTTTGCATGCACCGTTTTCCTCTGGGATGATTTACAGGCGCAGAGAGTTTAATGTGACCACTCCCATAAATCACGTAATGGTGAACTACAACTCATTATGAAAACCAGCCGACGCTCAGCAGGGCTGAGTTATGGCTGAGGATATTACATGGCAGGAGAGTCCTCTGTTGTTTACGGCTGCAGTGATCTGTGCTGGTCTCTGTGTGTTTGAATGAGATCCATTTGTTCCTGATCCGAGTCATCCTGTTGTATCTCCAGGCCGGAGTCCTTCTGAGGTCTGAAGTAATGGCACCTTCTCCTTTTCGCTGATGTCAAATGAGCCTCGTTGGCTTGCCTCCTACTACATTAATTAACACCATGGCTCATGATGGATGACCTCAGCTGAAGCTTCGTAGCTCCCATTCATCACGGCACGTAGGAGGATGGAAGTCCGGATCTTTTGCTTCTCTCCTCATCTTTGTCCTTATAACACAAGCGGCTTCACGTTGCGTTTTTTTCCGTCTCTTCGTAATCAAAGCATAAAGATGATGCATCGTCAAAACGTACAAACATTGCTGCTTAATGTTTATGTGTTCCATCAGAGGACGTATGATCTATCACAAGCAATAAATCATTCTTCTGCAGCAGCAGACTCTGCAGAGCTCATAACTCACCAACTTTCCTTTATCTTAGACAAGTTGGACAAGAGAAATGAGAAAAATGAAAACATCACAAATAGTTTCAAAAGACCGTTAAATATCCCGGCTTCACTCATGGAGAAATCACTATTTAAAGTTTTACTTATCAAGGATTTTGCTGATTAGTTTTTTATAAATTGTTTAAATAAAAAATAAATCAAGTTATTGGCTGACGTATTAAACCACTGGATTAATATTAGGATGTTCCTCATCTTCATGTGTGGGAAAAAGCAGATAAGAGAAATGTAAAATGTAGCAGTGGGTTGAAATACTACTTTCTAATTTTTTTATCAATTTGAAGGACTATATGAGTATCTGTGGATAATATTTAATGCAAACTCATTCCTCCAGGCTTGGAGGACAGAACAGGTATCTGCCATCCAAGCATTCAGCATGCTGAGGTGAGTACATTTTCAGCAGGGAAGGCATTGCGTGTGCAAACTGTAGCATGAAATCAGGTATTGTTATTATTGGACTGTTTCAGAAACACTCCTGTGGGCTGTGAAGCAGCAGTGAATATGTGTGACAAAAATTGTTTTATATGTTGAGAAGTGGAAGATTTTTATTGAAAGGACAATAAAGAGGTTTTGTCTTGATGGATTATCTCTTCGTTTAGAAGAGCTCAGATCTCCAAAGCCACCAAATAAGTAAATGTCTTTTTTTAGGAAGTTCAGGATTTTTTGTGTATTCAAAGAAAAATATGACAGATTTTATGGACCTTTTATTCAGATCCTAAGGTGTTATTAGAAAAGGGTTTTTTAGAGAATGTTAGGTCTGTAAGGGAGAGATTCTGTAACAAAAACATTTGTCTCTGTAGTTGCTGAGCACATGTTGCTATTCTGATCTTTCTGCTGCTGTTTTAGTTTCTTTACCAAATCCAAATTTTCCTTCACTGTAGATTCAAAGAAAACTTTTGTTTTTCAGTGATTTAAAGTTGTTTCCAAGGGAATACATTTCAGAGTAAACACACAGATACTTTCCTCTCCAGCCCACGACGTTCACACTTCAGCAGGGACAGACTGCGCTAGTACCAGATCTACGAGTGGGTAAGCAGAACCACCCGACTGTGTGTCATTTTTAACCTGTAAAGTTTCAAACACCATCTGCAGCGCGCTCTGAAAATAAGCCCTGAGTGGTAAAATCTCATGCTTCTTGGATTCGCCGGTGCGGACGCCACGCTGTGCAAACTGCCTGTTACTCCCATCGCTGACTGACATGCTGGCACTGCGATTCAGCAAGGCGCTGCAGGATGTCAGGTTTATACACTTTAACTTGATGAGAACGACTTCCATGCAGGTTTCATCTAATGTAATAATAATCATTCTGAGAAAAGTTTCTCTGCAATCCTTTAGTTTTGATTGGCTCACTTATTTCAGACTGATAAAGTGATTGGTTATGGGGATTTATTAATTACATACTGCACCTGACGTGGGGTGAGGTTCGTGGTGACGCACTGCCCCCTCTGGGGTCGGATGTACAAATATAGAAAACACAAAACAGAAGCTTACAGTTCAATTTGATCCCCATTTGAAATGTTTAGTTACTGCATTAAATCTTCCATCCTGAAGGTTTTAACAGGAACAAACTTCCAGCAGAACCAGACCAAACGGTACCATCCACCTGAACCAGGTGAGCTTTGATATGACAGGAAGCAGAAACACTCAGACGCTTCAGGCCACAAACACATACAGGAGCTAGGAGAGCATTCAGACCAGCCCTGTTCAGTACGCTTTCATCCAGCTCTAACTGGTTTCCAGTTCATTTGGTGTTTGGTCTCTTATGTACCCAACAGGCTGCCACTACAGGAGAGATCATGAAAATATGGAAGAGAAGTTTTGGATCGTCTGTCTGCTGAGATCAGATTAGATTGGAGAAGAGGTTTCATCTCTAAACCCTCATTAAAACTCTCACTGCAGCGTTTTTCATATGTTGACTTGTTTTTACAGATAATAGAGAACTGTAACGCCGAAGCCTTGGAGTAATTCATGCATTGGTTAGAAATCCTCCCGACAACAACGGCTGCACATGGTGGGGTTTTACGCTGCAGACCTGGCAGCGAAGTCTCATTAATTTACCAAAGGAGCCACAAATTCTGGCTCGTTAGTTCAGGAATGCTGTGTTCTCCGTGTCGGTGAAAAGGTGAGCAATTCTTTGGTCTTCACAAACAGAATATTCCAAACAGACTTCAAACACAGCTTCAAATATTCATTATCACATGTACACACAGAAGAAACATGAATCAGTGTTTTAAAGCTGAATGATTAAATTAATCGGCTTTGTGTTTTCATCTCTTAAACGCAGAGATGCAAACCTTTTCTACTGTTAATTTACATTTCTAAGAATATAAAATGTGCTTAGATTTTTATCTACTTTATCTTTAGGATAACTGCAGAATAAATTAATTTGTCTTGAAGTGATTTTAAATTTATTTTCCTCTGCACACCAGCAAAGACAAAATATAAAAATGAAAAGTTGTTTATATCTTTTGTGATTAATTTAGTTTTGATCTAAATGAAGAAGCTGTTGCTGAAATGAACTGTATCCTTTGGTTTGTGTCTTTTTAAGGGTGCTGGGCTCCTGCCATCATTCAATGACAAGTGACCCTCAGGAAAATTAAGTTGGGTCTTTCAGTCATCGCACTTGGTCGACACCTCTAATGATTATCTGTTACTTGTGCCAGAATGAGATAGATTGAGTCGGCCGCCGAGACGCTGGAGGTGTGTCACTGCGGTATTCAGATTTTGAAGTCAGAGGCCTGTTAGACTCCAAAAAGCCCAGAGGGATTCCCAAACGTCCCAAGTTTGAATACAGCAAGTTTAAGGTGAGCGAGAGTCTCTGTGGTGTTCGGAATACCAAAAGACTCCAAGCTTTCATGCAAAATGTTGAAACTGACCCAGGAAACGTCACGTCCGCCTGCCTCGTTTTAAATGGCTTGCTTCACACACCCAGGTTTCTGTGATGCATAATAAATCATTTATAAACATTTTCAGTATATTTACAACATCCATTCTTTATCTGAACACACTAACAAGGTCAGCAGGGGGCTGGTGCCTCTCTCCAGATTACATGAGGCGGCGAGCGCCCTGCGCAGGTCACCGGTCCATCACAGACAAACAGGACAAGCAGGTTTACACTCACATCTAAGAACAACGTAGCGAGAATCCACACATGACCAGGGACAACATGCAAACTCCATGCAGAAAGACCCCAGGTTGGGATTTGAACCAACTGAGCCATCGATCAGCCTGTATGTAGCTCAACCAAACACAGTCAGGTCAGCAGAAAGCAAAGTTTCCCTGTTTGGAAAGAGAGTTACGTCGTTTTACAACATGACAAATGTCAGACTTGACATGTTTTTTGCTGAGTCAGATGATAAAACACGTCTGTCCCTGAATTTGCTCCCTTTCAGATACTGTATGTTTTAATATAACATTTTATTTAAAGCTTTATGTCACATAAAGCAAAGTCCCAGCCACACACAGTAATCTGTATACATAACCTTTGAACTTATTCATTTTGCTAAAAGAAGACCCGGCACAGAACACGTTCCAGTTTTCTTGGAGAGGCCACCAGATTTGTAGCGGTTCTTGAAGCAATGAGTTCTGCACCATATCAAGAGTTTTACAAGAGAAGCAGACTCCACATCAGCCTAAACATGAGACACTACTCTAAATACGTTCCCCTGTTTTCCATCAGAGAAACATCAGTTTTGTTACTGTTGTTGAAAAGCTTCATTTTAGCCTGATTTGGCAAAAGTTGATGGTTCCAGTTAAAGTCCCACTAGAGCTTAGCAAACTCCCCAATGTTTAATTTTTGTTTGTTTTTCCCACATGTCCTGCCTTGGCAAGCTGCTTGCCTGCATGTGCCAGAGTGGTTCAGCTCTCCAAAAACAGCTTTATGAGAGTGAGTCCTAATTACATGATTGACTTTATTAAATCAAGACTCCATCCAACAGAAAAGCAGAGAACACTGGTGAAATGGGACCTGTGTGTGTGTGTCTCTGTGTGTGTGG
>NW_006800056.1:352127-355956 GCF_000485575.1 Poecilia formosa | reverse complement strand
CTGCCTTGGCAAGATGCTTGCCTGCATGTGCCAGAGTGGCTCAGCTCTCCAAAAACAGCATCATGAGAGTGAGTCCTAATTACATGATTGACGCGTGTGTGTGTGTGTGTGAGCTGGTTTGTCACCTGGAGCTGTATAGCTGTTAGTGGTGAGATCGGTGGAAAGCCTGTGACCCGGCACCACAGAGGATGCAGCAGAACCCGAGTCCAGAAGCAGCACCAGGTGAACACAAAGCCTCATCCTGTCTGAACACGGAGACGCGATGACGGAGTTCAGCTTCTGGTTTCTAACAGCTGCTGATTCAGGCTAGCAGAACGCCACTGTTTAATAACTACAGTGATTAGACACTGCTAATGATTTACAATAGAGCAAAAAATGTTGCATTTGTCTTTTATGTATTGAGGTTATTATTGCAGTCCTTCAGTTACAAAACTTTGAATTTCATGTCATGTTCTGACTCACAAGGCTTTTTTCTCACAAAGCGAACATTTGATGCACCTTAAGTTGAATTTGTGTTTCTCGAGTTCGCTCACAGCGCCCTGCGTCGAGTTGAGAGAGGTCCAGCGGCTCAGCAGTGGCAGAGCAGCTCCCACAGGATGCTGTTAGGAGACTCAGAGAAGAAGGAAATCATCAATAACTGGAGGCGGTCACATGGCAACTGATTTGGTCTCTAGTTATTTTGTCAAAAGAGGAAAGTTGGAGCTGGGTTGGATCATAATTGTGATGTGGTTCTGTAAGTAGCAAGCCTCCACAAATCAATTCTGTCAACTTGTGCCCAGTGGGAGGCTTCAGTCATAAGTTAGAAAAGGAAATCTCTGTAAACCTTCCAGAAAACTTATTTATTTTAATCAATCTTTTTGTTCAACGCTAGTCTAGAATAGGATAAAACAGAAATAACCTTGATTGTCCTTCAGGACATTCAGGTGCACCACTAATGTGATTTACATTACTTTAGTTTGATGCATTGTTTTTGTGTTATATTTCAGTTTTTAAGTCACATTCAGACATGATATTCAGGAAAACACTGGAAGTGAGGCGGCTGAGGAACGCCTCGGCCCTCCTTCCTGTCTGCATTTAGCTTCACTTATGCTGTTTGGATTTTCTGGAGATGTTATTCAACATGAAAAATCTCATTATGGGTTTATGATGCTCGACATAGATGAGAATGAAATGAAGTCATCAGCGCTGTTCCTACAGGTTCCACTTTCAGAAAACAAAGGAACTGAAGGCCAAACAGACACCAGCTTCCTGCTGGTGTTCAGGCACAAAACACTTCAGACCCACTGATGTGTGTCATGTATTAATATTCAGTTATCCAAAAAACACACACTGCAGAGTGGACTTTCAGGTAATCTATTGTACTGCAGAGATAATTAAAATGTTCCATGAGGGGGGCGTTAAAGTCACTGTTAATTACTGGGTAAAAATAAAGGTTACCATTTAAATTTCTTCTGTTTTATAATAAATTATAATTGTGGAGTCCTTGGTGTTTGTGCCATCATGTTAATATGCCCTCTCTCTTTTGTTACACACTTATTACCTGAAACCTGAACTGTGTCACGGCTGAGTGGTGGAAACCAGATGCAGGCGGGGAAGGCTGAGCAAAGTTCTGTTTAACACAAATAAAAATTAAATGCTCCACAAGCGAAAGGAAGAAACTCATTTAAATATTAACTTTAACAAAAAGAAAAAACCAGGAGAAGAACTGAATCCCCACTTCAGTTTTTTTCCTGAACCCTAAACAGGCTCACATTCCCATCACAAGGTACTTTACTAAACATAAAAAGAGGATGTAAAGGCAGTTGCTTGCATCGTGCCATCAATGTTAAAAAATACCTCATACTAACGTGTATGAAGCAACAGAGGAGGAAAACTCCCCTTTAACAAGAAGAAAACACCAGCAGAACCAGAACCCGTCTGTGTGTGAACAGACATCTGCAATTACTGACTGGGAGTTTGAGAAGACAGAGCAGAAACACTTTCTATGTTAGAGAGAAGTAAGAAACGAATGGCAGTGGTGCTGATACTCTGTGTTGCTCAGCAACGGCCCAGAAGCCTGGCAGACCTGGAGGAGACCGGACCAACACCTGCTGCAGTGTGTGCAAACCTGGTCCAGAACTACAGGAAACGTCTGAACTCTGTAAATGTAAAGGAAGGTTTCTGTACCATAATGGTTCTTTTTTACTCCATCTTAAGTTAAAGAGCTTCAGTCAGTTTCACCCCAAATATTAAAGATTTTTACTGATAACTATTTTCCCATGAATTCTAGAAATAAATCAAAGAATCACTCACAAAGATTAATGCAAGAAAACCTCAACATCTGTAATTAGATGTTGAATTTCCACTTGTTGCCTCCTGCAGAGCTTCTCATGCCTGTGCATCCATCATCACCTGCTGCTGCAGCGTTTTAATATACAGCAGGAAATGGAAAACATATTAGCTCCAGCTGATTCTGCACCTCAGAGCACCAAACATGTTTACACAGGAAGTACATTTACTGATGTATATCACAGGAAATAAGTTCAGAAATGTGATGCAGTATTAAAAAGAACTTGCTACTTCTAGTTTTAAGGTCACTCAAGTCAGACTTTTAATTGTCTTTATTACCAAAAGCCAATTGTTATGGAAACTGGTGGCAATATTTCCTCCATTTTCTTGCTTTAAGGAGGAAATGATGGTTGGATTTTGAGCTGTGAAAGGCGCTCTTGTCTCATGTCACGTCCGCCCACCTTGTGTGGTCGGCTTGTGGCAGCCGGAGCAGTCTCAGGCTGTCAGGAGCAATGTGCATTGATCTGACTGGCAGATGAGAGGTCGGGCAAACACAAACAGGAGAGGAGAAACCACAGACGAGTTTGAGCAAACATGCCAAATCAGTGGAGGAGAGAGAAACGTTGAAGCAGCTGCTTGTGAAGATGCTGCGCTCATGAAGGGAAGGATGCAGAACAGTAGAAATGTTGTTCACTTTATATAGAGCAAAGAAAATCGTTCCATTCTACCATTGTCTATACAGCGAACCACACAAATACCCAAATACTTGAGACGCCCTACAAAAGTGCTTAGAACTACAGAGTTTTGATAGTTCATATACCAAATATACATAAATATGCATTAATATGCACAGCGGAAAGCATTTTAAAATATGCGCTACAAAAAACCCATGAATAATTTGTAGCTAACAGTCCTCAGAAGAATCAGCTGAACCTTGACTAGGTGGAGGTCCACTGTACCATTTACCACAGAGTGTCACCGGGTCAGAGGCGGGTCCACTCTGGTCCCTCTCAACACAGACACAGTCACACCTGTGGACAAGTCAGGGTGTTTCCACACCCAAGAGTTTTTCTCTAAAAGATAAAATCATAATTTGAAAACATCTTTTTATATTTACTGAAATCAGGAAGAGTTCAGTTCAGGTTCCTCTTCTGAAAGAGTTTCTGCAGAACGCTGCTGCAGTTGTTCCTAGTTTTAAAACATTCCCTGTGGGGTGGAGCAAAAAACAACAAAATACGCCTGATTACCTGAAACGTTGAGCAAGTTGCAGATTGCATAGATGAAAATGGAGATCATGAAGATTTATGCATTATTTGTGGTTAAACATAGAGCATTGTGGTGAAGCATCAGTTACTATCAGAAAAGTTCAAGGCCTCTGTGGGAAAAGTTGGAGGCAAAAGGACAGAAGGACAAAAGGACAAAAGGACAAAAGGACAGAAGGACAAAAGGACAGAAGGACAAAAGGACAAAAGGACAAAAGGACAGAAGGACAAAAGGACAGAAGGACAAAAGGACAGAAGGACAAAAGGACAAAAGGACAGAAGGACAGAAGGAAAAAAGG
>NW_006800056.1:348037-352117 GCF_000485575.1 Poecilia formosa | reverse complement strand
TATATTTACTGAAATCAGGAAGAGTTCAGTTCAGGTTACTCTTCTGAAAGAGTTTCTGCAGAACGCTGCTGCAGTTGTTTCTGGTTTTAAAACGTTCCCTCTGGAGCAAAAAACAACAAAATACGCCTGATTACCTGAAACTTTGAGCAAGTTGCAGTTTGCATAGATGAAAATGGTGATCATGAAGATTTATGCATTATTTGTTATTAAACATAGAGCATTGTGGTGAAGCATCAGTTACTATCAGAAAAGTTCAAGGCCTCTGTGGGAAAAGTTGGAGGCAAAAGGACAGAAAGACAGAAGGACAGAAGAAGAAGGACAGAAGGACAGAAGGACAGAAGGGCTCCCCAAACATCACGGTACCAATGAACCAGAAATACTAAAGTAGCCATGAACTTACTTTCTTTTATCATATTTTTGCAAACATGTTTATCCTCTGGGAAAATTTTTATATTTTTCAATAAATAAAAATTAAAGACTCTGGTCAAATGTTAATATATTCATAAACCATCTCTGTGCTCTTGAAGCTTGTAGAAAAGGTGAAAGTACAAAACAAACAAGAGGTCCCATTTCTTGGAGACCAGTTGAGGTTTAATGAGTCATGGCCAGAGAATTTATGAGGAAACTATAACATGAGCAGCATGTGAAGTAATTAATCTGTTGTGTTTACAGTGTCTGTTTAGTGTGACGAATAAAAACCAGGTAAATCAGAGGCTGCACAGGAACAGAAGTGTCTGTATTCCACTGAAACAACCTTCAGGTCTTTAACATTTTAGAGCCAAAAGAGACAATGGACATTTTTAAACACAGTAATAAAATATTTTAAATGGTTTCTAGATGGGCTTCACAAGTTATTTAAATGCTAACCTTTCATAAGCAAATCTCTGTGGTAAAATATGGTTATACCAAATATGCAGACTATTAAGACTAAGTGTTGCTTTATGTTAGTAACAGGTGCATTAGGTTGTACACTTCATTTCAAAAGGACTGAAAACAGTTGTTGGAAATTCTGCGGTTCCTTTGAAATCTTGTCTGAAGGATAATTAATCTTTGACTTTGTGTTCACAGAAACTGCCTCAGACATTTCGCGTTCAAACTAAGAGTTCAACAACATACCGTCTCCATCTGTCCACGCAGATGCTTCATGAACAAAGATGATCACCTTCATCAGAAGAAGGCTGCTTGACAAAGCCTACGCAAACAACATGAACTCGCCTACAATCTGCCTTTTCATTGTTCGTTTTATTCCTCTCAAAGGATTTCACAACCAAGAAAGTCTGAAAGAAAACCTGCTCAGGAGATAAAGTTCTGTTTTTAGTCACACTAGTTGATTTTTTCTGTACCAGCAGCTGGTTTTTCTGAGTTCATTGGCTCATAAATGATGAATTTTACAATAATCTAAACACAAAGAAAGAAGATGCCTTTGTATGTTGGGATCAGTGGTGCAGAATTCAAAGTATTTAATGGTTTCATAAGGGCGTGTCAGGGTTTTGCTGACATCACACTCCTTGACAAAATAAAATTTGTATTTAAGGGTTAGCTGACTGTCCCCCCATAATTAATCCACACATTCCAAAGAGGTATTTCTTCTTTAGAAGAATACTGGGCTGCACAGTGGCACGTTTGGTCGCAAGAAGGTCCTGGGTTCGATTCCCAGCACAGGGACTTTCTGCATGTTCTCTTTAAGTGGGTTCTCTCCTGGTACTCCAACTTCTTCCACAGTCCAAAACCATGACTGTCAGGTTAATTGGTCTGCAGGTGTGTGTGTGGTTGTTTGTGTTGCCCTGGACTGGTGACCTGTCCAGGGTGTAAACGCCTCTCGCCTGTTTGACAGCTGGACTTTGGCACCAGCAGCCCAATGGAATAAGGGTGTAAAGCAAATGTTTCTTTTTACATTTGAACCTCGACATGTGGAATGTGACCCAGCTGGTTTCTTAACCTGTTCCTTAACGACCAATATTTACACCTACTGATGTCCTGTAGCGCTGCTGTCAGTTGGATTTTCAAGTTTACAATTCAGCTGGGAGTGACAAAGCTCATCCAGTAACCCGAGTCCAGTTTCCATTACAATGTCACAAACACAGATTGTAAGGAAAGGCAATGCCGGCCCATTTATGAAGCATTATTCATCCACCAGGCAATTCAAGGTGCTGTATGGGAAATCAGAGGAAACACAAAATAAAGCAGAAACACTCGCATGCTGGGGTTCAAACCCAGAACCTTAAAAAACGTATTTATTTTTCAAAGGAGAAACAATTTTTATAGAAGCACAGATATAATTATCCAACTGCAATTAAATAGTTTCTGTGATCAGGTAGCATGGCACGTTACTGTCTGAATTAATAGATGATTTTATAGGTGTTAAAAGGCAAAACAACAGACTCAAATAAAACTAAAAATCAAATAAAAAAATTATAATCTTTAAAGTGAGGACTAAGTGTGAGAAGTGTGTGCTACATCTCAGGGTCTAAACACAGCGAGCTGCAGTCTGTACAGCTAGAGAGACATAAAACCAGCCGAGTAATCCTCAGATCGCTGATGGTAAATCACATCGTCATCAAAACCCAACAGGAGGAAGAACACAGACCCCCACAGACCCCACAAACCCCCACAGACCCCACAGACCATCACAGACCCCACAGACCCCACAAACCCCCACAGACCCCACAGACCATCACAGACCCCACAAACCCCCACAGACCATCACAGATCAGCAGATAATGAAGGTTTTGCACTTCTGTCTAGTAAACTGGTTAATCTTTGCATCACTAGAGAAAAGATGGGAAACTTTATCAGCAGATAAAAATAAACCAAGAGGCTCTAAATTCACCACAAAACGTTTCTAGGAGAAACAAGACATAACTTCAACTAGTAGCTTCTCCAAAGTAGCTGAAATGTCTTAATTACATGTTTAAAAGCTTTTCCTCACTCATCAATAAGGAAAAAAATATTGTTTTAAAGGAAAGTAACAATGGTATTGAAAACAAATTCTAACAAAAAACTGGATGATTTTCCTGTCTGGGGTTCAGCAGAACATTTTCAAGTTCATTTAACAGCTAAAACACCTTTGGGTCTAAAACCTTCCTCTATGTTCTAAAACAAAGGTGTCAAACAGCTGCAGGTTAGTGGTGTTGGCCCTCCAGGCCTTAAAAATGTCTCGGAGGAAAATGTGATTTGGGTTTTAATGCGATCTGGGTGAGGTGGCCCAGCGAAGCCGTAAAACACGCCATAACTCAGGCTGAAAGGAGCGGGTGGCCCGGCTGCAGCTCCAGGTGTGCTGAGCCAGGCTGACATTTAATTCAGCTGCCGGATTACCAGGACAGCACAGTGTTAAAGTAAGACTTGGCTTTTACAGGACATCACTTCCCAGGACTTGACTTTTATTGCGCGGCTGTAAGCCGGCGGGGTCTAACGGCTCAGCACCTCAGCCCTCCCAGAACACCCTGCAAATTCACTCGGAGCGCGCTGTCGTCTTCCGTGACCTTTGCTGAGTCAACCCAGCTGCTGCATGCATTACAGCGTCTCGCCTTCCTCAGATGGCAAGTAAATTACACCGTGTGGATCCGCACAACTCATTTTGAACCCGTTTCCATGGCAACAGAGGCTGTCTGATGGGGTGAAGTGTAAATACGAAACACTGTGTCGATAAATGATCATAAAGGAAGTTTCTGTGCATTGATCAAAGATCAGTATTCATGAGGCGAGCCACAGCTGTGAGCACACTGCCATCTAGTGCTGGAAGGCGGAACAGAAGGGGGAAAATATGATCCTGATGCAGGAAGCAAACACTCACTGTGCCGCTTTAACTGGAGGACAAGCAGCTTCACAGAGTTGAAGGGTTAACAGGAATGAATTAGAATCCAAACAGCAGATATGAAACGATATGAAACGTCAAAAGTCTCTGATTTCTCATCAGTGAGCTTCATTAAAAGAACACCAAACAATTAGCATCTGGACCCGGAGCTGCAGCGCCTGCTTTTTGTTCCACAGTGGAGAGAAGCAGCTCCTAATCTTCAGTCTGTCACCTGCTGGCGCTGAATGAGTGTACACACACACAGACACACACACACACACACACCC
>NW_006800056.1:343595-347699 GCF_000485575.1 Poecilia formosa | reverse complement strand
GTTATGATGATATTCTTCTTACAGGTAAAAAGTAAACATAAAAAAAGGTTTCTGTAGGTGAAGTAATGTATGCTGCTGTCAGAGGAGAGAAACGAATTTATGGACATCCCTTCTCTAAAAAACTCAAAGAAGAACAAACTGTGACACAACTGGAGTTGCATTAACGTTAAAGTGACCTCAGGCGTCACAAAGCTCAGGACCAACACTTCAGAGCTGAAAGCTGAGGAAGGTGAGTCATCACAAGTTTGATGAAGGAGAAAAGAGGTAAACTAAGGTAACAAAAATACATTTTCACCAACATGAAGGTTAAAGATTTCTGCAGGAGACACGGTGTAAAGAGGTGACAAAGTTTACTCTGCTACAAACACAGAGAGATCAAACAAAAATCTTCAGTTTTATTTCCACTGAGAAGTCGATGCAGATTTAATGATGCCTCACTGCACCGCCTTACTTTGCTATGTTGAATTCAGGAGAACTTTACTGGGAACCAAATGTGTCACACTCCAATAAATAAACTGATAATCACTGAAATGTGCAATGAGCATAAAATTAAATTTTTCATTAAATATGCTATCAATGTGTAATTACTTCCATAAATATTGTTTTATAGTTACTTCTGCTGCTCATTATGAATTAATACAGGTTATACTCCTACTGATAAACCCAAAATATGCTGGAAGATTTAGATTAGCATTTTAATTTGACGAACAAGTTTCTTCAAACTGTGAAATAGATGCTAAAACATGCTGCAGGGGCCTTAGAGTTCAGAAAAAATGATCTTGACTTACAGTAGATTTTATGTAAACAAGCATGTCTGAAATTTATTGTATCCACTGCAAATTGTGGGTATGTAGGAAAACTAAATGTCCGAAATGATTCCTGTCATATTTATGTTAGTAAAAACCCAAACGTAGAGACGTATGGTGGCAAAAAGAAGAAAATACTCAGGAGAACGGCAGTGTGTGGCTGATGGTGAAGCCGAGCAGAGCAGCAAGCAATGATGGAAGTTTAATAAAAATGATAAACACTTGCAAAAATCAGTAGCTAATGAGAGCACAGCTGGGAGATGCAGGGAACCAGAGCAAACAAAAAACTCCAGAACCAAGAAACAAAAAGCCAGCAGGATGAAATGTGAAAATAACAGCAGGAACCAGAAAAACATGAGAGCAGCAAAAGTCTTTTATAAGTTTTTGTCTCTAATGAAACCGTTGAACGTCATAATTTTACCTTCTGGAAGAAGTTTGTGGCATTTCAAATTAGGAAACATCTTAATTTGAAGCAAAAGGAGGACTGATGTGAGAGAGGAGGATGCTGGGAGATGAGCTGGAGATGGGCGGCCCATCAGGAAACTCCCTGAAGGAAAATCTGGAGAAAATATGGAAAAGATGTAGATCCATTATTGTTCTACATGTTTTGGCTCAGACATCTCGTCCCAGCCAAAGTAGTTTCCAGTAAATTGTGCAGATTGAGTGGATGATGTGAGGAAAACCAAATGAGACTGTAGAAGGGAATGTATACTGCTTCTTAGCGTTTCAGAAATGTGATTAAGTATGCCACAAGCTCCCTGAAAACCACCAGCAGGTGCTAAATAACCTGAGCAGAAGCTTAACAAGCAGCACCTTACCAAAATGTGACCCCCAACGCTGAAGTACGTATGGAACTATTATTTATGTACCCTTGCAGCCCCTAGTAGCTAATGAGAGCACAGCTGGGAGATGTTAATTATCTTCCAGAGCCAACTTTGGAAGTTGAGTCACCTTGTGATGAAGTTACAGTTTTATGAAAAATAGGTGGTAGTGTTATCCTTTGGAGGTTTTGTTCTCCAGGTACCAAATGAATCAAAAACACTTTGTAAAATAACCAATTTAAAGTTTTACGTTCAAATCCACATTTTTTTTAACTTTACACATTTTTTTAAATATAAATTTTTTTTGGTAATATTCTTTTTATAAGTGTGTTCAGATGTGTTCATCATGCCATCTAACAGAGATCTTACAGTGGCATAAAGGTAAAATAATACCTAAAATGCTTTTAATGACCAAAATAGTAAAAACATATATGCTAATGTAGTTAGCAGCTTTAGTCTATGAGGGGCCGTTTAGGACAAAATCTACGTTTTGTCTCTCACACACTACCAAAAACTCACGCACACTCACAAAAAACTCAAATTGCGTATACACACTACTAAAATGTCACACACGCACACAAACGTTAACTATCTCGCACACATACACTACTACCAGCTCGCACACACACACACGTTTATGTCTCACATACACACAACAGAATTTCTCACAAGACCTCTTAATAGTTCCTGTAATGTTGGCACCCAGTGGACAGATTGTACTACAGCAATTTTGCTATTTTAATCAATCAGATTTATTTATTTCTATAGCACATTTAAGCTACAAGAAAGTTAAAAGTTCTATATATATTTAAAAGCACAAATATACTAAGTAATAGAACATACAGTGAGTCAACAATCGAAACTTATAGTTTAGGATCTACGCATGCGCAGTTTGATCAAAATATTATGCCCCGCCTCTTCCGTGACAAGTCTCACACATTCAAAAAAAGAGTCTCGCTCTCACACGTACATAAAACGAGTCTTAGTACTGCGTGTTCAACTTTAGTCTTGTGTGAGAGATAAACGTTTGTGTGTGTGTGCGAGCTGCTAGTAGTGTATGTGTGCGAGAAAGTTAACGTTTGTGTGCGTGTGTGACATTTAGTAGTGTGTATACGCAACTTGAGTATTTTGTGAGTGTGCGTGAGTTTTTGGTAGTGTGTGAGAGACAAAACGTAGATTTTGTCCTAAACGGCCCCTCATATTAGTCCTTTGGCTCCATTGTATGATGTATGAAAGCTGCCCTTCACTAAATCATTTCCATTTTGACCTTAGGAACAAATGTCTGCTGCTCTCCGTTTCCTGACCCGTGTCCAGTGACGCCTCAGAGCTGATGTCCTTCGTGCCGCTCGGCAGCAGCAGGACTTGGTGAACACGCTTTCAGTTTGTCCCTGTTTAGACAACCATGATGAACTCCACCGGCTCCAGGAGCGCTCTCCGTCCGTGGAGTGACGGACCGCAGGGATGACACACTGCTTGGAAAATCCTTTTAAATAACATAAGAACTGAGTTCAAACCAGATGTGCTGCCTGTGAGGATGGAAGCACCTGAGACGGCCTGACGGAGCTACATCTCCCCATGTTGAGCCTAAATTATTCTGCTCATCAAAATCTCCACATGGGATAACATAAGGAGGCACTGTGTGCCTGGACGCCCACACACACACACACACACACTGAGCTCAAAGACATGTATGAATCTGCAATCTGTGTCAATGACCTGTGAATCTGTCCATCCTGATTATCTGATTAAACTGAAACTTCTATCATGTCAACTGGAGCCATGAAAGGCAGCAGCTAAATGAAGTGAGCAGGTTTGAACCGAAGCTGTGCTGTTTCACAGGCAAAGCTTTCAAGGCTTTCAAAAAATAAAAATAATAAAAAAAAACTGTCCATAATGAACTGTGACAAACAAAAATCTGAATATATTAAAGCTGTGGAGTCTGTGAGCATAAAGAGAAATCTGGATGAGCTGAAGTCACTTTTTATGTAATGTGTAATAATTAGTTTTTTTTCTGGTGATTAGTCAGTTAAAATGTTCAACTATGTCAAATTCATCCTTATAAGAAAAATATTTAATACTTAAATATATTTTTAAATGTAATGATTCTATTGCATGTTGATATTTTAACATAAACATATCAAACCTTTAGGCAGGAAGGTCCTGAGACTGAGTCTCAGCATGGACACAAAACTGGAAGTATTTATTAGGATTTTAATGTTATGGACTAAAACAAAGCAACAATTAATAATGATGGATGGATGGATGGATGGATGGATGGATGGATGGATAGATGGATGTGGGGTTCTGCGCTTATATAGACTTTTGTCCCAAACTCAATATCTATTTTTGAACTTGCAGCAGATTCTATTTAATACAGACTTTGACTATGCCATTCTGCCAGTGTAACAGAGAGAAAACTTGACTTTTGATCAAAATGATTGTAGAGTTGTATGTGTTTATGAGATTTTTGATCAATG
>NW_006800056.1:322254-342944 GCF_000485575.1 Poecilia formosa | reverse complement strand
TCAAAAATAAAATAACACTTCAAAATAAATAAGGGTTCAAAAATAAAATCAATGCTTCACAATTAAAGGGTTCAAAAATAAAATCAACACTTCAAAATGTATAATGGTTTCTGTCTGTTCAGTCCATAACATCAATACTTACAAATAAAAAATGGTTAGGAAGCGCATTACAAACTTTTTGTTGAAATGGCGCGTTAAATTCAAGTCTCCATTACAGACCAGAGAAAACTAAAGAGAATGCAGCGTTGTGTTAATCCATTTGAGGAGTCAGTAGTTTATCTTGTGGAAATAAATGACGATGCAAAAGTTAATTAGACTGTAGCATGCGCAGTCTGCTGCTCAACCACTGCAGAATTAGAAAGAAACCGCTGGAAGTAACTCACCCAGCGTATTTAACAAATGGAGCCTTCTTGGTGCTCGTTACCCAGGAGAGCGGCGCTCTGGAGGAGCTGCAGACGTAACATCATCTGTCCGTTTGGGAGAAGCGAAACCACGCAAAAAAAAAAAAATAAATAAATAAATAAATAAAAAATCCTGGTAGAAGCACACACTGGCCCGCACAGGGTAAAATACTCAGAGTTCAGTTGATCCGTTTGGATCAGACAGATCCAACTGACTGATGAATTAGCGCAGATTTTTCTGCAGATGGGAACCAGGAGGAAGTTGTTCAGACCCCAGCAGGTGAAATGATGCTAATTTAAGTGAAGTAGCTTAATTTAATTTATTAAAAGTTATTGGGGCTCAGTCAGTGGTTTTTGTCACTACGAGAAAATGTAGATGCATTTATCTGCTTAATCTGTGATGGGATCTGGATTCACGGTGAATATTCACTAAACCGCATAAAATGCAACTAAATAGCCGATGTTAATATGATTGTAATTCCACGGATAAAAATAGTACATGACCGATTTTTTTATGTTGTCTGTCAAGATAACAGATAACAAAAAAAGTCTAGCGCCACCTGCTGCCCTGACACCAACTCACACATCTTCATTCTCAGTCTTACTTGTAAATCGATGTTTCTTTTCTTGGACGCTTTGATGTTAGCTTGTCGATGTCTCAGTTTTATTCGCTGGTAAAATCAATAACCAGCTTGAGGTGACTCTGCTGCTCTCTAGTGGCGAGAAGCCGTAATGTTGGCTGGTAACAATTGGAATGCATTGTGGGAGATGTAGTTTGTAGTCAATTCGTGCTCAAAACCTATTTTAAGTCAATCATCGGCCTATAAAATGCTGGGCGGGCCACATGTGGCCCACGGGCCTTGAGTTTGACACATGTTCTCTAAAAGATGAAGATATGAAGGATCAGGACTCAGTGGTAACGAACGTCACAGAGGCGTTTCACTCTCTGTGCTGCATCTGTATGTAAATGAGAGCAGCTGTATTAGCATCAGGCTGTATTAGTACACAGAGTTTGTACGCCCAGCATGTAGGACAGAAGAAAACAGATGTAAAGAGCTGGAACAAAGCAGATGAGTGGCCCATGAATATGCTAATTCATGCATGATGTCGACAGTGACATTTGGTCGGTGTTTCAGCAGACTTTTGTTCTGGTCGCCTGCGTGTGAGTTCTGGAAGCATCTGTTGGTGTCCTGGTTTTATCATCAGGTTCAAGAGATTTCTCATGCTGAGTTTACTCCAGCATCCTGCATCAGCTTCCAGTCTGTCTGCCCCTGATCTTCCTCTTCTCCTCACTGCTTGTTTTACTGCCACCACCTAAGCTGAGCCGGTCTGATCTCACCTCTTCCAGTGAGTCTGCTGATAATCTATAATCTTAGGAGGTCACTCATCGTCACTTTGGTTTGATCTGAGTTCAGAATCTGTGAACCAAATACAGTTCAAAACAACAATTAATGGAAAAACGTTCTTTATGAAGTATTTACACAATATGTCACAAAAATAAAGCACAAAACTTGGAGAATTTTAGAAGATCTACTAAATTCACCGACATACATAACTGCAAGGAGAAACCAAGAGATAAGCAACAGCAAAAAAATCATGTTAGCTGCACAGCATTCATATGCTATGGATGCTATGGAGGAATCAAAAAAGCAATGCCTTTTCAAAAAATAAAAATAAATAATAATGGAAAAATTACTCACCAATTTTAAATGCTAATTCCAGATGACATTTTGAGTCTCTGATAGAATCAGATAACAAATCTGTGAAGCTTCTTACAATTTTACCTGAAGTCACAACATAACCAGCACTTGAAAAAAGAGCTTAAATAACATAAAAAGTGTTTCTATAAAATTTAGAGCCTAGGCCTAAGTGAGGGGAAAGTTTCGTAAAAATATGCCCAAATTTACATTCAAAATATCTTTTTCAAATTATTTTTCAGAGAAATGTGTTTCTTATAAGATGGTGGAAATCTGGAAATGCTCTGCAGGTAAAGTTTTGGTAAAACTGGAACTGTCAAGGTGACAGCGGCCCTCAGCATCACTACTCAGGGGCTGAAGGTGAAACAAGTCGACGTTTTGGAGAGACCATCACTGATCTCTGCCCCAGATGGTTTCAGCTCTTCTGTCAGCAGGAATGGGACAAAATTCCAGTTCATTTCTGAGAGAAGCACTGGAAACAATCACAGGAAAATGATGAACATCTGAGGAGCTTCAAGGAAGAAACTTGATGATGACAGCAGGATTTATGTTGCTTTTTTTGACCATTGTAATTAAAAAGTTAGCATCAGAAATGACACCATACAAGGTCTGAAAGCATTCAGCAGCACAAACTCCTACAGTTTGGGTTTGGTATCAAGCAGCAGCTGTGATGTCTGCAGGATGGTGCCTAATGAGCATGAGTCAGGGGCCATTTCACCGCTTCGTCTGCAGCCGAATAAACACCAGAGTCTGGACCTCAGAGGCTGAATTTTAATGAAACGCTGCCTGTCGCAGGGAGTCAGCTTTGTTTGGACCATCAGGCGTGTCCACATGGATTCACAAGCACCATCTGAAAAATGACTTGAATGAGAGACACTTAGGTCATGAAGAAATGGTCTCAGGTTTTATCAGCTCCAGTCTTTTAATCTGAAAAGCCCGTGGTCATCTAAAGTGGACGCTCTCTGTCCGCCGTTCAGAAGCTGAACTTCATTTCATGTCTGTGTTTTTAATAAGTTGTTTCAACAGCACACAGATGCTCAGTTATGTAAATCAGCCTTTGTTACAGAAGCAGAGCTCCCTCTTTCATGAATTCTCCTCCAAGCCAAATTTTATTGTCAGCTTCTATTTATGCCAAGGCCAGGGGACACGCTCGCCCTCTGCAGTCAAAACAAAAAGATCCTTCAGAGCCGAAAGGAAAACAGAAAACCTCTGAGCTGAATTAAGGAGAGATCAGCAGAATGCAAAACGCCTCAGCTGCATTTCCATATCAAACACCCTGATCAGCTCTTTACACACAAAAAGGTGAATATCTGGAATATTTTATGATCAGACGATGAAAGTAGGGTTTTTACTTAGTATTTGCGTTTCTGAGTGGTGGGATGGTTTTCTATAAATTTCATCTGTAAGAGCAAATGTGGAGCTGATGTTTGAGAGAAGAGAGCGGGCAGATGTGTGTCCATCCTGACTGAGCGCCATAACGAGGTTAGAATCAGGAACGTCCCTCCTTACTCTGCAGAAACAGAGCCGGAACAGAAACTGTTTAATCAAATCAAGCTTCACCAATTTATGGTAAATTTATGTTCTAGAGACGATGGACTCAGAGCTCAGGCTGCGTTTCTGTCCTTTCCTCAGAGGACAGGAAGGTTAGTCCCGACCTCGTCCTACTCAGATCAGTTTGTGTTTGAAGAAACATAAACTGATCAGAATAGAATAGAATAGAACAGAATAGAATAGAATAGAAACAGTCCTTTTTGTCCCACAAAAGCTAAATTCAGGATTTTTGTGGCCATCTAATAGGTCAGTTAACTTGTTAAATATTTAGATCCAAACTAGTATTTGTTTAGCAAGAAACATATCCACTTCACCAAATAAATATTTTGTGACAAACTAAGTATTTAGTTCAGAAGCCAAACATTTAATGTAAAGCTAAATATTTGGCTTGCTAAATAAATATTTTATATATTAATAAAATATTAGTATACATATTTTATATATATTTACAATATTTTATATATTTAGTTAGCGAGTAGTTTGAAACTGTCAGATTTATAAATGAATGGCCAAAAACCGGAGACTGTGGATCTGCCATAAAACTCTAACTGGAGCATCTCTAAATGAAACTTTTTAAAGTTATTTGGATGCAGTTTTTAACCCTAATCTATTCAAAATGAGGCAACATTTCTGCACCCTTTCATCTCCACCAACCACATCGACACCAACAGTCGTGACAGTTTCATTCCTGCAGTGCCAGCAGTCAGAGCCTCAGTAATCCCTGAGGAATCAGCAGAACCAGCCTGGACCTGGGTCTGAACTCTTGCTAAGCTTTTTTCCTGCATGGTGTGTTTGAGCATCTGAAAGGTGGTGGCTTTCCCTCCACCTCCTCCTCCCTCACAGCAGCAACAGGCTGCTGCCTCTCTGGACGGCCATCATGGTTTCCTGCTGACTCGCTCACTTGTCGTTGTTATTCTGATCTTATTCTAAAACATGTTTTGTACACTAGCACTACTCTGCAACTTTAGCCGTTCTCTGCAGTCAGCGTCATTAGCATGACTGCTGCTCAGAGCGCAGCTATTCCAGGAGCTGCATAAATAAGAGTAAAAGAGCCGGCTATAATTACCCCCATCCTTTATGCACTATCACTCATTTCAGCATCGTTATACTGTGCTCTGGTTCTTGTTAAGGTTACATCCCAGCTGAAATTAGCATCTTCATCTTTAATGACTCCCTCTCAGTTGCTCTTCCCTAATTTCAGCAGCATCCCCTCATCTTAACAAATGGTTTAAACCACTCAGCAGAGCAGCAGAGGGACGGGGTGGAGAAGCACAACCATCTTATTTACTCCAGCCATATAACAGCTTAGAGTCTCCTGAAAAAGTTGGAAAAAATGCAAATGTTTACAAAGTCTAAAGAAGAAATCTTCAAAAAGTAGCTGCAAGCTGCTGTTTGGCTTTTCCTACCAACATTAACTGAACTCTGTGATGGCTGAAGTACGATGAGTTTTTCTTTTATGTTCATCCATCATCTGGTCCTTTTAGCTGGATGTAACTTTGTGTTCCAGATCTGGAACCTTTGGTCCATGTGGTTCTGTCACATCTTGACACCTGAAGTTTCTTCATTAAGATCATGCCAGAATCCTCCCATGTCTGAAGTTTCTGTACATTTCTACAACAGTTTTGATAAAGACTCCATTCATGCAGCAATCTCAAAAAGTGAGGGATATTTGGCCTTCAGGATATTTACGGAAAACCAAAAAGTTAATAGCAGTAGGGGATTTATTCAGAAACATGCAATGTTGTTGGCTTTTTGCATTAACTTCAGTTCATTATTCAAATTAGCTTAAAATGTTTAAGGAAACACAGCAGAACATCAAGTCTTTGACTTGCAGCGTTCACTCCTCCTGACCAGCAGGGGGCGACAAGCTCTTGCATAATCTCTCATACTGAGCATTGATGTAGCGACAGTGGAGAGGAAAAACTCCTCTTTAACAGGAAGAAAGCTCCAGGAGAACTGGAACCAGAACCGGAACCGGAACCAGAATCAGAACCAGAATCAGAACCTGGCTCAGTACCAGCAGCCGTTTGTCAACACTGACTGGACGTTTGAGCAGACAGAGCAGAGACACAGAAAGAAACAGAAGAACTGATCCAGCAGTACTTTCTATGTTAATAAGAAGTAAACAGTGAACAGCTGAAGGAGCCTCAGCCAATCAGAACGCCAGACCAGATGTAGCTTCATACACGGAAAAATAACAGAGAGAACATAAAGTTCACAGTTTAAAACAGCAAATAATGTAATTAATGAATATAAACAATGAGAGATGGTGTTGCAGTCTGTCATCAGTGCCGGATGCATGGCGCCCTCCTTGTCGACCACCCTGATGGTTCAAACGTGGCACTGAGGCGCCTCTCACCTCCAGTCCCAGGAGTTGAGTGGCATCCTGGGTTCTGTTCACAACGGAGCGGTGGCTGATGTGGGATGTGGCTGAAGGACGTCCACTTCAGTGACTTTCTTCCTCTCTGTGTCTCTGATGCGAACTGCTGCTGATAATCTGTGACGCTCTAAGCTCAGTGGCTCCTCCATCTGCTGATCAGTTGTTGGGAGCCATCTTGGTTTCATTACTTTAACACATGAGCAGCGAGGTGAATACTGCTTAATAACCAATTCTGACTGAACCTGAAAGTTAATTGGTCCATTTATTGGTCTCTTCGTTCTAATTGAAACGATAAATGACAAGTCTGCCACCTGGCGACATAAACTGGGACTGCAGTGTATGCTAATTGGAAACTTTGAAATAGTTTGGTAAGTTTAGGATTTTTAAAATATGATGAAAAATGATCAAAACAAAACTGTTTCTGATGCACACTAGTTATTAAAGTGAAAACTGGAACAACAGTAGAGCTTTTACAACTAAGACAGAAAATCATAAAAAAAAAATCCCCCCAAAAAACACAGGAACAGTTAACAGACTTCTTTCCATTTAATAAATATGATTGTAAATGCATTAAACAATTACACACAGCACAGTTGAGGTCAAACAGAAACACTTGAACATCTTACCGTCTGTTCTCATACAAAAGCTGTACAGTAATAAAACTTTATTTTTGGATTATTATTCATATTTCTCTACAAAAATAATAATCTTGCTAATTCTGCAAGGAGGAGATGGAGAGGGTTCGGTCTAAAGCTCCGTGATGTTTCCCACAGCGCTCACACATCCCAGCTCAGCTGAGCCAGGAAGCAGGTCAGCCTTCAGACGTCTGACTGGACGTCTGACTGGACGTCTCCAAGCAGAGCTCTCTTCTGCTTTGGATTCAGACTCTTCTGCTTTGCACCACTGCTCCCGACTGACATGATGGTTCAGTTTAAAACAAAGACTGGCCAAACAGATCTGAAGACTGTTTACATCCCTACTTTACAAAAGTTGGTCATAAAATAAAGTGAACTGCTGCGAAGTAAAATGTTATTTTGTTCTGATTTTCTTTGTCCACAAAAAATAAACAAAACAAAAAACAAACCAGAATAAATGACTCAAACACAACAAGACATGGTAAAAAAACTACAGACCTGGTCCTGGAACCTCAGATAAAAAACAAAGCAAGGAAATAAACCGGGCCTAAAACTAAACTATGGAAGGTGACATCAGTGTTAAATGTTGCATTGGCATCATAGTTTGTTTTACAGGGTCACATTTTTACAGCTTCTACTGTTCCATTATTTTCACAATGACTCATAAATGCCTCGTTTCCACTGAGTGGTGCGGCTCAGTTGGATAGCTTGTTCCATCCTACCAACCCAAACTGGCCACCTGGTCCAGCTCCAGCAATGGGTCCATAGAACCATGGTACGGTAGTTTGGCCTGGAACAGCCCATTGATTGTGAGACAGAAAAACGTCAAACAGTGGAAAAAAGCAGGAGAAGGCAGAAGACGAAAAAACAGGAGGAATAATTATTAGAACGTTTTGAGAATTTAGAGATTTAAGTGGGAGGTAACTGTGGGAATGTTTTAAATAGAAAATATTTATCATCAGATCTGCATCTACAGGTAAAAGCCTTAGAAAAAACAAAATGCAGAAAAACTGGCCACAAGCATTAAATCAAATTTGTTTTGTTTGAATATATATATATATATATATATATATATATATATATATATATATGGCCATCAATCTAAATAACATGTAATTCATCAAAATTGATCAAACCAAGACTGAGTTTAAATATTAATAATACATTTGAACAACATTTGTGAGCAAAAAGCTAATTTTCAATGTAGATAATTGTGAATAAGAACAATATCTAGTCAGTCTGAAACAACCTGACACTGATCCATATTGGTCCAGTGTTTGAAGAGTAAAAGCTCAAGTATTAACTGACAAGTATGGGAAATGATATTTCCCATACTTGTCAGTTAAAACACCCAGACTGACCTCAGTGACTTCATATTTCTATTTTCGAACCAGAAGTAAAATCCAATACTTTAGGACAACAAGGCCTGTGGATACAGCCAAACTCATTCTATCTCAGTTTTAGATAACTCTCCCAGGTTAGAACCTAGTTTATCCACAGTCAGACCAACTTCCTGTTCTCCCAACAGCTCATTTCCTGAATGTCCGGGCCAATCGTCTCCAAGACTTCACTGATGGGAACCAAAGGATCTTCTTTAAAGCTGCAGTAACAGCTGAGACTTCCTTCACTGTTCTTCATCTGCAGCAGTTTGCAAACTTCACACGGCGACATACCAACATGTCGGTGTTACAAACACAGACGTCTTATCGAGACTTTATGAAACAGACCAACACAAAGTAATGTATGACTAATGAATGCAAAGTTATTTAATTCTAAAAAATCTTCTTCAAATAAAATTCTGACAAGCATAAAGCAACTGGCTCACTTCAGATCTAATTATAGTGATCCAGTGCTGAATGTCGTCTCAACTGGACCGGGCAGTGAGAGCGTTTATTAGATAACTCTGGAGGATCTGCAGGGATCAGCGCTCAGGTGGGAGAACCTGGTGACAAAACAAATACAAGTGGAACGCTCCACTAATCAGACTTTAATGGAACAGGAGCAAAAAGAGCCAGAAAAAGTTCTGCTTTCGGTTCACCACAGCCATGATGGAGACATGGTGAACATGGAAGGAGGGGATGTGCAAAACTTTCTGGTCAACACACAAAAGGAACGTCACCATGAACATCCCCACCAGGAAACATGGAGGTGGCAGCATCATACTTTGGGGAGGCTTTCATCAGCAGAAGCAGGTCAGAGTTCATGAGAAGATAAACCAGGAAAATACAGGAAGTATCAGGCCTCTGACCCCAAACATGCAGCCAAAGGCAGGGGATATTTAGGTGTTGGAATGGCCTAGTCAAAGCTCAGTGCTTTAAATAGATGTTCTCAGAAGCTTTTCATCCAATCTGATGGAGCTTTAAACTAATTTGAAAAGAAGAATCTGCCAGAAAGCGTCTGGAGGTGAGTAAAACTTTGGAAACCCTCAGTGAACTGTGAAACTGTTTCATTCCAAAGTCCACAAACTTTCACTTTGTGTTGATCCATCACATAGAGTTGGAATAAAATACTGTTATGTTTGTAATGTGACAAAATAAGGACATTTCCAGGGATCTGAATACTTTTCCAAGGTGTGGTACATGGAAAAGCTTTGTTTGGACCTAACATCGGTTTAAAAATGTTCTAACCGGGTCCGGCTGCGTTGCCTCAGAAGCTGTGAAAGCATCAATCAGGCGTTTCCGTGTGTCTGGTCTGAGCCGGCCGCGGCGCCCTGCAGCTGCTGTGCTCCAGTTCTGCTGCTGCGCTCCTGCAGCACGTCCTAATGAGCCGGGATGAAGACGGCCGCCTCGCTGCAGCAGGTCACAACATTAACCCAGATGTGTCACCAACCTTAGCGGGCCTTGAGCTCGACGGGCCACATTAAGTATTCAAGCAGTCGCCCTCCTCTCATTCTGCCCACTGGAACGCTCCTAATGCTTCGCCGTACTTCCATCTGTCTCTGTGTTTTCCAGCTCTTTGACTTCTCCTGTAAAGCAGCTGGATCTCATTCCAGGTCCCACGTTTCTACGCGGGTCTCGATAAGCTCCACTTGGCCTCCTGCGGTCATTCCAGGACCACCGGCGGCATCGGCGCCATCCACACACACAGCTTTATCTTTGCTCCTGAAAGCTCTGCTGAAGGCTGGGGCCGGCTGTGGGAAGGAGGTTCTGAAGCACGGAGCTTTTTACAAACTGGCAGGTGTCAACATGAGCAGAGGCAACAAACACGAAGGCTTAAATTAATCCTGAAAACTCAACGTTGTTGTAAAAGCCAAAATAAAAGCAGAATATTTCAGTAGAAAAGCTGCTTTGTGCCATAAATCAGCTTTTTGAGGACAGTAGATCAAAAGCTTTGAAATAGCTGAGTCATATTTTATAAGTGTCTCTTTTTAGTACATTTGTTATTAAAATACACAAAGTTCTAACATAGACATTCATGATTTACAAAATTAATGTGTCACTCACTTCCATATCGTACTTCATGAAAGTATTTTTATATGAATAAATAATACACCGTCTGCTGTTTGCATCAGAAAGCAGCAAACCGATCCAGGATGTGAGAAAATCCCAAACTTTCGATTCGTTCATGCTGGCGATCCTCCTCGACTCAGAAACAAACTCAAGTCTGAACATGTTTCTTTTAAAACATGAAGGAGAAACGAGAAGAAAATAAAACCTGTACAGTTTCTCCTGCTTTCAGCAGAGCACAGTATGTGTCATCCGGCTCCAACATGCACAGGTGTAAAGCTCCAAACCATCGAGATCCAAACACAAAATCCAAACAAAAGTAAGATCAAATCCATGATGGGAGCTGGAGGCGTCAGTCCAGTCCAGAGTTCAGACGATGTATGTGGGGAGTTCTGTGGAGAATTTCACATGTACATGAGGTTTCAGACATCCTGAGGGGAGAGCAGAGCAGACAGAACACAGATTAACAAACCAACATATAAAGACCTCTAAACAAATGTTATTCATTAATAAAATGTTTTTCATGTCTGGGGTAAAGTTCTAGGTTTAAATGTGTTGTCATGATCTGTAATAAAAATATCTAAATTAACAGAAATACGTCCTTGAAAACATCCAACTTTGTAAAAAAAAAATCAATAATCAGATTTATTTACCATGAAGTTACTGGAATAAATCAACTTATCAGTAATATTCTAGTAATGATCATAGTCTTGTATAACTTTGCTGTCATCGTTGCAGATTAGACTGTTCTGTGGAACATGAAGTCAAAGAATAAGATAAAAAGTTTGTTAAATATCTTCAGTGCTGGTTGAAAAGCTGTCGACACACTTCAGACATGTTTAAGGTAATTCCTCCAACAAAGTGCTTCCTTGTGTGACATCATGAAATAAATTCAACAGAACTGGTGTGAAATATGTGAGTTAAACCCAGATTGAACTCAAAAGCACCTTAAGATGATGCCTAAAACTGAGAGTGTCATCATCCACATCCTGTATCAACAAGGTCTGAAAGGCCATTCAGAGAAGAAGAAGATGTTAAGACAACATCAAAGCATCCAGTTTGGACATTCACTCTGGGACAAACGTTTGGACTCCATGTCCGGGTTCTGATGAAGCTGAAGTGGGACAATGACTGTTGTTACAATTGGAGGGAAACCGAAGAAGCTTTTCTGTGGATGTCAAATCTTCAGAAGGCTGAGGTGAACCTAACTGAATCAGTTTGGGTTAAAATAGAGTGAAGAGAGTTTTTTGTTCTTACTTTGATCACTCTGCAGAATGATATAAAAATGCAGACTAATGGCAGTAAAACTGAAAATAAAACAAGTGACATTTTGTGTCAACCAGAAATGTTCATGACTGGATCTCAGAGATAAAATCAACTCTTCACAGGAAGAACTGATGGATGATAAATCAGAACAAACTCAGACAGATGAGGCATGAAATCTGAAATGAGGCATATTATGCTCCTATTAAAACATTAAAGTTCTGCAGTTACTCTGGACATAAACTAAACGCTGGACCGTTTCTGAACAGCACAGGAGGACAGACGTGGAGCAGCTCTGTGACGTTAGCGCTGATTGGATCTTCTCCTAAACTTTTATCATTTTCTGGTTTTGGCTTTGAATGTCTGGATAATTTCTCCCTCTGGATTTAGATGCTGTGCAGCAGGAAGGATGTTTGCTCCTTTTATGGTCAGACTGTTGATATGATGTATAATCAATTTTTGATTGTTTTTTACATCTAGGAGCAGCTGATTAGCATCTCACCATATGATCTGCTGCCTGAACATTGGCTGTTAGCACTTTATGACAGACTACCATGCAGCAAAGGTCTTCAGTCAGAGGCCTCTTCCAATAGTTTGAAGACTGACTGCTACTGGAGATCCTTCCTGCCCACAGCATCACCGTCCATAGTGATTCTTTGGAAATAATTGAGTGATCAGAATGATGTCAATGTTTAATTTCCCATTGGGATAAATAAAGTATTTTGAATTGAATGTGGTTTTAAAATCATAAGTATGGAATAACGGGAAGGCAGCTAAAAACTCAAATGCTATAATAAAAGCAAATAATCCATTGATTAACGAGAAATAAAACTAAATAAAATATTTAATATGTTAAAATGTAGTTTAAAAATAAAAGTCAGAAAAAGACAAAGTTGAATAAATCTTATAAAACCAAGAAACAAAAGTTGACATTAAAATAATCAAACGCATAAATAACATAAAGAAAAAATAAATAATGACATAATCAATAAACAGTGTTTTCAAACTTAATTTTGTGATTTTACAGAAAGCATTCGCAAAGTGTTTAATAAGAAGTGTTGGCACTCATATCATTCCGTATAATGTGAGGCTGAGTCTGATGTCGACCCGTTCAGAGGAGAGACAGCGTGTTGACCGTACCACTAACAGCCTCTGATCTGTTTATGTCTAGTTCTCCTGCAGTCTGGACCACTTCACTGAGAAACAACAGAAAGCACAGGATGAGCGACAGGACGGGGTGAAGCAGCCGTGAGACGAGACGGGAGGCTCGGATCAGGTCAAAGGTCACTCACCGATGGGCCGCGAGTTCAACTCGGTGTCCAGAATCTCCAGAGAAGGCACCAAGTCCTGCGGTGAGCAGGGCGTGGCCTCTGAGGGATTGGCTGGACTCATCACTTCTGGTTCTTTGTCGTTCTGCATCTGCGCATAGACGTTGAGGCCTGGGATCTTCCTTGAGGAAAGATTTACAGTGAGGCAGACGGAAAGAGAGAGGAAGCTACCAGGAACACATGATGGATCGGACTGGTTTCCTCAACCTTTAACTGAATGTTTGCTCCATGTCAACCAGCGTCTGGATGGGATTCAGCAGATATAAAACCTGTTAAGGCTAATAAATGTTTCATTTTGCTTCTGCTTGTCTATAAATCTTCATGACCCTTCACATGATTTTCCCTCTGAACGCCGTCTCAGCAAGGAAACACGGTTTAACATTTCAGAAAGGTCAGCAGCCTCCATTTAAAGGCCTTCATCCTGAAAGCCGCTGAAGGCCGACTGACATTTCTTTTTGTGAGCGATGGCCTGATCAGCAGCTGTCAGCTGTTTGTGTGTCGAGCTTCAGGAAAACTTTACCTCTTAAATTTGTAGATGACAAACACAGCTAAACCCGCAACCACTACAGAGAGCAGCATTAGCATGGCAGAGCCACTGTGGTTCTCGCTGGTGTCCACCAGGGGCGCTGCAGAGACAGGGAGACAGCCACCGCAGCGTGTGAACAACACAGCAGAGTTAGAGGAGGTGTATTAGCAGCCTGCTGCCTCATGCAACGAGCAGTGAACAGAAATGAGACCCATGTGATGAATCGGTTTAATATATGGACTTCTCTTACTCTTTAGCTTAAAAGCCCCTTTAGGACAGTAGCAGCATCCCCAAAAGGAAGAGGCACACATACGTCTCTGAATGTCTCTGTGTAGCTACATGGTGGGAGCCAATCAGACACAGGGGTGGAGTTATTAGTCGAGAGGGGGTGGGGCAATAAAAATATGAAATATAAACCTGACTGTCCGCTGAGCCTGGCCACATGCTTCATGTTTGTGCTGAAGGTTCACGGTGAGCAGGCGGACGGCGGCCTTACCTGCCGACAGGTGAGCGGCGTACACGGTGACCTGGACCCCCGGCCGCAGCGTGAACTGGACCAGGTTCTGATTCAAGGCGTTCAGCAGGAGGTCAGAGAGCTGCAGACAGAAAGCACATGACCTGGGCTGGTTGCTATGGAAACACACCTGTCTTGTTTCATGTTAACACATCACCAGGTAAAGCAAATAGTTATCTTTGTCAGTCTTTAGTGTCTCTGGTCCTGTGAGATCTGAAGGAATCACATTATTTTTTATTTTAAAAATTTACTTTTAAAAGTTAAACAGCCGCTTTGGATAAAAGAGGAAAAACAACTTTGAGCATCTCAGGAAAACTGAACAAATTTGAAAATATTCTTTTACTGACGACAAATAAATAATATAGGTATTGAAATACAAATTCTCTAATTCTCTCCTTTGTCATATTGAATATTACTAATTAAAGAATAAGCCATGAAAAAGAAATATCAAAGAAGAAATAACAGTCGGATGTCAGCAGGCGACTGAAATGTTGAGAAGTTTGAATCTCTCCACAGAGATGTGATGCTTCTGTTTGTGTTCCTGCAATACCTGAGGTTAATTTATGCTATTTTAGATTAAAGGAAATATCATCACCCAGCATGTTGTCTAAAACAAGCATTTACATCGTTTTCGTCATATGGACTCAGTCACAGCAGTAGATGGATGCAATTTCACACATTTTACATAAAGTGGCTTCAGTTCAGTTGATGAAGTGTTGCATCGTCACAAACCAGAGAACGCTGCATTAAAGTGTGATCTTTAGGCTCTTTGTAGCCAGCGCTCTGTCGCTAGGAGACAATGTGTTCCCATTTATTTAGATGAATCAATGAGAAATACCAACGATAACAAAGTTTGACTGACAGGAAAATAGGATTTTAGCTCCCATAACACCAGATGTAAAATCTGACTGAAAAGTGAAAGATAAAACCAGGTTGGAGAAAAAGGAAACTAATAAAGTGTGAATGTGTTGAAAAAGCTGCTAGGATGGATGAAAAGGCTCAGCGAGTCTGACTGATTGTTTTCATTCGAGTTTGAAACTAAATCAAAAGTTCAACACGCATTTCTTATCTAGATTTCAGGGTTTCTACACATTAACCATTTCAAGCTTCATATGCAAGTGCTATCAGATCTCCAGACTCTTCTGCAACAAAGACAAGTTGGGTTTGTTACAAACACAGTAAAACCCAGGGCATCAATAACGCTCCAGTACCAGGACACTTACAGAACTGACCTTTGTTTTCCAGTTTCTGCAGGAGAAATGCAGAGTTTTCAGCAAACCGATCATTAGGAATCAGTTTATTGGAGCTAAAGCTCCTGTGAGACTTTTTATTATCTTGGCACGTCTAGAGGATTCAAACACTAGTTAGGAGGAGATCCGTTTCTGAAGCAAATACTTTTGATGTGCTAATTCTCAGTAGGGCAGGTGCATCAGGATCAAAGGTGTAAAATTAATGATATTCTGCTAAATCAGGAACAAAATGTTTGTTTCTCACACTGTCTACTTAAAATGGTGCTCAGAAGTATTCATACCCCTCAAGAGACTTCCAGAACCCTGGAAATGACAATTGTGTTTTCACTTCAACTTTACTTTTGCTGGAAACTCATTATTTTATCTTTTTTTATTTTAGGTCTAAAAATAAACTGTGAAAATCATTTTTTTTTATTTCTGAGGGAGAAATACTTGGGAGGCTCATTGGTGTTAAAATACAAATCAATAATTTAAAGGTCAAGAAGCTGAAAGGATCATTAAATGTCCCCAGTGGTCAAAAAATATTAGAAAATTAAAAAGTAAATGCACTCAAGTCCACTAATAATCACTTTGAATTATTAGTGTAGGACTAATAATACAAAGTGATTATTACTGGACTTATTCATTGATTTTATTTGAATGGAAAGGTACATTAATAAATGTACAAAATTGTAGTAAATACTCTGGATTTAGCAACATGCTCATTTCCATCCACAGTCCCATAAGAACCCACCTGTTGATGCTGCAGCACCGACTCATGCAGTGTTTATGAAGACAACCTCAAACTGAAAACAGCCTCCGCAAACCTACTTTTTCCTGAGAAGGTCAAATGAAGTGGATAAACAGGTGAAATACAAACGTGCAGCACGTTTATCAGCTCTGACCTGAGAACGTTCCTGCAGCCTCTGAAATTATCATAACGCTGAATGCACTTTAAATCCCGAGCCGTGTCAGCGCGGCCCTGACCCGCCCACACATGTGAACGCTCCTGTTTATGTAAGAGTCTTTGTCTGCAGGACCTTTTCCTCCATGATGCATAATGCAACGCAGGCAGCTTGATCTCTGCTTTCAGACAGATGAACTGGGATCCAACCTGGGAAGGTTACCGCGACCCGGAGCTCAACTGGAGAACCATCCCAGCTGATCCACACAGACAGACCTCTTCATCGGAGCTCCTACACAATCTACAAATGAAGTGTTGCTGTTTTTAAATCATATTCATAAAAGAAACCAATAAGGAGCTGCATAATTAAAGCAAACACTTCCTCTCTCTCTGCTGCAGAGACTTCATTTATCTTATCTGCCTCATTTGCTAAATTAATTGTGATGTGAGTAATTCCTGTACTCCTTCATGCTCCCCTTTGTGCTGTTTAAATTTAGTCTGTGCTTTGACTAATTACTTTCTCACCGTTTGCATAGCGGGGTCAGTGAAATCTGTTTTACATTCTAACAAGCGGAGCCAACTCCGCACTTTAAGGACGCCAGCCATGAATGAAGATTTATGGCCGGCTTGGAGGGAGGGGGAACTTTCCAGAAGATCAAGCAGGAGGGAGGAAGAAGGGGAGAAATGGAGGATTCCTATCCATGGATTCTTCCTGGCATTAACATCGATCATCATCTGTTAGGTTAGACTGAGCAGCTCTGCTTCATGTCGATTGATGCTGAACATTTCTCTCTCTGCCTCCCCAACATCATGTAAGTTTAAAAGTCAGTCCTTTCACTCATAATACTTGTCAGGCTTATTGATTAGTCGATTCTTCAAGCATTTTCCAAAATTAGACTCCTACAAAAAAAAATTCTCCAGCAGATTAACAGTGACATCTGCTGGTGGGGAACAGGAACTTGAAGCTGCAGGTTTAAATTTTCAGGAGGTTTTACCGGACAAGCTGCTGCTATGAAAAGACCCTCAGTGAGTCACAAAGCAGGAACAGACAATCTGCAGCCGTGTGTTGTGTCAAAGTTAGAACGAGGATAACAAGGTGACATCCGTCCGCCCACTGGAGGACGACGCTGCCGCCTCACCTGATCTAAATGAGCCGAGCTCTTCTCTGCTTTCCCCTCGGTGAGCTGCTTGTCAGGCAGCAGGAAAAACTCGGCTGCTGTTGGTAAACCTGGCAGGACGGTGACCAGGAGCAGGTCCTCTCGTACGCCTGTCGCCTGCAAGGAGACCAGAGTCAGGATCTGCTCAGATCAGAACCTCAGATTAAAACCTGCTGGGCTTCATCAGAGGATAATCCAGCCGACCTCCGGCAGAAACCATCCTGTGAAATCACGACTATTATTAAACAAAATGTCTGCGCTCCAAAAACTGCTGAAAATGTTTTGGTTGTATTTTTAGACATCTGAATTATTTAAAACTGCTTTAGTTTTCAGTTATTTACTGAAATAATAAGAAATATCCTGAGGGAGACGCAGCAGGAAATGAGAGTTTATGAGAACTGAAGGCTTTTAATGAGGGATGCAGTTCAGGAACCAGGTTGAACTTTTGTTATGTTATAAAATACATTTTGATCAGCAATCAATCAGTGATTGGAAACATATTTAAATCATTATGTAGAGATGAGATACTACCAACAAAAAGGTCTTCATAAAATCAACACATCCGAAAAATATAATGAGACAAAATATAAATTGATAAAATACAACATGAAAACAATCACATGTTTTAGACAGACATCAACAATGTCACCTACTTTCTGCTTTTTACTTGTGGGAACCAAGAAGTGACATTTTTTACAGACTTTGAATAACAAAAAAGTACATAGCGCCATCTGGTGGACAAATCTAAAATGTTAACAGATAACAGTTCAAAATAAGACGAGGAACCCAAGCAGGTAAAAATGGATCTCAAACAACAGAACAGCTTTGGGTTCTAACTTACTGCCACATTTTAACAGACAGATTTAAAACTGTACGTCTTCTCCCACTTCGTCCGTTTGCTCTAAAAATGGTGGACGGCAATGAATCTTCGGACTGAGCAGGCAGAGAAGGATACTCCACACTCGTCCTTAAAATGTAGAAAAAAAGGAGAAAACTATGATTGGTGGAGCCTCCGATCCTGGACAGCTTTTGTCTCATCGCTGTGACATAACCGGCCTTGGAAGGATGCAGCCCTGAATTTAGAGACTTCCTTAGAGACGCCAGGAAACTTTAAATAAAAAATCTGGCAACGGAAAAATGAAACTATAGCAGAATAAATATCCAAAACACCGAGCAAGATCAACAGAGACTAAAAGAAGGTTGTTCAAAGGATTCACACAAGGGGTGATCATAAGTGAGGTTTGTAATTATTCAGTTAAAACAATAATTTCTGAATGTGGATTTTTTTTTCTAAGATGTTTACAGGTTGTTGCCAGTAAAGATGAAGATAACTGACTGATTTTAAGTCAAACAGCTTGTGAACTTCAGTTCTCAGTCAAATAATGTAAAAATGAATAACTCTCCTTTTACATCGGTGTGAAATAAACCAATAAAGAGATGAAGAAATGATCACTGCCTCCTGCAGGAGTCGCTGCTTCTTCCTCCACTTCCCTCTATGAGCTTCAGCCTCAGTGATCACTCAACTCAGTCATCAAATCAGATTTTCATCTCAGTTTTTCCTCTCGCTCCGTTCCGCCTTCAAGGCTGAGGTTGTCACCAGGAATAAAAATAAAAAAAAAACATAAACAATAATCATGTCAGAAAGAAAAAACAAGCCAGGCGTGCTCAGTGAAGATTGGAGAGATGGATGCATTTCTGGCATCAATTTTGATTTTGCAGGATCAAAAAGTGTGAAAGGATGATGCAAGAGGCAGAGAGCTGCTTCCGAAGAATCGGAAACATATCGGAATCCTGAGGAAGTGTCGAGAACCGGTTAATGAGTCCGACTCTGTCTCTGACATGTGAGCTGGAGTCATTTCGTCCACCTGACAGTTTGTGTTTGGCTCATCTGCCAGCGTCTCCTCGGGTCAGGACCAGGACTTCTGATGTTCATTGGGTCCGGTCCCGAACTCGTTCACCTGCTCCAGCATTACTTCCCCCTCCCCGGTTCTCCTTCTGACCATTTATCAGGGTGAAAGTCAAACCTGTGAGGAGCTGAGCAGCAGAAAGCAGCAGCTGGGAGAGCGAGCCTCACCTGGATCAGAGCGTTCCGGATTACCCGGCTCACATCCTGCCTCCACTCAGCCACGTCCGGGTTGTGTTCGTCCAGGTTCGAGGAGAAGGCCAGCAGGTGGGATCGGAAATATTCTGCATGAAGCAAACATAAGGTGAGGATTTTTCACTGACCTTTTTCAGCTTCAGCTCCTCATCAAGTAACGTTTTTCTAAAGGAAATCATCAGTTTTTATTTTAAATTCAGGTCTTGATGTCACAGACACCATGATACAGAAAACTGTCAGAACTATTGGAGGGACTGACAATAAATTAATTACAATTATTTGTACATCAATCAAAAACCATAAATCGACTTTAAGTCAGTAAAATCCATACTATGTGTTCAATGTGCTTTTAAAAACAGCTGGATTATGAGCAAATATGTTGATTCTTTTCTTCTCTGTTCTGATGCTTCCTGAGAACATTGATGTTGAAAATTAGAATTTGTTCTCAACTAATTTCCTTGGTAAAATAAAGGAAAAATAAATAAACATAAAACTACAATAAAAAGTCAATTGATTTCAATTGGTCACAGTTATCAAGTTCAATTTATCATTTAAATTAAAAACAAAAAACTCAGCAGATGAGATCTCTGATTCAGAGCATATAGCGACAGTAGAGAGGAAAACCTTTCAGTTTACTAACGGTTTTATCTTAAGATTTTGGTTTCCATGTCATTAATTTATTACTTTATTACATACTTTATTTTTTACAGCCAGAAATATTTCCAAACTCTCTGTCTTGTAAGTGAGCGAAAAGCAAAGGAGCCCTGAGTAGCCAGCTAGCTTAGCGGCGTGAGGAGCAACAAGTGAGGGAGGGGCAGCGCTGGATTCCTGCTTTTTATCAGACATTAACAGACTGTTTACACTTAAACCGCCAAACTGAAGCCTGTAGATCAGCTTCAGGAATAATAACAACAGCAGTCGGAGTGTGTGAAGTGATGGTGGCGCCTCCTGCTGACAGGAAGGCAGATTGTTGTGGCATCTTGTTCACAGTCTCCACTCACCGTGGACAGCGATAGTTTTCCTGTCCTGCAGGATGGCGTTCCCAGCAGACACCTGCACCGTGACTGTATTGATCCCTTCCCTGGGGAACGTACACGCCACGCTTCCCTCCAGGGTGATAACAGGCTGCTGGAGAACACACACACACACACACACACACACACACACACACACACACAGCCAGTCAGTCCGAGCGCTCCCCTGAGACTCGGCCATCAGCAGCCGGTTACCACGGCCCAGCAGGACGGACTGACATCAGAACCAACGTCTCTGTTCATCCGGTAAAACGGACTCAGCTGACAGAACCGGCCGTCCTGATCCCAACACCAACACTTTGACTCAACAGAAGCCAGACAGCCGGAGCGGTCCGCTGGACCCGGGCCAGTCAGACAGAGGTTCTGGTTCTGTTTGACTAAACCGTTCTCTTCTAAACACGAAAAATACTTTTCAAATGATTTCAGCTCTTAACGGAATAAAACCATCCAAACTGACTTTTCCCAAAATATTTTCTCAGACTGAGATCAGGACTTTGTGATGATCTCATCATAGATCCTCCAGGTCC
>NW_006800056.1:287087-321692 GCF_000485575.1 Poecilia formosa | reverse complement strand
CCAGGATCTCCAGGTCCTCCAGGTTCTCCAGGTCCTCCAGGTCCTTCTCCCCCCCAGGTTCCACATTCTCAGTGATTTTCTGAGTATCATGGATCTGGAAGTCTCTTCTGTGCCAAAGCTTTAACGTCTTACTGGAAGTTAATGTTCTGCCTTCAGAACATTAAGTCCATGCACTTCTGGTGCATTTCCCAGAATTTGTCTCTTTCCTGAATGATGTGATGCCTGGACTTTCCCATCACGTCTACGCTGCTGTGATTTGTCTCTAACATCCCTTCTCTCATTATTGTGGCATTTAGCAACCAGGAATCATTCTGGTCGTTCCAACTGACCTGCTGTGTGTCTGTAAGCTTCTGGTTACAACATTCACTATGGAGTTTTTCTGTTTTTGAAGATGAGCTGGAACCACAGTTGACACACCTGAGATGCTCCTGAGAGCTCGTTGCTGGCTGAAGCCATCAGGATGTTAAAACGGGTCAAAGAACTCCTGCTGCTGACCGGACCTCCACTCCGCTCTGCTCTGTATGCAGATGGCTTTAAGATTCTCCATAACTTGGTAATCGAGACACTTTAAGCTTATGGCTCATCAGAACATTCTGCAACTGTTATCAGTCCTGATTAACAAGGCCTTGGTTTTCTGCAGCCGGCGCCAACAAATATAGCTGCACAGAACAACAGAGTCAGCAACCTACTTCTTAATCACAAACGGACACAGAGAAGCAGCGTTCGCCGTACCTCAGTGTTATTTCCGATCCACCAGATGTAGGTGACCGTTCCCACTTGGCTGGGATGCAGAACGGTGGTCAGGTTCACTTCCTTGTTCCTCACCGCCACAAAGGGAGCAGAGAGATGGATATGCTCCAGCTGACCTGTTCAGACACACAATGCATCACAGAGTGAACTCCACGCTCTGCTGCTACATGCAAAACTCACAAACAACTTTATTAACTTTATTAGCTCAAATGGAGAGAAGAAATTAGCCCAGAATTCTCTGCTGCATCTGAACCAATAGCTGCCATCTGTGGGTTGTTTTCCTCCGCCGCCCTCTGGGGTCTGCAGTGACTCTGTGTGCGTGGCTGTCACACACGGCGGGCAGATCGGCGGCGGGGGCGGCGGGCTCCCTGATCAGTAAGTCGGTTCCTTTTACATCTGTTAGGGAGCAGAAGTTGTCAGGCCTCATCCATACGAGGCAGCACTGACTGGAGAGGAAGCGTAATGAGGTTTGTTCTATCTCTGTTTGTTTGTTCGATTCTGGACGGGTTCTGGGGAGATAAAGCCCCGAACGCGGTGAAGTGACAGCAGCAATTCCACACAAGGTGATAAAGAGTGGGAAAAAGAGGAAGATTAGAAAAATGGAGGACAGTCCTCCATGAATGGAAGCAGAGGTTTTTTGTGTTGTTATTTTTAATAAAAACTCACATGTGACGTGCAGGAAGAGCGTGGCGGTCTCAGAACCGAGGCTGTTCTCCCCGGTGGCCGTCACCCGGTAGATTCCCACGGATTTGTAGATGTGCTTGATGCCGTCCTCGATGGAGCTCACGTTGGAGTACGTCAGAGCGTGACCATCTCCAAAGTCCACCGTGATGCTGGTCCTCGCTCCGTCTCCCTGCGCAGGACAAACACTTCAGGTTTAATCTGCAGGACTTCATGTTCTCCTCACGATAAAAACACATCTGGTGCCTGCAGACAGCCTGGATTTACTTTGCTTTAAATTCAGAGCCTGTAAGACTGCATGGTGGATCTAATGGGAAATGTTCTAATTTACCATAATTCTGGACATTTTCAAATTCTTTAAGATCACATGTCAAACCTTTAACCAGCTGGGTTTTACTAAGTTTCATGTTGTTTTGGTACGTCTTGGTGTTTACAATGATTTACTGAAATGTACCTTTAAAACTAAGAAACATTGAAACAGCACTTTATAAATCTAAGTGTAACTTTATGGACGAATGATGCTAATTAGCATCAAAGATGTTAATAAAAGTGTGGGAAATCTATTCACATTTTCTGATTATACAACATTGACTCAAAGGATTTCTTTAGATTACAAAAAATAAATAATGAAGTGACTCAATTAAAATGTTAATCAAGGTAATTACAGAGTCAATAATTAATTAATCAGGTTTGAATCAAAAACCATACTTACACAATGTAAGTTCATTGAGAACCTCTGACTGGATAATATTCACGTTATTCTGAGTGTGAGAAACCCAGTCAGAGAAGTTTGGACTCGTTCTGCTGTTTTTAACTGGGTCCAGATTCGATCAAAGCATTTTACAGCAGAACCAACCAAGCATCAGTGAGGCTGAGCTGTGAAGACGACCTGCGTGATGCTCACTATGCCAGCAAAGAAAGAAATACAAATGTAAACCGTGATGCTCTGGTGCTGCTTGACCTCAATCAGTCACAACGAAAACATTTGAAATGCAAGAAATTGGCAAATTAATCTTCCTGTGTGTTTAAAACTCAGAGTTTCACACATTTTTCTGCTGCGCTTTTCACACGAGGCGTTCATCACCGAAGAGTTCATCTGAACTCAAACAAAAAACAGATTTTTGAATTTCATCTGCGATTATAAAACATGTTTTTAACCTTAATGAAGTTACAGACTCTGCTCTGTGTGAGCCAATAACTTGATTCTTTTGTTTAAACAAAGATAAACTTTATGTTTTATTACACTACAAAGTGACTCTTTGCATCCAGTAAAACAGGCTCAGTGTTCAGAGAACAAAGGACCAAATCTAAGTGAATAAATATATTCTGACTCTCCTGAGCACAAAAAGAAAGTTCAAGTCTTCATGGAAGAATTGGACTGGATAACTGAACTGCTGCATTTCATTTTCTTATGTGTGAAATTTTCTTTTCGGTAATGTTGAAGTGGCAGCAGTGAGACTGGACCTTTGAAGGAGCCTTCATCCCCCAGGCTGAAGTGATTCATTCATGTTGGTGTCTTACTTGACTAGAGTTTTTAATCTCATTTTCTAAACGTCAGTTAGAAAATAAACTTGTGCTCTTTCCACTCTGCATGCGGCGCGCTGTCTGCTTTTCCTGGTGGATGATTTCGATCCGAAGCTCTTTGAATGGCAGTAATAAATTCACTCTCCTCTTTTGAAACGTTTAGGTCCATTCTTTGTTCTGAACCAGAACAGGAACAGAACGAATGGACACCGAGTGCGAAAATAACAGCATTTCAGTTCAACCAAAGGGTTTTGGTCTCCATAGAAACGGCTTAGCCAGGAACATTTTCTTGGATGTGATGAACAGTGGGCACCGTGGTTGACATTCACAGATTGATTTTATAATTGTAGAAGGTTTATTTAAATTCCTTCCCCTGCTGAATGAAATGACTCAGCAGCTGGTGGGGCTCACCTCCTCCAGGAAAACCAGGAAGGTGACGTTGGCGCCCAGCGTGGCGGTCAGCCGGCCCTCGCTGGTGACCAGGTGGAGGCCTTTGGGAGCCTGGACGGGGCAGTGCTGTCGCCGGGCCGTGTACTCTGCTATCACTCCAGCTGTGCAGTTATTGGACACCACCTTCCTGTAGCTGAGGGGGACAGACACCATCTGACCATGTTCACATGGAAACAGTAATATGCTTCTCTGTGGTTCTGTCCAAACCTTGTTTATCTATTTAAATTACATTTTCTAGGCAAAACAAAAGCTTTGAATGCTCATTTAACTGGCAACTAACTTATTTCAACCAAAACTCTCTCACTTACCCACCAACTCTTATTTAATCATTAAATAACTGTTAAAAACTAAAAATGTGTTATTTTTTTTACCATTGTTATGCAACATGAACTATGTCTTAGCTAACCATTAATTAACTTTTAGTTAACACCAACTAACTTGTATTTACCTAATTACTGACTTTTTAAATAATTAACCAACTCTTATTTAACTATTAACTACCACATGGTTCCACGTTGTTGTTGCTCTGTCCAGTTTTTATTTTTTTAAATATCACCAGCTTGTGTTTTTGATGTTTCCAGTTTCATGTACACATCATATCCTGAGCCTTAAAAAGTAAACGTTATATTTTAAAATGCCTGATCTCAGTAACACTTGATCATTTACCTTTTTAACAGCCACCTGCTTTACACTGTTTAGAAAAGTTCAGAAAGTTGAAATTACCCATTTAAAATATAAAAATAAACCTATCATCTTTAGACATTTCAACCAGTGAGAACCGATGAGATTCGGTCTTCCTGTCGTTGGTTATCACATATTCACTATGATTATTATTAAACTTCATCTTAGTTGATTTTGCTTCACATTCTGCTTCCTTTGTGTCTTTCTTGTTTTCCTGCCAACATGTCCTGTTTACTTCAGTCTGACTGTTTCTTTAGTTAGAAACAAACTTTTTTGCTGCAGACTCGTTTCCTCCTCCTGCTGTTCTGTAACACTTTAAGGCGCCATCAGCAGAACAGGTTCTGTGTTGTTATGAATTATCATGTTGAACACTCATTTTTCTTGTTTTACAGACACCAATCAGCCCAATCAGCAAAGTGATGTGCTGGTCCTCCAGGGCCGATGTCCTGGTGTTTCTCTGCTTTAGCACACCTGATCCAAATAATTACTACATTCCTGCAGAACCTGACAACATGCTGAGGAAGCAACCCAGTCGTTTAGACTGTGTGTTGGACCAGGAACATGTCCAAAACCCTTCAGGACAGCAATTTGACACTGTTGTTTAGATATTCACTCCATTTTGGGCTTCAGATAAAATTATGTTCAAAAGTTTTTCAACTCTTGTGTTTCATTCATCTCCGATGTTCTAATTAACTAAGTAATTAACTTCCTGATTCTGATCTGATGCTCGTCATGTTCACCCGGTGCTGTTGAGGAAAGTCATCCCCGTGGTGCAGCTGCGGGACATGGAGGACGGATGGAACCAGAAGGCGGGGCTGCACTTCCCATCAGTTCGCCTCTCATAGCCATAATCACTGCAATGAAACCGACAGACGGCGATCCGATCAGAAGCAACGGAAATCTGAAATCATTGTTAAGGTTATTGTGAAGTTTGCATTCTAATAAAAATTATTTTACAAATGATTTTAATCATATTAAGACGTTTTCAAAATACACAAGAGATTTCACCACAGAAGAACTCATGACGTAATCTAATAATAGATCAAAATTATTCACAAATGGAAAACATTTAACAGTGTTTGTGCATCTTTAAAATGTCTTAAATTCATTTAAAGGTAAGTTGGCCTTAAATATGTCAAACAGATATTAAATTTGTTGTGTTGGGATGATTTAATCTCGTATAATCTAAGTTGTTTTGTTCTAGTGGGATTTTCCTGCAAAGCAAACATTAGAATCACACAGAGACATTTTCATCAATTCAGCTGAGTTTGAGTCACAGATCCATTAAGGCAATGGGCTGACTGAATACCCTCGCTACGTAGCTAGCTAACATTTTTGGTGCAACTTCATCACCAGCTGGCATGGAGGTGGAAGGGTGATGATTGGGGCTGGTCTTAAAGCCACAGTCCAAACCTCAAAGTGTTCAGGAATGGAAACCTGTGAACTGATGACATAAACTACATGTCATCAAGAAAATGTGTCAATATATGAGCCTGCTGGAGTCAAAGCTGCAGTTATAATAAACATGTTTCTGAAGGATCATAAACTTGATGCTGAACTTTGTTGCTGTGACATCAGTGATGGTGAGGAACCCCTCTGTGTTTAGGACTGCAGATACCAGCCATTAGGTGTTTGTGCTACAAATTAAAAGGCAGAGCAGCTCTGTGTCCCCAAACTGATGGGGACAAATTGCCCCAATTAGAGCGACATGCACACAGATGCAGAAGTGTTGTGATTGTTAATGAAAGCTATTAGGCGCCGTGATTTATGGTCCTGATGAAGCTTATTGCAGGAGCTGCCTCCTCCAGAGGCCTGTAGATTTGGGACCAAAGCATGAAAAAAATGAATGCAATTAAATAGTGAGAGAAAGCAGTTTTCATCTGGATGCAGATAAACCGACATCTTCCTGACATTAAGAGTCGCTGCTGCAAAAATGGCTGTGAAGGATCGTTTTATCTCTGAACACTTTGTCCTTCAAGACGTGAACGATGGCAAACATTAAAGCAGAATCAATAAAATGTCTGAGAGTGAAAAACACGTTGGCTCCTCCACTTTTTCTCTTTCTCACACACAAACGCAGAAATATTCACACATTAGCGCAAACACCGTGAGGATGTGCCAAGGCCGATATGCATTTCCAATCTGCAGGATGGCAACTATTTATCCCCTGATCCTGTTTTTTACAGGGAGCCAAACTGAGACAAAAATCTCTTAGTCAATAACTGCAGAAGGTGTTTCACACATATCCAGAAACCTCATGTATTCACAGAGATATCCAGTGTTTGATTAGTGATGGAGGTGGAACATTATTGTAAAATCTATAGGCCTTCAGAGTAAACAGTCACCATGTGTACAAAATGAAACAACATCTAAATTCATGGTTCGGTCTTAACCATGTTGAGGAGGAATTGCGGGAAGTTTTTTTCAGTTTCTCATCCTAAATATTTATGTGTGAAAATGAAGTAAAAAAGTAAAAGTCAGCAGAAATGAAGTGATCTAAATTTACAGATTTACAGCTTAGATCTGTAGACCTGGATATTTAGTTACCATTTTTCTGTTAAAGTATTTTTTCCAATATGGGTTTTCTATTAAATATTACTTCATAAGCATTTAGAAGAGGACTGCCAGAAGGCCTGTGATGGAAATGATTATGGGCATTTGATTGAGTGAATATTTATTGGTTTGTTGCTTCTAGATAAAATATGTTTTTAGCATTATAGCTTCTCACTGATGAGTTCAAATTTAGGGAATTTTGCCTCCATTTATTATGATATTAATCTTTTGTTGTTGTTTTTTTTCTAAATCGTTTAAGTGTGTGTGTGTGTGTGTGTGTGTGTGTGTGTGTGTGTGTTTGTACATGTCCTGTGTTGGCTTGTGAAGGACTGGTGACGTGTCCAAGGTGGACAATGTCCTGATTGGAGAAATGAATTAATAAACTGTGACTCTTTTCAACCCAGATATCTGATTGGTTAGTGAAGCGAACTTCAGACCAATTATAAAAACCTGAGCAGGATTAGCTCCGCCCCCAGGCTTTGATTGGTCAGGGTGAGAAAAAATATGTATTTATGATGTGCTGCTATGAAATTAATAACTAAATAGTAAACCAAGATTCTGTTCCTTTTAAAAATAAAGCATTTTATTTTTAAACTTACTCATTAAACGCTAAAAGTGTCTAAAACATGTTCAGATGTTTTTTGAACATAGGTACTTATTTTCTTATGTGGGATTTTTCTGTTTGTGTTCTGGCTGAGATCACCAACATTAAATTTGACAGAAATTTAACAAATAAAATCCAAAAATAAAAAAATAAACCTTGCATTGCGAATAAGGAAAGATTATTAGATGTAAAGGGGATGAACTGAGGTCAGCACTGACCACTCGAAGTCCGCCTCCGTGCAGTCGCAGGGAGCCGAGGTCATCGCCACGGAGTACGTCTTTCCCATGACGCACCTGGAGGTCGGCTTCAGCTTCCGGTAGATTCTCTTCACGCCCATCAGACACGGCTCACCCTGCCGAGCAGATCAGAAAACAGATAACAGGAAAATCACACAAACATTCATTTAAAAACCAGGAGGAAAATGATTTAAATGATGCAAACAGAAATAAATCAACATCGTCTGTCACTGCAACCCTACTGGGGCTCCATCTTAGATTTATTCACTAATATTGATATAATCTGATAATGAACCTCAATCTGCCAAACATTTTTAGATTTATTCTGAGTGACTGAATCAGTTGAGGATTAAAAAACAACCTGAGCCGCCGGTTTCACTCGACATCCCGCCTCCATGCAGCAGGTGTCAGTAGTGAGATGTCAAAGAAACCGGACTGCATCACAAATAGACTTCCAGGTTCTGACAATGAAAAGCTGAAACTTCTCTAGCTCCATCTCTTCCTCTGTTTCTCTGCAGACGCTCTCAGCCAGTCTGGCTCCATAACTGGCCCGGACTCTTGTCATCTTCCATGCTTCCTGGTTTGATCATTGCTCCGCTCTGAACATATGGGTGTCTGAGCTGTTTACAGAAGCGGGCCGTGAATAAAGGCTTGCTCTGAGTGTGTGGCTCGGTTTCAGGTCCAGCAGGTTGATGAAACAGAGCAGGACGGGTGGAGGGTCAGGGTCCAACACACTCTGAGCATGGAGGGGAAGCGTCTTTAAAAGCTAATATAGAACCAACCTTGGTCCTCCTGGATGTTCAGCAGGATGGAGATGCATTAATAAGCTAAAGGTTATGGGTGCATTTACTCCATCCTATTTCCTGTCAGTGAATGTTCTGACCAATAGTTGCTTTAGGTCAACCTTTATCTTTTTGTTTTGCTCAGGTTGTGCTGTTTCATTAGCAAAACCATAAAAAAAACCTAAACTGAATCGTGGAACCAGTGGTGGTTCCCCAGGATTTATTTTATTTCTTTCTTTTTAATGAATGCATGACGTCAATAAGGAGGGATCAGTCAGCTGTCTGCCCATTTCACCCTTCAATACAGAATTTCTTTTCCAGTTTTAATCTATATTTAAGAAAAAAACATAATGAATAATTGTAAAGTAAATTAAAGAGCAGACTAAATAGTTACTCACTCTGATCACACTGGAATAATTAAAAACAGAAAGTGCATCCAGAACCGTTTTGTCCTCAGATCTTTATTTGGGTCCGGCAGCCATGATACCTGGTTGTGTAGGTGCCACGTCTGGTAGTCCGCCTCGGTGCATCTCCTGTTGAAGATGGACCTGAAATCTATTTTCACCAGCTGCCACTCAGAGCGATGACTGAAGTGGCCAAAGATCCTGGAAACAAGTCATGTAAAGAAAAAATCAAGTGAGGGATGGAGATTGATGGAACGAGCCGTTAAAGAGGAGGCAGCAGAACGGATTCAAGCCAGACTAGACCCGAGTCAGAGAAGAAGGAAAACTTCACCAGACATGTATCACTCCATGGTCCAAACTACAATATCAGTTTTCTCTTAACATCCTGTTCCATTTGTGACAGATTTTGAGTAAACTCCATCTTATTTACAGAAACAATGTTAGAGGCAGAGAGATGAAAACTACGTTTAAAAACACAAACCAGCCAGAATGTGGATGTTTTGAACCTGTTGCCCATCATGCAGTGGGATTCCAGCCATGCAGCGTTTCTGGACTCCTTCCATCTGGAAATGATCCTTCATCATCCCAGGAAGCATTCTGACACCGACACGTTTTAAGGTCAAAATTAATAACCAACACAAAATTATTTGCAAAATTGTGGCTTCAAATGTTTGATAACTCTTAAATGTTTTGAGCTTTTATTCCACCTATCATGCCTTCTTATTCACAAAGACACCCAGCTAACAGGGTTTATTTATTTAAATGACTTAAATTAGAGCTTAGACTATTTTGTAATTGTTTTTTGTGGATCTTTTGTTAAAAACGGATCAGAAAGTTCACCAGGTAGAGAACGTAGCTCAGTAAAAGCTCCTATGATTTTACACTGAAGGATATTTTCCAACTTCATTTGGGATGAGTTGGGAAGAGCACAGTGACGACTTCATGAAGTCTGAAGAGGCTGACAGAATAAAGTTTCAGAAAACTTAGCATAAGTTTGTAAGATTTGTAGCCTAATATTTGTACGAGACAAAAGAATAAAACTCTAGGAGAAAAAGGGAGTGATAAAGAGTTGTTCTTTTTCCAGACAGGCTCGGTTAAAAGAGCTTTTCGATTTCCTTTGGTTTCTGCACAGCAGGCCTGGGTGAAAACATTCTGCTTCAAATACAAATGAGATCCTCATGCAGAAAGAAAACCCTGCAGACAGACGACTTGCTCCAGCCCAGACACGCATCCCTGCTTTCACATTTATTTGTTGTCACCTTACTCACATCGGAAAATACAAACCAAACAAAAATAAGACAAAATGACGACTAATCTGTCTTTATTATGAACGTTAATAAGAATAAATTCTCTTGTTTTTCTCTGACCAGATTCCAAATACAATTCAAGGTTATTAAACCGGCTAGGAGGATCCCATCTCCAGCTGAATCAAGTGACTGTGTGTGCGTGTGTGTGTGTGTGTGCGTGTGTGTGTGTGTGTGTGTGTGTGTGAGACCATATAGCAACATATTAATCACAATCTGTCAATTAGCGCCGGAGGCATCCGACCATGACAGGCACTTACTGCAGAAATTAGTACAAATTGATAAGAAAGCGGTGCATGATGGTCTTATGAAAACTGATGGCCTTAACGTTGGAGGACTTGATCTCAGTCTCTGCTTTGTCTTTACAGAACCTCAAACTCCTTCCAAACAGAAGCAGCCGTGGTGCGTTCCTCCTCAGAGCGCTGTCATCCTGCCTTCCTGCTCTCCGTCCTCCTGCTGCGCCCATCACTCTCCCGCCGCGCCCGCCGTCACTCTGTCATTAATGGCAGGTGTCATGAAACATTGATGTGCCCGTGGAGACCCTTTGGTAACGGGCCCCACAGGCCCCATTCTCTGCTGCAATAACGGGCCGGTGCTGCGTCATATGAATGCTCCTGGCTCGTGGCTATTCTAATAATAAATGTGGAGGGAATCTTCATAACTCTGCTCTCTGAGGGCAAACTGATTCGTGCTCGCCGCTCTGCCGATTTCTAATGCTGTTAAAAGTTTTCAAAACTAAACTTTCTTTGCTGTTTTCCTGTCTTTTTGATCATTTTGATCATTTTCCTTCATGCTCTTCAAATGGACAGTCGCACTGTCACCAGCTGCCAAAGCATTGATCTCCTGTGATCACAATCTGGAGACAGCCAGTTTTGATGTTGGCCAGACCTTGAGAGAAAGTCTGTTTTTATTCATGAAGAAGAAAACAGGCAGAGACGAATGCTGGATGGCTCAGAAGGCGAAGCAAAGCTCAGGTTACAGGAACACATCTGCAGATGCAGAGTTAATGTCTTACCTACTGCAGTCAGAGGATCTGGGTTTGGAGAATCAACCACCCCGATGTTCAAGCTAACAACAGATGGAGCCGGTTTCCTGTCAGGTTTCTCAGCTCAAATCATGTTTGTGTTTCTACTCAGCAGAAACTCTGCAGGTTTCTGACCAGATTCGCCCACCAGGATTATTCTCCTGTTTCAGTTCTCTAATCTCTAATCAGTCGTTAATATTGCATTTAATTGTCAGTCTAGTCTGTAATTATCAAAATGTCTGTCCTTCCTGGTTGAGGCTTTCATTCCTCCAACACCAATCCTGCAGAAAACAGAATCTGATAATAGTAATGCTACAAACCAAAGGAACGTCTAATGAAAAGGTAACAGTGGATGTGCTGTGGTGGTTCAGCACAACCCACGTATGGAGGCCTCAGTCCTCAACGCAGCCGCCGCAGGTTCGATTCCCGGCCTTGGCGACCTTTGCTGCATGTCTTCCCCGTCTCTCATTACTAACTTTCCTGTTAATTAACTATCAAATAAAGGCCCCTAGAGCCAATAAAACCTTTAAAAAAAGGGAAACAAAATGACTTTCTATTCAATAACTGCATGATGCTGTCATGTCAGCATGGACTGAAATCTCTGATGATTGGCTCCATCAGCTCCTCTGCTAAGAATCATGGCGGCTCTGAATGACCATTTCTATCTGGTGACAAATCAGATGAGTGCTTTGGAGGAAATTAGGTTTTATTTTTGTTCCAGCTTTGAGCTCTAAAAGTGCAACACGGACGGCGGCAGCATGTTGGAGCAGCTCTGTTATTTTACCTCTGATTTATTCTTTTCTAGACTTTCGTTCATATAGTTTTTGGTTTCATGTTTAGACATTTATTCCCTCTGGTTTGAATGCAGCTAGGATTTTTGCTCTCACATTTTTACTTTCACGCAGTTGTCATGATGTGTAACCATGGTAACAAGGTATTGGTTTTACAACCAGGAGCAGCTGATTAGCATCTCTCTCCTTGGATACAGCTGGTCAGTACCAACCAGCAGAGACAGAAGGACGAAGTTCAAGCCGTTTCTTCAGGTCCCAGACTCTAACTTCTCTCTGCCAGACTTTCAGACAGAGATTTACAGAGGAGTGGCAAGAGCAAATGAGGTGGATTAGCAGTTCTGGCCAACAACTGATGGTATCATCTCGGCCAAGTTACTGTGTAAAAGTCCTGGGCAACAGTCAGAGACTTGATCATATTTGTTATAGACAGTAATGGATGGTGGCAGCATCACCATCCATAATGACTGAAGGAATTAGGATGATATGAGTTAAACATTTAATTTCACATCAGGATGATGGAAGTATTTTATGTGTTTGCTTGATTTTGCCTTGATAAATCCTCCCTGGTTCACCAGAAGGAGATTGCATCAACTGCTGCTCAGAAAAGTTCAAACACAATTTGTCTGATTTCTCTCTTTCCCTCATATTTTTTCAAGATGGACGTGTGCTACTCACGTCATGATGAGCGTCTCCTCGCCCGGCTCGCCCAGCACCCCGTCCACAAACAGAGGCGTGTTGGAGAAGCTGTACTTGTTCCACTGCCGTCCTTCGTCGAAGCTCAACCTGAGAACACAAACAGCTGCGGCACCTGGGATCCGTGCTAATCCCCCCCGCTGTGTGCACAAGCTAATGACCCTTAGAGGTGTCTCACAACTTTATTTCATATTCTGTGCAGGACTGAGGGAGTCTGCTCAATGAGCAGCGATCAGCGAGAGCTACACTCATTATGACTTCAAACACGGAGAGGGGAAATGGAATGACAGCTGTAAGAGCAGTCATTTTCCACGGCTGCTGGCTCCTCTAACAGGAATCATCCCCAGTTCAAGACAAACTCATTTGCTTTTCTGTTTGACTAACTTAAGACTTCCAGCTCCCTCTGAGGGAATTAGTCATGCTGTGACAAACGGCAGCTTCGTGGTAATGACTCACCATAGGTGTCGGATGGGAAGTGGAGTGTGTCTTATTGCCACTAAGGCTCCACCTTGGTCGAGATAAAGCACGGCGTACTCCTCATCAAAGATCTGCAGGAGAAAGAAGAAAACTCAGCGAGGCGAGACTTTTCTGCGTCTGCACACTGAGCAGCCGTCACTGGCGCCGGGAGGAAGCTGCATGCTGCTGACCTTACAAAGTTACACGACCTCAGAGACTGTAATATGATTCTGTGACGTTAATATCTAATGAAAGTTATTCACATGACGGCAACCCCTCGTTTTATGTCTTGGCCCTCAGATTTCTAAATTATGTTTTATCAAAGTGTTTCATGAAAAAAGTCTGAGTGAAAAGTTGACAGCAAGACAACAGACAGGAGGATTTTCACATTAAACTGTAGGAAAGAAATAAAAATCAGATTAAAAAAAACGAGTGTAAAAAATGCACAGAGTTTTATTTAATTTGTTTTCCTCACTTTTGAGTTATTGATGGAACAGATATTCAGATGATCCACTTGTAGATTTTTCTAAGAACAACATATTTTACCGTCACTATAGTTCTATATTAATTTGTTTTATTGAGTGAAATTCACAAACCAGTCCAATCTTGATATTTATTCAGTGTGTGTGAAGAAGGACCTGGCATGTTCTTGCAGTAGAAATGGTGATGCAGTCACATCCATCAAACATAAAGTAGGTAATAAACATGCTTTGTTCAGGGAGCCGTTTAAAAGAATCGGATCGTCACGTCTTTATTTTCTCGCTATGCATTTGTATTGAGCCTCCTTTTCTTTGACACCCCTAAATAAAATCCACTGCAGCCTGGTGCCTACAGCGGCCGCCGTAACGAGTCAGCAGAGAACAACCAGCATCATGAAGACCCAGGATGTTCTGGTGAAGTTTGAAACTGGTCAGGTTCTAAAAGAAGAACCCAAGCTCTGAACATCACATCCAGCTCCTTTAACTAGGACATAGTTTATGACTTTGCTGCTTTTAATTAGCGTAGCTTCATCTGTCTGAGCAGACAGCGTTCCTCCAACGCTCCAGACAACCTCCAGCTGTTCCTCACATCTGTCAGCTTCTCCATAAACGCTGTGATGGCCGCCGTTCTAACTGTGGATGATGTTTGTCTTCTGAGCTTTATGACTCTTTATGCTTGAATTATTTCCTCCAGGTATCAGCTTGATCCCAATTTATTCTGACCCAAAAGCTCCCCCAGTCTTGGTCTGCCTTTATGTCCCAGAGGCTTCTGCACAGTTTGATCCTGACTGCAGGGTCGGCCCAAGGCATCAGCAAACTGAGCGGCTGCTTAGGGCCCCATGAAGGCTTGGGCCGGCCCTGTCTGACTGTCTCCATTAAGATCCTTTACTAACTTCGACTGAGTCTTCTGGCTAAGTTTGGAGTGATGTGGCTAAAAGCCTGCAGTAGTTCAGACTGGCTTTACTCACATGTTTGTTATTTTAATTTCTGAGTTCATTTGTTTCAGAGCTACATGGCAGCTTGTTCCATTCAGAAGGTAAAAACTTCCTGCCTTCCTGAAAAATGACTTTCTGAATGAAAGATGTTTCTAAGACATTAATTGCTTGTAGCAGTCGAGGTTAAAACTGATGCAATCTGGAAGAATTGTGTTTCACAGATGTATAAACTTAGTCATGGATGCTGAACAGAAAAATGATGGGGAATTAATATGTTTTAAAATATTTGCTAGTGAGGTGCTTCAGGGACAAAAATAAAAACATAAATAAGCTGTGAAATAAAGACCAAATCCATAAACGTGAGAAGTGCCGAGCACCTGCAGTGCTTGGTGAATGAACAGATGTGACCTGGAGAACACATTTATCTATTTAAATGGCTTTTTGCAGGTTTTTCTGTCTTCACTGTTTAACACCTTATTTATATCACAAATAGCTAACTTTAAGACTTTCTATAGCAGCAACAAACCCCAGACCAGAGGCAGATATTAGCACCAAGGCATTGACTGAGCTGAACAGATTCAGTGTTTTAGCTGATAATCAGCTGATCGGTGGACCGAAGCCCAACATCCGTTACATTTAGGGTTAAATGATGGACAACTAAATGTTCAGCTCACATGGATCATGAAGATAAAGTCAACTACTGTTTTTATCTCCTCAGAAACTCAGGATTTTTCTGTCTTTGGTTTTAATCACTGGTTTGGTTTTCATAAACTTGAGGGCCAGATATTTATTATTTATTTGCCATTCTGCCTATGAATGATCGGTGTGCTGCTGACTGAATCAAACCCAGGCTACTGAGCCTTGGATGCTAATTTGAAACGCTGAAAGCCAGATCATTTTGCTACAAACAAATTAAAAATGATCAAAAATACATTTGCGGATAAAACCCAGTTACCAGTTTTTGTGGATATCCTTGAAAAGATTTAACAAAATATTACGTGTAGCTCAGTTTATTAGCTCTGCTTCGTGGATCCAAGAGGAGCAACAATCTGGTTTTAAGTTTTCTTTTCTGAAGGTTTATCTGCTTCGTCATTCATGTGGTTCCTGCAGCATTAAAAGCTGGAGTCCGTCCTGCCAACAGTCGGCTGTTTTAGTCCTGCATCAACGAAGCCTCTGGTCAGAGAAACTAAAGTCTAGCTCAGCTCTGCTCCAAGAGGCCAACACTGTTCACACGTTGAATGTGGACGTCCTGACAACACGCAGTGGAACCTTTTCTACCCAATAATAAAGTCTTCAATGTCTGCTAACTGAACATGAGCAGAAAGAGACAGGCAGCGTGTCAGGATGGCAAAACAGAAGTGAACCAAATGTCAGTCAGCTGCTGCCATGGAAACGTCTGAAAGGTTTGTAGATTTCTAAAACACTCTCACTTCCTTCACAAAGAAGAATCAAAGACTGGATTCCCAGCAGAAGTGATGTCATATTGTTTTACACTTCCCACATTTCACAGCTGAACTGGAATTACTTCACAGGATACATTTCAGCGGCGTGACATCAGGCAGCACAAAGAGGCCTCACCTGTCTCCACGTGTTTCCTGCATCAGAGGTGATGAACGCGCTCACATTGCTGGTGGTCAGTTCTGAACCGATGGAGCCTGCAGAGGAAATTCACACAAGACAAACCGCATTTGATGATGGGAGCAGCATGATGTGTACGCAGGAAGAAAAGCCTGCTTCAGATCAAATCTAACTGTTATGCAGTGAGGACTGCAGCCAGCGGTGGTCCGCTCTGCAGCTGCTGACTGCACCTGTAATTACGCCGCTCCTACAGATCTACGCCGCACTGTGACATTTGTGCAGGCTCCCAAATTAACCAATAAATCCTGATTACTGTATTCATCTTTCAGCACTTCGGACCACATTAAGACAAGCTTTCCTAATCCAGTGCAAAAGGCTGTAATTGCTTTAATTCAGCCTGTAATTGGTGCCAGGTGGCAGGTTTGGGAGGCCTGATTGTTCCACAGGAATGAACTCTCCATGAGCCACAATCTCCTTCTCACAACCGACTCAAAGTCGCAATGCTGATCCAGTTTCTGTCTTCAGATTGAGAAAGGTGATCTATGAAAAGTGACCATCAAAGGTTGAATTTCCCATTAGGTGCATTCTTTTATTTCTCATTTTGTAGCACAATGAGGGTGATAACAATCCCAGCAGCAGTTGAGTTTCAGTTTACAGCGAACAGATCGCCGTTTTATGGCTCTGACTTCCTCTCCTTCATGCGGTCCGGACCATCTGTAGACTTTATCAATGGAAATGCGATCATGATGGCTGAAATCGTTCTAAAATTAGATCCCCGGATGGAGAGGAAGAAGTTATTTTTCCGTTATTTTCCTCCTTCGTGACCGCAGCTGGAATAATGACGGATCAAACCAAACGGGTCGATTGTTGCACTGAGAGCTGTTTAATTCTCTGCTTCACGCTCAGAGTGCCAGCCTGGCCTTCTGCAGACACCTGAGGTGTGTGCTGATGAGTTATTGACAGTGTCGGTCCATATGGGAGTAAATATCACGGCGGTGTGAATCCACCTGGAAGGCAGCTGATGTCATTTTCCTCCATTTTTCTTTGTTCTTGATGGTTTATAGCTTTGCATCACTGATGGCTGTTTGGTGGAAAGCAGAGGAGGGCAGGCAGAGGCTGGAGCAGCTGGCAGCAGGCAGAGGCAGGCCAAGTATTCATAACTCTTCAACGTTCTCACATTTTATCAAATAAACAAAAACCTGAATGAATTTTATCCAGATTTTATGAGATGTAACAAAACCAAGAAGGATTCAAATGAGAACTCAGCTGCCTCATCTTTACTTCTATCATCTAAATAAAGATCTTTGGGAAGCAGAAACAAACAACCCATATAATCACTGTGAAGCATGGTGGTGGCAGCATCATGCTACAGGGAGGCTTTTCATTTGCAGGGATTATCCAGGAAGGTGCAGAAGATCATTTCATGATTTATGTATTTCATTCTGGAAGAATAAAATGTTTTTACTCATCAAAAAGAAAAATTTTGAACAAATTATTTTTGAAGACTACAGGTTCCTTCAGCTTGATGGTTTCAGCCTGCATGGTAAAAGGTTTACACACTTCCACTGTGTTCTAAAATGGCCCAGTCAAAGTCCTGAGCAAAATTACATTGACAATTTGAGCCACGACTATAAAACTGATGTTCAGATCTTAACTGAAATATCTTGTAGAGTAAAATAAAAAAGAAAATCTTTCATTAACGTTAGTAGATGGAAGATGATTTTCTTTCTACTTCACATTAAAACCTAATGAAGCTCATCAAAGTGTGTGGTTGTAAAGAACAAGATCAAAGAGTGAATACTTTATGTCTGTAACATCCTGAAGAGAAGATCTGTCTGCACAAAGTTTGTATCTACATGTAGATCAATGTTTCTGACTTTAAGCAGGAGATTCTACAGTTCGCCAACATGCAGCAAAAAAGATAAAGTATTTCATTTGATGCTGCAAAATGGATTCAGAAGAAACTCCGACTGTAAAACCAGTTAAATAATAAAACCCCCGTAATTAAGTGAACACTGTTAGCAGGTCGTTACATAATTAGCGGATTCGTCTGAAGGAAGGCAGACAGACCGTCAGCGGCGGCAGCAGCAGCCTTCCTCACACCCACCTGAGGCGACGATGATCCCCGGCGCCGACTCCCTGCTGGCGATGTTTCCAGATGTGTAGGGATTGGCAGACACGTGAAGATGGAGATGTAATGAGCAGTACGGCTGCAGAGGGAGAAATCAAGATCTCAATTAGCGAAACCTTCGGGCCGAGCCGCCGGGATCACTAAGAGACGCGGACGCACGCCTCGCCGGTTGCATCGACTCGGATCTGCAACCCTCCCAAGTCATAAGCTCCATCACAAACACGGCATCCCCATTGGCCGGCCTCACCATTAATTTTGATTGGGTTAACCTTTACCGACACAATTCTCATTACGAGGCGGCGAAATGCCAGTGGAGGAGGCCATGTTGTGACGGGCTGTTTGGAGGTTTATTAAAACTCTGACATTTGCTGACAAATGACTGGATAATATGAGAAGAAGGCAAAAAATGCCACAGAGTATCTAATTGGTTTGGGGTTTCTTTTTTTTTTTGGGGGGCGGGGGGAGTGATTATTTCCGGTCTGAGGTTGGGATGAGTTGGGAACGTTCCAGATGAACCGGATTGTTTACTTGGATTGTTGAACTTTAGCGTCTGACTGAAATCTCAGGCGAACGATGAGCTGCCCCAACTTTCAGGAGCTCTGAGGAAGACGGACAGATGAAGGAGAGGAGCGCGCTTTTCCATCTGACACCTCTTCTTCTTCCAGTAGCTTAAATGGGAGGTCGGCTTATTGGACTGAATCAGAACGGCTGACCTTTCAGCTCAGCCGCCTCGGAGCACTCAGCTCTGACGGCTGCTGCTCTCTGAGCGCGGCCTCTCGCTGCTGCTGGGATCAGGCGGCTCCTGTCTCTCAGATGGACGCGCACACATGGATAAAAAAAGAAGCAGCAGCAGCAGCAGCAGCAGCAGCAGCAGCTGCTGCAGCAGCGCTCACCAGCACACAGTGGATGCTGTTGCCTCTCAGGTCTCTGCTGGGGGCCTGCAGCAACCTCCAGTCTCTGCCGCGGTTGTAAGTGATGTACGTCTTCACTTGGCTATCAGTCTTTTTGTTGGCCAGGAACATGCCCTTTATTCCTGCCACCTGGGAAGGTAACACAGAAACAGCTTTGAGAGAAACTCAGGCAGATCTCTGAATATTATTCACTTCAGTTGAAACCAGATGTTTACATACATCGTAGAAAACCACACAACCTTTTTATTCCACAAATCAGAATAAATGTTCAATTTAACATTTCTCAAGAAACGATATTTCAAGGAATTTTGAAAAAATAATTTAAATTCAATCACATATATTATAGTTGATCTCAGCTACCAAACAGTGAATTATTCAAATTAGTCTAAAAGGTTTCCATAAGGAAAACCAGCAGGTTGCATCGAGCCGCTGACTTTTATTCCTCCTGAAGGACCACGCAGCAACGATCACTCACATTACAGAAAACCCTCACACTGAGCAAGCATGTAGCGAGAGGTTTCTTCCTTTAACAAGAAGAAACCTCCACCAGAACCAGAACCAGAACCAGAACCAGGCTCGGTACCAGCAGCCATCTGCCACGACTGACTGGAGGTTTGAGAAGACAAAGCAGATAAACAAAAAGGAAAGAGAAGAACTTGTATGTGGTTATTTATGATGTTTATGAAAGTGAAAAGTTAACAGCAGGAGAACGACTCCATGACGGCATCATTTCACTCAGACCTGCACTAAATATTTAGTTTGTGAGCAAAATATTTAGCTCACAAACTAAATATTTACATACAAATGAAATATTTAATTTAACTAAATATTTAACTTGTCAATGAATCTATAGTTTGGAACTATAATATTATAAATGTATGTACAACATGGTGAAAATATAACTTTAAAAAATTAAAAGTTTTTTTCTCAATAACAGGCCAAATAAACCAAAACATTTCTGTAATTTTTTACAGTGTAACTTTACAAGCAGCACCCATAAGTCTGACTACCAGCTGCAGTAACGTCACATGGAGCTGATAAAACACAGCTCAGTGCAAAGCGAGTCGGACGCCGGGCTGATTGCAGCACACACAGACCTGCTCTGTATTCCTACCAGAACCAAACACAGCGACAAACGCTGAGTGGAAAATGATGGAGCGTCTGGAGACTTGTGAGTAATCAATGTGTGCCTTAAATGAATGTGACTCCCTGCTGGAGGCCCGCGGGGCGCCGCAGCCGGCCTCCAGCGAGTCGCTGCGCCTGCATCAACCCGTGAAACTCCACTTTGGTAATTGGCAGATACTTCATTCTCCCTCGGAGTGGAGATTTAGCATAAGTTTCGTCCCGGGTGGCGACCCCAATCAGGACGGTGGATTTGATTCTATCTCTGTGGCTGCAGGAAGACATGCGCTGCATCATCGCAGGCTTAATTATCAGATCCGCAGATAGAAGTTTTAAATAATGGCAGGTGGTCAAATGATTCAAAAAATTATAAAGATTAGGTAGGTTTCATTAAAAATTAGCTGCTTTTTTCATCAAAGGAAGAGATAATCTTAGCTTCAGGAAAGCTAACATTCTAGGAAGAATTCCTTTTCCTGTTGATGTGGACACTTCAGAGGAAAGTTGCTGGTTTATTTCATCCCCTCTGCCTTTAAGCTCTGATATATTGATCAAAGTTCTAATAAAACTTCAGACCAGTTGCTTTTAACGTTCACCTCTAACTGAAATCAAAGCGTGTTTCTGGAATGAAAAGCAGACTCCAGCGGAGAACGGTCCTGTTAAAGCTTGTTTACCTCATACAGGTCCACCATGACGTTGCCCTCCAGGCCCATGCTGCTGACCACGTTCTCCAGAGCCAGAGTGTAGTAGACGCCCGAAGTGTCCGACACGTACAGGTTGTAGGTTTCATTCTGGTTCCACTCCTGAACAGCAGCCACTACGCGGTTTTCATCTGTACTGATCACATGCAGCTCCTAGGAGACGGACCAGGACAATCAGGCTGATGGGCTGGACGGAAAGGTTTGATTTGATATGCATTACACCTGGAGGGAGGAGGGGACAGACGGATGGACGGACAGACGGATGGACGGACGGACGGACGGACGGATGGATGGACAGACAGACGGACGGACGGATGGATGGACGGATGGATGGACGGACAGACGGACGGACGGATGGATGGACGGATGGACGGAAAAGTTGTTTGCTTTCTCTATAAGGTCCTGCTGTCAGCTGAATATGATGCGCGGTCAGAACCAGCCAATCAGAATCAGGAGGAGGGTCATAGCGCTGTCAGTCAAACTTGTGTACACGCTGCTCACACAGTTGGTTCACCACAGCAGCTATGAATGCTCAGACTGGTTAGCGTAGTGGATGAACAGTTCTCCTGGAACAGTAAGTTGTTTCTTTGCCATTAGCATATTTAGCAGTGCGTGCATGAGGTTGATTGACAGCATTAAGATACTCCTCTTGGCTCTGATTGGTTGTTTTACACGGGGAGTGTGAATTTCTGCAGCTCACTGAGGAGATCAATCTTTTCTTAGATGTCTCAGCATGTTGACAGTTTTAACATGTTTTTTAAAAGTTACGTACTTCAGCTGTAACTCAATGGTCCTGATGAGAGTTTTAACATTCGTACTCCGAGTATGAATGCACCTCAGCTTGCTTTTAATTTGGTCCTTCAATCAAAGTCATGATTTATTCTGTTCCAATTATAAACCTAAAGACGTTCATATGATCCTTATTGTTCCTGAGCTCCTGCTGGGTTAATCACAGCCATCTGAATGTTTCTGTCGTCTGTGTTTTAACTAAGAGGATGCAGCAATCATTACCACTTGCTAAGAGTTATTGGACAGAAACTATTCGGCTGAGTTCGTGCTGTTAGCTTGGGAGCTTCATCTACCTCTGACTGTTCCAATAATACCTTGCAGCCAGCCTGCAGCTACCCGGGCGCACTGGGCCTGATTGAATAAAACATGTTTAATTGTCAGTAGGGACGTGATAAGCGAGGTCAGGCAAACGCGAAGCAGAGCCGAATAACAATCCTGGAAACACTGAGAAACATTTGGCCTTAATTTGCCTGGAAACACCAAAGAGACCATCGCAGGGAGCCAGTGATGAATCGGATCCTGAAACGAGCCGGGAGCTCATTTTGATCCAACGTTTAGATGTACAAACTTCAGCACTGCTGTGCAGAATTTTTGTTCTAACACTTCCTAGGGTTGTGTAATTGCTTTTTAATGGTCAAAGTCTCAGGAGCGCCTGTTGGTGAGTGTTATGTACGCTGTAACTAAGCGCTGTGCCGTGTTACCTTGGGCAGGGTGTACTTTGGCAGCTTCATCGGGGTAAAGACGTCTCGTTTTGCAGAAACGTAGTAGACCGGCCTCCCTGCAGTGGACACCTTCAGGCACAAACATGACAAACAACATCATATTACACCAAACAACAGAACATAACTGAATATGCCCTGGATGAATCTCCCACAGCCACAGCGCCGTCCCGGAGCAAACGGACGATTACTTACCTGGACAAACACATACTCATCCTGCACCACCAGGGAATTGGGGTCAATGTATCCGGGGAATGGTTTGCCCTTGTTGGCGTCTGTGCAGTTCTGCAGCTTGCAGGTGACGTACAGCGCCTCTGCTCCCACACACACACACACAGAGACACACACACACAAACACGTCAGGCCGTGGCTTCTGATATGGTTTTAGCCGATGAAGAAAGGCAGCCTTCACCCACAGCTAAGTGCTCTCTTTTGGCCCCGTGTCAGTGAAGTGGCCCCGGTAAGGGATGACAGATGAACCGAGAGGCCGATTGCTTTCCTTGCCTTCAATCACGGCTCTGCGGCCGCACGCCTGTCCCCCAACGCCGGCCTCTGCCAAAAACCTGTCGGCTCCCTCCATACAGGCGTGATCAATGCTGATGGTCTCTGGCTGTGTGACTGTAACACTGTGTAGGACTGCGTTTGATTGGCTTACCTCTGTCACATCAGGCTCAAACAAAAACCAAAAAAAAGAAAATAGATGGCAGTGTGGAAACGAAGAGGAACACAGATAAATTAACAATGTGACCATGTCCAGACAGGGAAATGTGGTCTGGACATGTCCATCCACGGACAACGTTCTGATGAAAGGCACTGAGGCTTCAGGAACGAATCTGTCCTCAGGGTCTCATGCATAAAACATCCAGAGCCGAGAGATTTGTACGTTTAGAGGCTAACTGGATGAGCAAAGCAGAAATGCTACATCACATCCTACATAATTTTACTCAGTAGCAACAGAGTTCAGTGAAGTTTCATGTATTCCAAGGATTTCTGTGCAGAACAAAGTCATTGTCCTTTTTAAAACACTTTCGTGTCGACGTGATTCAGGTGAGTGAAATGAATCTACATGTCCACCACTGACCTGAACCGCTGATCTTTAAAAGCTTTACAGATCCATGCATTACTTTTCCCTCCATTGTTCCTGTGGGTCCCTGGACCCGGCCGTCCCTTTACATTATCCTGCAGCAGGACTATCCAAGAACCCCCCGACTGCTCACTACTTGAGCACAATGCCTCCAGCAGAGCACAAAGACAGCAGGAAAATAGAGCTCTGAACTCAGAATTCAATTACTCACGTCCTTCAGAGATGCTGGTTTCCAGGTGAATTAAGCCCGGCTCTTTGTCCAAACCCATCTTGGACCTGAAAGGCAGACAAATATGTTTCAGGAACATCACTGTTGCTCTTTTCCCATCGGGTGGATGCCCCCCCTTTCCGAAGCTGCTGTCTGACCTGAGAGATTACATGCTGCAAAGTCAGACAAGCTTATAACAACAGAGAGGTTCAGCCAACTGCAACCACAGCAGCGGTAAATATCAGCAGAGCTGCATGTAGGAATTACTGTCTCCAACACGACGGTCTGTGTTCAGCACAGAGAGCCTCAGGTTGAGTGACTGATCTAAATGTTCAAAAGACCTTGAAGGTCCTTTTCCTCCCCGAACGAGAGAGACAGAAAAATGTTTCCTCCCATCATTAGAGCAGGAAAATCCATTGATTTTCCTGCTGCAGTCGGGATGCCTGCAGATGGAATAGCATATAATCATTAGGGCATTAAAAATGTATTAAAAAGACTGGAGGATCAGAGGAAGGAGGCGAAGATGAGGAGCTGATGGGAGAAGGTGGAAGGAGACGTGACAACGTTCCGACGGACCGAACAGATTTCTGGACGTCTGTGTGAGACACCAAAACTCAGATCATTGTTCTTTTATTAACTACATGAGATCAAACAAAACCTTGAACATGATGGCCTACTTCTCAAATCCATGTTTACATTTTACTAAATAATCCAAAGAACCATCTGAGGCAGGCAGTGGATTATGGGAGAGAAACCGTGAAGGAAGTTTGCCCCGTCAGGTTTCTGCAAGAGGGCAAACAGTTTAATGCTTTAAACCCTCCAAGAATTATATAAAGATAACTTTAGTATAAAGAGGTTTTCAAAATATCACTTTATTTATTCAGGAAAAAGTTAGTGAAGGTCAAAAGTATATATATGACCCCCTAAATGTAGTAAATGGTTGTTCCATTCCTGGCAACAAGTGTTTACAACAACACTGACAGGCTGAATAACAGCAACTCAGTTTCAGTCCAGGTTTGGACTAGGCCACTGCAGAACCCTTTTTTTAGTCATCTTGATGTTTGTTATCACTGCCTTGCTCCATAACTCCAGTCTGTTTCACCTGAAGGCCATGAAATGATGACCTGGAGAACAACAGAACGTCGTCCAGGCGGAGAGACGCCCAGACATCAAACCTCCTCCATGTCTGACTCATCATACGTTTTCTGAGGTGCTGCTAGTTTATGCCAGATGTAACGAGACACAGATGAAACTGGAAATAGATATTCCAGTTTCATCTGTTCATCATCAGCATGTTTTTGACAAATAAAAAATGTGACTTTATGTTCTTTTTAGTCAGCATCAGTTCTGGGCTGGAAACTCACATGGATGAAAAGGTTTCACCTCCTTCCAAGGTGCCTGAAGAGGAACAGCAATCTGGTGAGGTGGTGACTCCAACAACACTCAAAATACTGATTAAACAACATCAGCCACTATTTACATGAGAAAACAAAGTTATCCACCGATCTTACTTTCCTCCACAAAATGGTCCCAGAATCAGTCCCTGTCTGCTCTGCTGTGCCAGAGGACTGACTGACAGACGCGCCAGCAGGTCACGTCTGCACATCTAACAGCTGTCACTCTGACAACTTAACAACTTTTCAGACAAAAAAATCAGTATGAGCCAAAACCGCATCCGCAGGTCAGGCTTTTTAAAGATCGACCAGGAAACTGCAATCGGTTCGCCTCTAGTCGAAGTTCATTCATGATTTAACAAGTGGAAGTATTACAGTTTGGTTTATTTCTTAATAAAGGGCATCATCATCTCAAAGCTGCATTTTCTAATTACTTTGATATTAAAAGTTATTATCTGAAACATTCATTCTGGCAAAAACAAACACAGACGAAATCAGTAGGACAGCAAATAGTTTTTCCAAGAAAGTTCAAATGAAGCCGAACAGCAGCGTCTGTGTCTGCGCCGAGGTCAGACCCAGTAGGAGCAAAAGAGCCGGTGACATGAGAGGGAGCTCTTGTCCCAGGAAACACACACACACACACACACGCAGCTCCCAAATGTTCCTGCAGAGATTATCACTGTCATATGCAAATGGCTGCAGACGCCGAGCTCCCAAACTGATTATAGTCGCATCCTATGGAGGTTAGCAGCGAGTCGCTCAGTGCCTCTCAGGTTCTCCGAATCACAAATGAGCTTACACATGTTCCGTGGCTGCATGTGCAGCAGACATAAGCTCCCCGAGCAGCTTCATTACCAGGGCCAGCACAACTCCAACCGCACAGCGCGCAACCCAAAATAGAACCCTGACAGCATCAGCAGCATCGGCCCTGAGGCCCGCTTCACTCCTGGCAGCGCGGCTCGTTACTACGGCGCCGCTCCTCTGCACTCTGCTGAGGTGAAGACCATTTGTCATGTGTTGGTTACTGGATGAAGACATGCAGAAAACAACTAACTTTGACACAACTTGTGAAGAGGGAGCACAACAAAGTCATGCAGCAGGAACACAAAATGTTTTTATAGATTTTATGAAAGACATTATGGTCAGCGTCCTGAGGAAAGCATCTATTCCATAAATCTTTGTATTTCTATATTTTATTCCAAACTTAATTGGAAAATTATCAAAAAACAAATGATTCAATTCTAATGTCTCTGTGTTTGGTTGCTTTTCACTCCTGAATGTTTCAAATCTAATAATGTATAATCTAGATTTCTGGACGGTGAGTCTCCCGCATAAAACTACAAGTTTTTCTGAAGCTCATCAAAACATCAGTGAAAAGCCGTAATTATCCAGGAATAATCTGGATTCACCTTCTACTGCCAATAGACGGCACTGGTTTACCGTTACACCCAGTTAGGACTTTTAGTGGCTTATGCTGCTTGTGGAAGCTGTCAGTAACGCAACTGGAGAAACATTTTATGGTTATGCAGATTAAAATCCAACAATTCTGCATAAAAAATCATTTTTATTGGCTGAATGCAACATTTTTATTTTCTTAGAAACTTTTATCTGTAAGCTGCAATTATCACAATTAATACTAGAAATATATCAAGCTGTGTGCAACGAGTTTACATGAGTTTCCAATTGTTCAACTGAATTAGTGGAATAAATGAACTTTTGATGTAATTCACTGAAATGAACCTGAGCAAAGCCCAACCATCCAACACATTGATGATCAGTCTAACACATGAATAATGTTCATCTGCACAGCCTCTTTTTCAGTTCTAATTACAATTTGACATCTTTACCACCTGTGTAAAAGAAAATGACAATAACTGAGGTGTTTATAGTTTCATAGAAAACATCTCGGCTCTGCGCTCTCTTCCAAACAGCTGATCAAATTTATTTGGCACAAAACAATCCAGCTTCAATTAATATGCAGCAATTAGAGCCACCAGATTAATCAGTTCTATAATAAAATCTGAATTTCAGAATGTGCAATTTGTCATTATTTACATGAACCAATGTTTAAAGGTATTGCTGTGATGATAATGTGACACTTTAACTCTGCAGCAGCTGATAAATAACAGAAGGAAGGTTCTAATTAAATGATGTGCAGGATTTTTAGGTCATTTTGCTCTGAACAGCATTTTTATGTTGTTTTCTGACTGTTATACTAGAAACAGGTTATTTTTACACAAATGGATTATTAGCAATTGGATTTAAAGTTCAACATTTTTTTAGATTTTGTTGAAATTTACCTAATAAACAGAAACAAACAAACAAACACCGATGAGCTAAAAAGCTGGTCTAAGGTTTACTCCTCACATCAGCTCCTGGACTTCCTGTGTCTGTTGATGAATTCTGAGGTTTATTTGGTGATGAAACTTTTAAAGTAGCCGTTTAAAAGTGTCTCTGGCTGTGGGGCCTTTCCCCTGTGCTTTTTAATGTTTGCCTTAGTTTTTCCTGAATCATCCAGCAGCAAAATGAACAGCTTCAGATTTTAATTTATGAAATGGAAAACGTCTCCCATAGAGCACATGTACCTCTTTATCTTCTCTCACAGTTTGTATTTGGCTTCTTAGGGACAAATTCAAGAAAAATATAAAAACGAGATTATTGTTGTGTTTTCTGGCACAACACCAGCAGTCAGTAAGTCAAAAGAATCTTATCATCTCATTTTTCTATTTGATAAAAACATCAGTGTTGGTCCAGACACATTTCAGAACAAGAAGCAGAAAAATTATTAACACTAGAGACAAAAAACCTTTTTCATTCCTAAAATGTCAATATCATGACAGGTCTGATAAAATCGTTTAAACATTCTTGTTTTAATGAATAATGGAAAAAATGCATTTAAAAAACTGTCCCTTGTTAAACTTTTCCTAGAGAAATAAATTATATTTAGACATTCTGCTTTTTGAAAATTACATTTGATGATTAATCATCAGTTTTAAATGGTCTAAACAAAGTACAGTGAACAGGTCATTATCATGATTACTTACCAATAGAAACGATTAGGAGCCACTTTCTCGTGCACCAGCTGCCATCTCCTTCCAAACTCAACAGAGCTGTAAAGCTAAAAGAAATTAAAATAAAAGTTACTCTCCACCATCATTCTGCTGTATAAGCACATAAAATAAGACCCAAAGTGCACAAGGCCAACCGTTAGGACATTAACTGTGTTTTCACACCAGATGAGCTCTGCACTCAGACATCAGCATCATGAACCAAAGTAAGAACTACTAACTTCAATAAATTAAAATATTATTGAAAAATCATTTCTGTTAATTACGATGATTTTCTGCTTGGTTAATGAAAAACATGACATTTAAAATTAGAATATTACATCATAAAAAAAATACAGCCTTCATAAATAAGTATGTTTAATGGCCAATTAAAGGTTGTCCATTTTCAAAAGGTACGTTTAATGAGTTAAACGAGCCTCATGGGAATATTCATACTGTAACTTATCGACTGAGACGGCTTTAAGACATTTTGTGGACTCAGATTTGTGCAGCAGAATGTCACAGTTCTGCAGAGGAGAGTTACTGAAGAAGAGAGCAAATGACAGCGGTAGTCTGAGCGCAATCAAAGAAACCGAACATGAAACAAGAAGCACTGGTTTGTTCTGCTGAGATTTCAGCTAAAGCAGGTTTAAAAAGCCATCTTCAGATATAAAGACATCATTTTGTTCTTTAAACGCCTAAAATAACTTTGAGTTGTACAAATGTGTTAAAATAAAGTTTGATTTGAAATCAGTTTGGTTTTGAAGGCTGGTCGAAAAACGCAGGAGAAGCAGAGGAAAATTTATCCTTAAAGTTTCTGGTGTCTAAATTTAGTCGTTGGTGAATTTTTTGTATTTTTCTGGATGAAACATGAGAAAAACACAAAGATGACAAAAAATATAAGTGGAATTCTAATTATTTTTATGATAAATCACCAATTACTAAATAATAACATGTAAATTATATTTTAAATGTAAAGGTATAAAGTATAAAACAGGCACATTACAATTATGTAATAAAAAATAGAAAAACATTTTCATAGCATTTTGTAATTTATTTTGGTAGGACATTAAATGATTCTGTGCCACTGCAATTATGTTTATGTTAACTTTATCTATTCATTTATTGATTTACTTTTTCTTTTCCATCACAGTGGTACAGAATGAAGTCATTCTCACTTTTCATTTTTTTAATCTGTAACCTTTAGAGACTGAAATAAAAGTATTTAATCCTCAAACACGTGTAGTCGGTTATAAAACAAGGACAAATCTGTTTACTGTGCAGCTTACAAACACAATCTAATGAAGCTCCAAACTTGTTTCAATGTTAAACTCTGACTTTTCCGTTTTGAGCAGTGATGCACAGCGTGTAAACAGTTATTTATCAGTGGATATCCAAAGTGTTTGTTTGCATTCATTTGTTTTCTAATTACATCTCCATACTGTGCTCAGAATAACATCCCATATGGATCATCTCTGCTGAAAAGTCTGATATTTACCTCTGAAGGGATTTTCTCTCTGCAGATAAAATTGTAATTTTACATCAGATTGTTCTTCAGTGGACAGTTACTGACCCTTTCTAGGAATGAAATGTCACTGCTAGGGAAGCTGTTCACAGAGATTCATACAAGTATGTTAAAGGAAAGTTAAGCAGGAGGAAAAAGTCAATCTGAAGAACAGGGATCTTTAAATTCAGACACTGTCCTGCAACTTCTAGATGTATTTCTGCTCCTACACACCTGAGTTAAATATGAAGTCATTAGAAAAAAATACTTTACTGATATTTAAATATATTGATCAGCACCACCTTCATGTTTCACTATTGGTTATTTTCCTGCAGGGCTGTATTTGGGTTAAACCGGTTCAGGTGTCCAAATATTCCAGCATCAGAATCAGAATGCTTTTATTTCAGTCCAAACAGGCGGGCTGCATTCATCAGAGCCGGCCTCAAATTTACACTCAGCTGTTTTTAGAAATCATTTATTACAGGTAAATGTTTCCTCCTGACCACGACAGTTCAACCTGTTTCAGCTCAGCTTCCTCTGACCGTTGCAGATTTCTGTCAACACATTTCATCCTGTTTAAGATGAACTAACTAGAACCAGTTTAAGGTCATCATGGTGTTCACACTCACAGCAGCACTTGGCTGCAGACTTATTGAAATGTCTGAAGTTAGAAGAGCCACATTTAAACTCCTGAGTAATGATGAAGGACACCTGATGTCATTTTACATCTTTTCTTCTGTTTTTAGTTTTTATTCTCACTACTGGCTATTTTCGTGACTTTATATTCCCTTAATGTTTGTTATGGTTAAAACAGACATATTTGTAAAGTCTCCCAATTTTATCATATAAATGTATTCAATGACATCCCAGTTAAAAGTTAATCAATACAAATATATTTTTGAAAAATCATCTTGTAATGTGTTCTAATACACATAAAAACAAATATGACTGATTGCTATTAATATGCATGCATGAAGCTGGCTAAGCAGATGCAAGAAAAAGGAAGAGAGCAGAGAACTGGGGCAGGAGGAAATCACTTTGACTAATTACCCTCCTAAAACGAGTTAGTGTGTTTCCCAGTAAGAGCAGAGCAGAGAACAGGAGCCGGAGGAGGTGAGGCGGCTACTGGTGGGGCGGAGGGGCCGCTGCCGCCGCTGCAGCCTCTGAAAGGTCTCTCAATCAACAAATGTGGCAGCTCTGCCAAAAAGAGGGCAGCCAAAGTGAAAGAGAAGCAGTTTTAGGGTGGAGAGGAGTTGAGTTGGTGGGAGTGGCAGAAGATGAGGGAATAAATTATCCATTTCTTCCCTTTTCCCAAGGAAATATACTCCGCTTTGGTTAGTTACACAACATAACGATGGAGGACTCCGACATTAGTTGGGCTAACACTAAAGCGCTATTGACCCTTTGCAAATATGTCTCCTAATCATGTTGAGGCGCCATGACGGACGTCAGCACTGAGGGATGGGTGGACTGAACCCACCCAGCTGATTGTTTTCCAGTATCTCCAGTTTCTACTGGTTCAAGTTGAGCTGATGTGTCTGTGGAAGAAGCTCATCTAGTTGGGGTTTGGTTTTCACAGATAGCCTGAATTCTGCCTCCTGACTTCTTCATTGATTTGCCTGAATTCTCTCCACATGATTTTTGTCGCTTTGTCATGAACCGGGTTTTCTCTTGCACCAGAGAAAACTTAAAAGCATGTAAAAGTCCAGATGTTTTCATACATGCTTGGCTGCATCATGGTGGCGCATTTTAACTAATGATTAGATGCATACATTTTCTATATTGCAAAATTTGATTGCATCACTGACATGAATGTTTCTCTTCTTAGTTTGTAAAAACTGTTTGCTGTAAATTCACTGCTCATCCTTCCTCATCAAAAGACTTACGATAAAACGTAGTTTGGTTTGCATCCTGTCTGTCTGTGCAGCCTCCACTGGAACAACCCGCAGCCATTCACAATCAATGAACAAATAAAAGTGATTCTCAGGAGTCTTTGCAGGTTGTTGCTTCCTGAAGAGCATGACGTCATGTGCAGAGGCTCATCATGGTATTCAGCAGAATGTTAAATAGCTAAATGGATCAATTCAGTCATGATGCCCCCATGTGTCAAAGACTCAGCATGTCACGCCGCTCTCCCATCTGCCCTGCATGGTTTCCCTTCAGGAAGAGATTCTCTGGAACAAACTTGAACTCATGTTTTCAGACGATTTATTTAACGTCCAAAGCCGTCTCAGTGATGCGGCACGGCCTCCTGAGGAGACCAACAACAGCAAACTATAACAAATATTGAACAAGAGTTTACATTTCTGGAACAAGGCCTGACCTCAATAATATACAACAAATATATATTTGTGAATGTTTTAATGCTTCACTAGGACCCAGTTATTATAAACTACACTAATCCTACACAGTTAAATGACTTTTTGTGGATTAGAGGAAACTTTCAGACTTGTTGCTTGTAAATAAACTGTTTCATTATCGGCCAACCTTCCATGTTGATGAGCTGAATGTTAATGTCTGACTGGATCTGCACTGGACTCCTCTGTACAAACCCTCCTCTCTGTCTGCGCTGGTCTGGCAGCGTTTTGCAGGAGGAGCCGGTTCTGCTTCCAGTTCACTTCAACTTTATTTACAAAGATAAATAAACCCAATCAGAGGCAGATTTAAAGTCAATCCCATCCAATTCAAGTTGATCCCTTTTATCAAACAATGCAGTCAAGTTCAATTTTTCAATTTATTATTCAAATTGGCTAAAATGTTTTCTATCAAAGGAAACCCGGCAGACTGACAGAACCACATGAAAGCTTTCTGTCTCCGTCTCTCTCACCAGCTCTGTTATTTTGTACGAAAAGGAAACAGATATGAAATATCAGGGCATTACATTTAATTTGTTTTCAGCCGCAGTTGCTGAGATTTCATTGGTTTTAAACACCAGACAGCAAACAGAAAGCCTGGAATGAGCCTTTAGCTGCAGCTCAGCCACATATTTTAACAGCCACCTTCTGACCAAACAACACAGGTCCTCCTTCATATTTACTTCCATATTTCACCTTCAAGCTGATTAATACCCTCAGTATCTCTGTGGAAGATCTTCCTCTGTCAGGTTCTCTACAACAGGATCTACAGGCTGGAGCTGCTGTGGCTCCATGTTCTGGATCTCTGCTGCACATAAGACACATTTAACCTCAAGTCACCGACTCTCACCTTAAAGTGCATCTTTAAATCTGACTTCTCCCAAACCGCTGTGCTTACAGCGATGTCCTTCACACAAGCTTCCACATTTAACGTTTCAGAATATTTTAGTTTGGTATTTCTTTACTAAAATATAACTCAGAATGTTCACATAATTAATGAGGACAGTTGGATAAAGAAACACATTTACTAAGGAAAATAATCTGATTATGGAACAGGATTAGAGCCAAAAAAAAAAATCTTTCAGAATTTTGCTTAAATTCAGAATTCTGAGAAAAAAGTCTAAACTTTTTTTTTCAATGTCCCTAATCCTCTGGAACTATTCTGCTAAGAATCATGGGATATTTTATTTTATTTTCACAGACAGATCTAAAAGTACTGCAGCTATAAAAGCAGAGAAAAATTATTGTACAAGTTATTGATGAAGGTGAGATGAATGCAAATGTATGCCGCACTTTTAAGAATTTTACAGTTAAAAATCAGGTATAATTTAAAGGCCACTTTGATTCGTTACATGAAAGACACTAAATGTTGCAACACAAGAAAATATGAGAAGTTCAGAGCATTGTTTCTCAGACAATGATTCCTAAAATAAAAACTCTGGAGCTTTTTGGTTACAAACTTTTTGTTTGTTTTTTCTGTTAGGCTGCAGATTAAATTTCACAGAAGAGAAACGTTCAGATTAATGAATAAAATCCCTTCAGCTTATGGATGTTTCTGATGTGGTTACTTCTGTTTCAGTGACATAATTAGTCAATTTAGTTTATCCAGATGACTTCCAGCCTTAAGCTGCTGCAGCGTTTCATCCTCCTGCAGCGACTGTCAGACTTTCATCAGAGCTCCACCTGTTCTGCGGCTGAACTGTCACCGGCCTCCTGTGGAGCATCAGTCCTCCAGCTAAGAGTCACTGGGATCCTGATGTGGTTTTACTTTGGTGAAAGTCGAGGCTCTTCCTCTTTGAAAGGAGCTGCAGTCATGTCCTCTCCCTCACCTTTTGGTCGTGGCTGTATGCCAGGATCCAGTCCTCCTGCTCGGGGTGAAACAGGAGGCTCAGGATGTAGAAGTTGAGTCGGTACTTCTGGTATGTGGCTCCTTCATCAGAGCTGATCAGGAGGCTGCTCTCTATCTCCGGATCCGTCAGCAGCATAATCTTTAAAAGAAACACAAGATGATGCGAATACAAAGCATTTGGTTATGATGAGCATCATGGCAGAAAGTGCAGGACCTAAAACATTTGGACGTGTTAAATTTGTTCCTGCGGACGACGCGACCTGAGCGCTGAAGAGCTGAAAGCAGCAGACAGACTCATCCTACTTAGAGCTGATCATTAATAATTCAACCAGAGATGGTTTATGGGCGGCCCTCTCCAAATTTAACTCGCCCTGCGGTTTTTAAAGGATTCAACTGTTTTACCACCTGATCAGGTCAGAGTAAAAGAACTGGAGTGAACCGTTACATCTAAAAATAACTGACTCAATCTAAGATTACGACCTGAAACTCTACTTTCTTCTCCAAATGTGGCTCAAAATCTGGAAAAGAAAACAAAGATAATAAAAACTGCAACACGGCATCAACAGACTGGAATGAGTTTTCCACAAAACACGTCAGGGTTAGAAAGTTTTCAGCCCCTGTGGGCGGCTCATGTTCTGTTCAGTGAGCCAGTCACACTGAAAGATTAAAATCCAAAGCAACATATCCTATTCTGGAAAACACTCCAGCTGTAATCCTCGTTAACGGCCACACACACACCGACTCACAGTCCAATACTGTAAATGTTTAGCCGCCAGCTCATAAGAGAAACTGCAAGGTCAGCACTTTGTATTGCTGCCCTCATTCCATGATCTAATTTCCATTGGGGATTGGTGTGTGTGTGTGTGTGTG
>NW_006800056.1:280851-286687 GCF_000485575.1 Poecilia formosa | reverse complement strand
TATGAAGAAGACGATGTGAAAACGCTGACACGCTCAGTTTTATTGTCTTCGTCGCTCAAAGCGAAACGCGTGCGGAGCAGCAGGAAGTGCTGCAGGGAATCGACTGAAAGTTTTAACGTGACTTTTGTTTCCGACTCTGGGGAAACCATTTTACCCACAGGTGATGTTCCACTGCCTGACAAAACACCAGAGTCCAAAGAAACAAGTTAGCTCATACTGACGTTTGAGCACCACGCCTGTATGTTCCAGGGAATTTACAGATCATCTGTCTACATGGTACCAGTCAGAACCCACTGAGATCCAAAACATCAACCTGGCTTACATCGGAAAGACTGAGTGTAATAAACGAGTGAAATTTGGAAGTAAAGGGTGTTTCCATTTGTTGCTTCCATCAGCAACAGAAATCAGTGAACTGTGGACATTAAGCTTATGGATCTTAAGTTTTAAAAGCAGAACCAATCCAGAAACCTTCAGCTCACCCTGAGGAAGACTCTGAGGAAGACCTGCAGCTTGGTTAAAGCTGCAGGTCTCAGTCCTGCACCCGTTGCCTTGGTGACCCAGTCCTGAGTGACCCAGGCCTCATTAACGGACCATACGGATGTAAATCCACAAATCCAAGCTTAAACCTCTGGTTGGACTTGAAAGGAGTTTTCTGAGAAAGAGGAACTCAGGTTTCAGAGAAACGGACGTTTTCTACCTGATTAAATTACTAAAGAACAAAATGATGAAACATTTTACTCTCTAGAAACATCAGCTGCCTGACATAAAGATACAGGTGAAGGTATTTTAATGTCTTCACATCTCAACACTTTACAAACTTTTATGTAAGAAAACAATAAAAAGTTTTTCTGTTGGTGTGAAAATAAAATTCTGAAAAGTGTGGCATAAAAGTTTTAGCCTTTATGTGGGGTTGAAATCTACAAACTGTTCTTTTGCACAGTTTATCTGTCTTATATATAAACCCATATAATACAGGGGAAGGTGTTTTTGTATATATATAGATAGATATATATATATGTATAATATATGTTTATATAAAGTGAAAATATGCCAGGTATATTAATTAAGCACTGGCTTCTGTTCAGATAAAATCCCAGTACAACACATGAAAGTTTATTTTTCAAGAGACAAAGTGTCAATAATTTGCATAAAGGCGGCTGTTATTAGAAGAAACCTAATTTAAATAAATGTATTTTGCTTATTTTAGATTTATGCTAAAAGCAGAAAACTTACAAACTGGAATTCTCTGTGTGGTTTTATTAAACTTCCCCACAGTTGAGAAAGTGTTTCATTTTGTCAATAAGAGTCCATTATGAGAGCTGGAGCTCCAGCAACGGCTTCTCCGCCAACAACTCGATGAAAATTGTGCAAGTAAAGTTCCTGCTTCGCGCTCCAGGACTCACATTTGGTTTCAAAATGGCTCTTTGCAGGACGGGGTCTGCGTGGCCATTATGTCGTCAGACAGCAGAGAGAATCTGAGAGCACGCTGCTCTCGCCGTCGATATCCTTCTCTGCGTGTTGCCGTCTGGCGTGAACGTTTCTGATCCCTCATGCTGCCGAGTCATTTGTCAGGACTCGTTTCTGTTCGAGTTGCCACGGTGGGCAGAACCGCCGGCACCAGTTCATCAATCAGAGACGGCGGTTTTAATGCCACATGCGTGCAGAACATGTCGAACAGCCCAATCCAACGTGTTTGTCTCACTCTGAGCTGCAGCCCAGCAGCAGGCCGCTTTCCACCCGGCCGCTGTGTTTCTGCCAACGTCTAGATTATGCTACGCTAACTATGCTGGCATCCTTACCGACATCTGCATTCATCAGAAGGAACAAAACTGTTCATTCTGCAGAAATATGTAAATGGTTTTAAAGAAATGAGGTGCATCGCTGTATTTCTGAAACAGGATCAGGATTCCATATTATTCTTTGCAAACATAACCGATGCAGGCTGCTGCAGGACACGAGCCAGAATCACATAAAGAAACATATTCAGCTCCATAAAACAACAATAGTGGGAGAAGATGGAGGATTTGCCTTGTTGTGAATGTTTTACAGAATGCAAAAGCCTAAAATAAAACCGAGATGTTTATGTTTAAAGGAGCATGCAGCATGGAAATCCAAACTAAATATAAAATTCAAGCTTTTCCTGCCAATAACCAACAGCATCCTGACCTGCAGCCATCTGCTGTTCTCATGCATTTCAGGGACAATCATTCTCCTTCTTACTCATTTTAACAAGTAACTCCAGCTGATCAATACTTTTAATAAAGCAATGGCTAATATGACTCGGCCTATAAAAGGCAGCCTCTGTTATTGGCCTTTCACAGCTGATTGGTTTGGTTTCACAGGAGCGGAGGAACCGAACGGCTTCACTCCATCTGCAGCTGGAAACAACCCTGATGCTGAAGCTGCTACTGGACTCTGGCTTCATCACACTGGAGGTACTGGTTCCTCACAGCAGATCCAGATGTGAAGCAGAAAGAAGGCTGAATTTTAAATGTACTTCCTCAGCTCAACTCGTGTTAAATTATGTGCTGAGAAAAGAAAACAAGAACCAAAAAGATCATCAAAGGAGTAAATAAAGTGAAGACAACCTGTTTCATAATTAATAATTCCTAGATCTTAAAAGAGAAACACATTTTTACTTCTAACTCTTAGAAATATCCTAACACCACGGTAAAAGCAAATAAACAAAAAAAACTGGAAGGACTCAGTATTTCATGATTCTTATCTAATAAAAAAGAAAATGATCCACACAGTTGGATACGTGTATTTATGGTGATTTACAGGTTATCATGAGTTTTCCAGTCAGAGCCATTTGGCAGCTCAATGAATTAACTGTTAGCTTCAGGTGTTTTAAAACTGCCGTGTATTAAACAACAAAACGTTTTACATAACCAGGTGCTTCCTGGTTGCTGCTGGACAGCAGAGGACTAGTTAGAACTAGTTATCCTCCTGTCTGCATTACCAGCCATGTAAGGCTGTCGTCCTTCCAGTGAGTTCTGGCTTCGGCCCGGTCTGCGTTAATGGGCCTAGAAATGATTATCCTGGTCATCAAAGGTCATCCTGTTGACACAGTTGGACCAGAAGCCTGAGAACATTGTCTTCTGACCCAGTTCAGAACTTCTATCTTTAGTGTTGTACAGATCTGTAACATCTCGTCCTGCCAACCTTTTATCCAGGCTTCGTTTAACCCAACAGAAACACGGCGTCCTTTTGGCCTTGGCCCAGAGTTTCTGTCCTCAATATTTCACATATTCCGGTGAATCAGAAAACAAGTCAGGAAGTCTGTCACTGACAGGAAGTAAACAACCAAACGCTCCCCAAAATCACCTCTACTTTCCGTATTACTTCTCTGTGTGAGCGGATTGAATTCTGGGTTATTTTGTGCTAATGCCCCAGCAAGCCACGGAGGCAATAGTGGATTATTCCCTGTATCAGCAGGCTGAGGGAAAAAGCTAAAGTTAGCTCCAGGTTGTGCTTAAGTCAGAGGAACCGAGTCCCATAATTGAAGCCAAAGGGCAGAGAAAGGGGAGCAGCTCCAGCCAGGAGGGAGTAAAGTATTCACAAGGGGTTGATAAATGTCAGCGGTAAACATGCTGGAAGGGCTAAAGGTCTCAAAGCCTCCTGTTGTCAATGCCAACCCCCTTTAGTCGCAAACGTAAGGCAGGAACATGGAGAAAAACCGGAAGTTCAGTTCATCCATGGAAAAATACTGTTCCTGTGGAATCTGGACATAAAGATCCAGCCCACTGTTTTCATCTTTATCCACATTTTAACACAAACATTCTGATCAACAGAGGAAGTGGAGCTGCGTGACATCAGCTTCAACGCTGCGTCTCTTCCACTTTCCACATAAAGTCATTGTTGTGTTCTCAGATGGTCCATCCTCCCTCCATGTCCAGATGATGGACTGAACAGAGCTCTGGGATGTTGCTGTAAAACACGACCCTGCTGCAAACGTCTGCACACCCGTCTGCCTGTCCGGTCTCCGGAAGCTGTTTTTACTCTGAAGTTGATTTGATCAAACATCTTTCTACCAGTGGATTTGTCTCAACCATCACAGCGGCGACCCATTCGCACGGCGCTGAATGAGACGATGAGCAGCACCCGGGTTAATGCTGACACAGAGGAGTCCACCGAAAGCACTGATGAGTTAACAGCCCTGCAGTCCGACCGGTGTGAATCCATGTGGAACCGAGTTAACTCTGCAGAGCGTCTGCACTGACGGCATGCAGCAAATCAAATCACTCTCACTGCTTTTTATCAATGAATATTCATGTCAAACACTCTCCATCAAACCCCATTCAGCCCCGTGTCTCTCAGTGCAGGACATGAAAGAGTTGATATACATATCCATAATTATTACCTCTCCTCTTCCTCGGCATCGACCAGGTGCTCTCAGCTGTTTGATCCGACTTATTAAACGTAACTCCTGTCTCTTGATCTGAGGCATTTAAGCCTGCTGCTAATTGAACGCTGCCTGACATTTTAGCTCACCCAGGCCCTGCCAGACCTGACAAACATGTCAGCTTCCGCCTTTCAGTATAATTGGGTTTCCATCTCGGCTCGGCTAGCCGCCCCTGGTGGCGGCGCTGAGGCCGGAAGGCCGGCGAGGCGTGAATGGAAACCCAGACATACAGGTTCATTACGTACGGATGATCCCAGACAACAAACTACAGGAAGTCTCCTTCTCCAGACATCTGATCTGACGTGACTTGAACCAGAGAAATAATGACTCCTTCCAGCAGCAACCATCAATTAATAACATTACATTTACCCTCTGGTGAGTATTTACCAAAGCACTGGTTTCAGGTCTTTCTAAAAGTCAGCCTGTTTTCACAAATGTCATATTTGTATCAATATTTACAGTCCAAAAACTATTAAGGGTAATTGAAGAGAGGCATAGAATATCATAAAAAGGTTATGGCTCATAAAAACACAAAATTCTGTTTCACATAAAGAAACCTTTACTAGTTTGATCATTTTGTTTTCATTTCCAACCAGAATCTCAAGACCAAACACTTGTTGATTTACGACCACAGTTTGGGTCCTGACTCCAATCTTATCTGCTTGTTTAGTTCTTCTCTTAGAACGGCCCAGTCAAAGTCCAGAGCTCCATCCAATTCAGAATGTGTTGTAAGATCAAAAAGATTTTTATTCAATTTGAGTAATCTTAAATAATAGTCAAAAAATCTGTTTCTAAATGTGACATGAGGAATTTCATGAATTATGTTGAAGAAATTGTGCGAACATGTTATAAATGCTGGGATGTTGCAACCAAAGCAAATAGACTCTTACGGTTAGCTAACAGGGCTAACCGAGGTGTTGATGATGAGGGTCAGCAGATTGGGCAGAACACTTTTCTTTGGCTTTGATCTTCATATATTTTAGCTAGCCATCTGTTGAACCACATTAACCAGGATTTAGCTCATCAATCTGTTTTAACAAATACCGGATAGTGAAGGTGTTTAATCTGAAGTACTTCAATCTTCCACTACTGCTGCGACTTTTCACCATTTTTATTCATTTTGTTCTCTGAATAAGAGCAGGCGCTTCGTGGCGTTTGCTGATGACTCTGTCTCTGATGAGCAGGACTCTGATCGACTCTTCAGTGGAAGAGTTTTATCTTCTGGTGGGAGCGCTCACTTCTAAAACCTCTCAAAACCAAAGAAATGTCCATTTCAGAAAGAAGCCTCCACCTTGTTCTGTAGTTTTTGTCCATGGGCAGGTTATTAAAGTTGTCACAAATAACTTGGTACAATTATTGTGTTGGACTTCCAGTTTACTAACGGGCTGATCGAGCGGCGTCTCCCAGCATGCATAGCGTCAGATGTCACCA
>NW_006800056.1:271872-280841 GCF_000485575.1 Poecilia formosa | reverse complement strand
TATGAAGAAGACGATGTGAAAACGCTGACACGCTCAGTTTTATTGTCTTCGTCGCTCAAAGCGAAACGCGTGCGGAGCAGCAGGAAGTGCTGCAGGGAATCGACTGAAAGTTTTAACGTGACTTTTGTTTCCGACTCTGGGGAAACCATTTTACCCACAGGTGATGTTCCACTGCCTGACAAAACACCAGAGTCCAAAGAAACAAGTTAGCTCATACTGACGTTTGAGCACCACGCCTGTATGTTCCAGGGAATTTACAGATCATCTGTCTACATGGTACCAGTCAGAACCCACTGAGATCCAAAACATCAACCTGGCTTACATCGGAAAGACTGAGTGTAATAAACGAGTGTAATTTGGAAGTAAAGGGTGTTTCCATTTGTTGCTTCCATCAGCAACAGAAATCAGTGAGCTGTGGACATTAAGCTTATGGATCTTAAGTTTTAAAAGCAGAACCAATCCAGAAACCTTCAGCTCACCCTGAGGAAGACTCTGAGGAAGACCTTATTAAAGCTGCAGGTCTCAGTCCTGCACCCGTTGCCTTGGTGACCCAGTCCTGAGTGACCCAGGCCTCATTAACGGACCATACGGATGTAAATCCACAAATCCAAGCTTAAACCTCTGGTTGGACTTGAAAGGAGTTTTCTGAGAAAGAGGAACTCAGGTTTCAGAGAAACGGACGTTTTCTACCTGATTAAATTACTAAAGAACAAAATGATGAAACATTTTACTCTCTAGAAACATCAGCTGCCTGACATAAAGATACAGGTGAAGGTATTTTAATGTCTTCACATCTCAACACTTTACAAACTTTTATGTAAGAAAACAATAAAAAGTTTTTCTGTTGGTGTGAAAATAAAATTCTGAAAAGTGTGGCATAAAAGTTTTAGCCTTTATGTGGGGTTGAAATCTACAAACTGTTCTTTTGCACAGTTTATCTGTCTTATATATAAACCCATATAATACAGGGGAAGGTGTTTTTGTATATATATAGATAGATATATATATATGTATAATATATGTTTATATAAAGTGAAAATATGCCAGGTATATTAATTAAGCACTGGCTTCTGTTCAGATAAAATCCCAGTACAACACATGAAAGTTTATTTTTCAAGAGACAAAGTGTCAATAATTTGCATAAAGGCGGCTGTTATTAGAAGAAACCTAATTTAAATAAATGTATTTTGCTTATTTTAGATTTATGCTAAAAGCAGAAAACTTACAAACTGGAATTCTCTGTGTGGTTTTATTAAACTTCCCCACAGTTGAGAAAGTGTTTCATTTTGTCAATAAGAGTCCATTATGAGAGCTGGAGCTCCAGCAACGGCTTCTCCGCCAACAACTCGATGAAAATTGTGCAAGTAAAGTTCCTGCTTCGCGCTCCAGGACTCACATTTGGTTTCAAAATGGCTCTTTGCAGGACGGGGTCTGCGTGGCCATTATGTCGTCAGACAGCAGAGAGAATCTGAGAGCACGCTGCTCTCGCCGTCGATATCCTTCTCTGCGTGTTGCCGTCTGGCGTGAACGTTTCTGATCCCTCATGCTGCCGAGTCATTTGTCAGGACTCGTTTCTGTGCGAGTTGCCACGGTGGGCAGAACCGCCGGCACCAGTTCATCAATCAGAGACGGCGGTTTTAATGCCACATGCGTGCAGAACATGTCGAACAGCCCAATCCAACGTGTTTGTCTCACTCTGAGCTGCAGCCCAGCAGCAGGCCGCTTTCCACCCGGCCGCTGTGTTTCTGCCAACGTCTAGATTATGCTACGCTAACTATGCTGGCATCCTTACCGACATCTGCATTCATCAGAAGGAACAAAACTGTTCATTCTGCAGAAATATGTAAATGGTTTTAAAGAAATGAGGTGCATCGCTGTATTTCTGAAACAGGATCAGGATTCCATATTATTCTTTGCAAACATAACCGATGCAGGCTGCTGCAGGACACGAGCCAGAATCACATAAAGAAACATATTCAGCTCCATAAAACAACAATAGTGGGAGAAGATGGAGGATTTGCCTTGTTGTGAATGTTTTACAGAATGCAAAAGCCTAAAATAAAACCGAGATGTTTATGTTTAAAGGAGCATGCAGCATGGAAATCCAAACTAAATATAAAATTCAAGCTTTTCCTGCCAATAACCAACAGCATCCTGACCTGCAGCCATCTGCTGTTCTCATGCATTTCAGGGACAATCATTCTCCTTCTTACTCATTTTAACAAGTAACTCCAGCTGATCAATACTTTTAATAAAGCAATGGCTAATATGACTCGGCCTATAAAAGGCAGCCTCTGTTATTGGCCTTTCACAGCTGATTGGTTTGGTTTCACAGGAGCGGAGGAACCGAACGGCTTCACTCCATCTGCAGCTGGAAACAACCCTGATGCTGAAGCTGCTACTGGACTCTGGCTTCATCACACTGGAGGTACTGGTTCCTCACAGCAGATCCAGATGTGAAGCAGAAAGAAGGCTGAATTTTAAATGTACTTCCTCAGCTCAACTCGTGTTAAATTATGTGCTGAGAAAAGAAAACAAGAACCAAAAAGATCATCAAAGGAGTAAATAAAGTGAAGACAACCTGTTTCATAATTAATAATTCCTAGATCTTAAAAGAGAAACACATTTTTACTTCTAACTCTTAGAAATATCCTAACACCATGGTAAAAGCAAAAAAAAAAAAAAAAAACTGGAAGGACTCAGTATTTCATGATTCTTATCTAATAAAAAAGAAAATGATCCACCAGTTGGATACGTGTGTTTATGGTGATTTACAGGTTACAGGTATGACTTTTCCAGTCAGTGCCATTTGGTAGCACAATGAATTAACTGTTACCTTCAGTTGTTTTAGAACTGCCGTGTATTAAACAACAAAACGTTTTACATAACCAGGTGCTTCCTGGTTGCTGCTGGACAGCAGAGGACTAGTTAGAACTAGTTATCCTCCTGTCTGCATTACCAGCCATGTAAGGCTGTCGTCCTTCCAGTGAGTTCTGGCTTCGGCCCGGTCTGCGTTAATGGGCCTAGAAATGATTATCCTGGTCATCAAAGGTCATCCTGTTGACACAGTTGGACCAGAAGCCTGAGAACATTGTCTTCTGACCCAGTTCAGAACTTCTATCTTTAGTGTTGTACAGATCTGTAACATCTCGTCCTGCCAACCTTTTATCCAGGCTTCGTTTAACCCAACAGAAACACGGCGTCCTTTTGGCCTTGGCCCAGAGTTCCTGTCCTCAATATTTCACATATTCCGGTGAATCAGAAAACAAGTCAGGAAGTCTGTCACTGACAGGAAGTAAACAACCAAACGCTCCCCAAAATCACCTCTACTTTCCGTATTACTTCTCTGTGTGAGCGGATTGAATTCTGGGTTATTTTGTGCTAATGCCCCAGCAAGCCACGGAGGCAATAGTGGATTATTCCCTGTATCAGCAGGCTGAGGGAAAAAGCTAAAGTTAGCTCCAGGTTGTGCTTAAGTCAGAGGAACCGAGTCCCATAATTGAAGCCAAAGGGCAGAGAAAGGGGAGCAGCTCCAGCCAGGAGGGAGTAAAGTATTCACAAGGGGTTGATAAATGTCAGCGGTAAACATGCTGGAAGGGCTAAAGGTCTCAAAGCCTCCTGTTGTCAATGCCAACCCCCTTTAGTCGCAAACGTAAGGCAGGAACATGGAGAAAAACCGGAAGTTCAGTTCATCCATGGAAAAATACTGTTCCTGTGGAATCTGGACATAAAGATCCAGCCCACTGTTTTCATCTTTATCCACATTTTAACACAAACATTCTGATCAACAGAGGAAGTGGAGCTGCGTGACATCAGCTTCAACGCTGCGTCTCTTCCACTTTTCCACATAAAGTCATTGTTGTGTTCTCAGATGGTCCATCCTCCCTCCATGTCCAGATGATGGACTGAACAGAGCTCTGGGATGTTGCTGTAAAACACGACCCTGCTGCAAACGTCTGTAAACCCGTCTGCCTCTCCGGTCTGCTGGTCCAATCATGATGGTGGTTCTGTAATGTTGGGAGCCAGAAACTGGACGGCTGCATTAGCTGCTCCTAAAGGTCAGATCACAGATTAACTCTATGATTCAGTAACTCCTGAGTTACTCAATCAGGAGTAACCTTCAGTTTCAGAATTTTATTTAGGGGTATCACAGTAAAGTGGCTAAATTAAACTAAACTATTCTGTGTTTAGAAGCACAGCAGCAGAGAGTCAATGTCTGCGTGCTGAACAGCTTTTGCTCCACAACCATCAGACTTTGGAACCAAAAGCTGTTGAGCTGGAATTTAGTATTCCATCTTTAACTATTTCAAAGAATATTTGATACTTTTTTTGCTATTTTTTTATTATGCTATGACCTTTGAGGATTTTGGTTGATAGTTACCTCATCATGTGAAAACGGTATCTGTTCTGAAGCTGTTTTCACTCTGAAGTTGATTTGATCAAACATCTTTCTACCAGTGGATTTGTCTCAACCATCACAGCGGCGACCCATTCGCACGGCGCTGAATGAGACGATGAGCAGCACCCGGGTTAACGCTGACACAGAAGAGTCCACCGAAAGCACTGATGAGTTAACAGCCCTGCAGTCCGACCGGTGTGAATCCATGTGGAACCGAGTTAACTCTGCAGAGCGTCTGCACTGACGGCATGCAGCAAATCAAATCACTCTCACTGCTTTTTATCAATGAATATTCATGTCAAACACTCTCCATCAAACCCCATTCAGCCCCGTGTCTCTCAGTGCAGGACATGAAAGAGTTGATATACATATCCATAATTATTACCTCTCCTCTTCCTCGGCATCGACCAGGTGCTTTCAGCTGTTTGATCCGACTTATTAAACGTAACTCCTGTCTCTTGATCTGAGGCATTTAAGCCTGCTGCTAATTGAACGCTGCCTGACATTTTAGCTCACCCAGGCCCTGCCAGACCTGACAAACATGTCAGCTTCCGCCTTTCAGTATAATTGGGTTTCCATCTCGGCTCGGCTAGCCGCCCCTGGTGGCGGCGCTGAGGCCGGAAGGCCGGCGAGGCGTGAATGGAAACCCAGACATACAGGTTCATTACGTACGGATGATCCCAGACAACAAACTACAGGAAGTCTCCTTCTCCAGACATCTGATCTGACGTGACTTGAACCAGAGAAATAATGACTCCTTCCAGCAGCAACCATCAATTAATAACATTACATTTACCCTCTGGTGAGTATTTACCAAAGCACTGGTTTCAGGTCTTTCTAAAAGTCAGCCTGTTTTCACAAATGTCATATTTGTATCAATATTTACAGTCCAAAAACTATTAAGGGTAATTTGAGAGAGGCATAGAATATCATAAAAAGGTTTTGGTGCATGGCTCATAAAAACACAAAATTCTGTTTCACGTAAAGAAACCTTTACTAGTTTGATCATTTTGTTTTAATTTCCAACCAGAATCTCAAGACCAAACACTTGTTGATTTACGACCACAGTTTGGGTCCTGACTCCAATCTTATCTGCTTGTTTAGTTCTTCTCTTAGAACGGCCCAGTCAAAGTCCAGAGCTCCATCCAATTCAGAATGTGTTGTAAGATCAAAAAGATTTTTATTCAATTTGAGTAATCTTAAATAATAGTCAAAAAATCTGTTTCTAAATGTGACATGAGGAATTTCATGAATTATGTTGAAGAAATTGTGCAAACATGTTATAAATGCTGGGATGTTGCAACCAAAGCAAACAGACTCTTACAGTTAGCTAACAGGGCTACTGAGGTGTTGATGATGAGGGTCAGCAGATTGGGCAGAACACTTTTCTTTGGCTTTGATCTTCATATATTTTAGCTAGCCATCTGTTGAACCACATTAACCAGGATTTAGCTCATCAATCTGTTTTAACAAATACCGGATAGTGAAGGTGTTTAATCTGAAGTACTTCAATCTTCCACTACTGCTGCGACTTTTCACCATTTTTATTCATTTTGTTCTCTGAATAAGAGCAGGCGCGTCGTGGCGTTTGCTGATGACTCTGTCTCTGATGAGCAGGACTCTGATCGACTCTTCAGTGGAAGAGTTTTATCTTCTGGTCGGAGCGCTCATTTCTAAAACCTCTCAAAACCAAAGAAATGTCCATTTCAGAAAGAAGCCTCCGCCTTCTTCTGTAGTTTTTATCCATGGGCAGGTTATTAAAGTTGTCACAAATAACTTAGTACAATTATTGTGTTGGACTTCCAGTTTACTAACGGGCTGATCGAGCGGCGTCTCCCAGCATGCATAGCGTCAGATGTCACCATTGCTGACATCACAAATGTTATATAAATCTCAGGGATAAAGACAACAACCTGGACATGAAAGCCAAACACTTTCTTCACTCCTGCTGAACGGAAAAATGGCTTTTTACAACGTCCAAATTTGAGACATTCCCTTTTGTCTTTACAATTAAAACTTAAATTGGCTGCCGATAAATAAAGACACTATTAAATAATTGTAACTTTAATGAACTGTAATTTACTCTCAGAAAGGAGAACATTTGTCGTCTGCAAAGCGAACAAAGTCCAGTTAGATTGGAACATTTTGTCGCTTTGGGAGGAAAACACCAATCTGTTCAACTTTAACTTCCTGAGTGGACAATAAAGAGTCAGAATCATAAAAGACCTTCCTTCTTCTTCTCCCTCTTCCATCCCAGCCTGCCGCTCGTCCTCAGCCTCACCGGCTCCAGGCGTTTTGCTGCTCCGCTCGGCGTAGCCGTTTGGAGATTCTTGCCTCGGGCCCAACAGATGTTACGTTCCCTCACAGACCCACCGACACACCACCTCCCAACAAAACCATCGACTGCTGCTCGTGTTGCTGTGCAGCCGCGCAGCCAGCAGAGCATGGCTGATCGGCTGCGATTCTTCCAGCATGTGGCCTGGAAAAGCCGGCAGATAGCAGACGCTTCACCTCCCTTCTGCAGCACTTCCTCTCTGAATCCTTCACCTACATGAGTTAATATCAGCATGCTGTGGTTGCAGCAGGTGGAATAGCTCCAGGTAAGTCTGGTGAAGGCAAGCAGGCGCTGTAATGACCGGCTGATCAGCAACAACTTCACAATTCTGCTGCAGGCGAGATTATGCAACATTCTGCTGAAAGTAAGTAATAAAAGTTATTTTTGCTCTCTGCCCTTTTGAATATTCATCCTTCATAAATATTGATTTTTCCTTACAGTTTCTTGCTGCTTTCAAAGTAAAAGCACTCTGTTTCAACTGGTGAAACAGAAAGTGGCATAAATTGATTTGTGAATTTAATATTTCCACCACTTCACATCACAGATTGCCACATCAAAAATAATGAATTATATGTGTGTAATAAGGACCTGAAATACTGAACTTAACAGAATGAGGACCTCTGGACAGAAACAATCCAGAAATGAGATGGACCATCTGAAGTGATGTTTCCTAATTTACTCATGTGTTTTCTGTATTTTCATGTTTAAAGCTACAATCAAAGCACCTGGTTGCAGGTCCATTTCCTTCTTATCTGTACAGGGATAATCAACACACGGCAGGATGGTAAATTATGAATTTAAAATGCAGAATTTCACACAAAAATAAGGGAAGCTGTATGGATCGACAGCAGAAGTGAAGAATAACAGCAGGAATCAACTGACAGGCAGTTTGAGAGACTGAAGCTCATGACTACTGAACACAGAGATTTAAAGAGGAGCAGCAAAAGCATATGAGCTGGATTAGCAGAGATACCCAAAAACTCATGATGTCATTCCTGTGAAATGTCATCTCTGCTGTTACCAAGCCATTATGGTCATGAGACTGCAACAGTCTTCAGTCAGAAGCCTCTTCAGACTGACTGCTACAGGAGATCCTTCCTGCCTCCAGCATCACCAACCACAACGACTCTCTGAGGAACCTGAGGAAGCTGTGGTTCATGGTGGGACCCAGTCATAGGAGCTGAGGTAAAGGCGTTAAACACAGAGACAGAGAGCAGCAGCGCGTGGTGAGGAAATGAGAGCTGAGCTTGAAAGGCGATGCTTTCAAATGATCAACCAATCCATATTTTTATGTCTACCTTTCATCAGGAGTCATGGGTAAGACCTGAACACAAGACGCCAAAACCAGTTTCCTTCACAACATGCCTGTAGGATCCAACAGTAATAACTGTGTAATAACTTAACTTTAGCTCAGATAAAATCTAAAGACAGTGAATGTAGTTTTTTAATGACTTGCAGTCAGACAAGACTACAAATACGCCTCATTTTCTGTGAATCTCCTTAATTCCATTGCAGAACTCCACCAGCTTTGATAAAAAGCAGGAAGAGGCTCTTAGCTTTCTCTAAATAGATTACAAGGCTTCCAGAGAACAATGAGGGCAATAAATTATGGTAAGAATGGGCTTTAAAGATCAGAACCAGGACTTCAAGCGAGATGCATAACAAAACTAAAAAGTATGCTATTCTTTTCTGTTTAATGTACTTCAGAAGAAGAAGTGAAATTAATCATGGCTGACTTCCATTTGGCTACCTTCTTTCTTTCTTTTCGGTTTCAGACTTCTGCTTCCAGCTGCACTGAAGTTAAATACACAGATTTCAATTCAGCAAATATGGCAACATATATTAAAATAAGGAAATGTTTGTGAACTGATGTGCTCAGTTATTCAAAAAGTTTGTCTTCCTATCAGAGCAGCTGACAAAAACCTTTTAGTGTTCAAAGGATTCATTGCAATCCATTTCTGACAAGCAAACTGAAGCAATTATAATGAACAGCTTGACTCTAAAAGCTGAAAACCAACAAACTGAAATAATTATAAAGTCATAAGTAGTATTTTTAATACAGACAGTAAGAAGGTTTTACTAAGGGTTTGCCTGATGGCTGTGCTGCAGTCTAACATGTAATATATGACTTTTAATATTTGAAATGTGTGTGTGTGTGTGCGTGTGTGTGTGTGTATGTGTGTCTGTGTAGGGGTGTGTGTGTAGGTGTGTGTGTGTGTGTGTGTGTGTGTGTGT
>NW_006800056.1:259071-271840 GCF_000485575.1 Poecilia formosa | reverse complement strand
GGGGGGTGTTTGTGAAAATGTAAACCCAGAGGTCCACCCACATGGACTGGCAGGCAACCGAGGCCGTTGTGAGGAAGACGCCTGAGCTCTGCTGCTGTTGTTTAAGTCGGTGAATTTAAGAGAAAGAGCCGTATTATGCATTCCTCACAGAGAACGCTCAAGCTGAGAGCAAAGCAGAAGCTGAATCCATCTGTCACTCAATGCCTCCCCAGAAAATTCCCTTTTGTTTCCCAACCATTAGAGGCTATACCCATTTGTATGACTGCAATATGTGAGCTTCTTTTTTAAAGCAAGCACTCAGCTTCCTCGACAATTTACTGTAATTGTGTGCTCTCACAAAAAATCTCAGGCAAAACCTCTGAATTATTTCCCCTTATGTGTGCTCGAGCTCTGATCTCACATGCATGGGCTCAGCATGGAGCCACAATATGAAAATTGATGTAATTGCTGTGTTGCCAGCCTGTTTTCTCTGTCACTGACCCCGAGGCCAGACCTCTATTTATCCATTTTTTGCTGCCCTTTTCCTCCCCTCTCCACTCCTCCTCGCTCTCTTGCTCTCCGTCAGTTTATTTGCCGGCGCTCCCTCCCTGGTGTTTTATTCCCCTGGTCTCCAGCAGCCTCAAAGGTCTGATTTACTCCGGCTCTTGCAGTAAAAAGAGAGGCTTTTGTTTCCCACCAGTAGAAGTCACATGGGACCCTCCATGGGGGCACGAACAAGAATCAAAACCCTGCCGTGTCTCCTACCCTCCTTTACAAATCTACCTGCTTGTGTGGCTGGAAGAAGGAAGCTGGCAGTCGGTGTCAGATGCAGAATCCTTACAGGAATACGATCAGTTTGTCTTCAAACTGCTGCAACACATAGAAACTCGTTTTAATAGGAGCTGAGCCTGAAAATGCAAGAAGATTTCTTTTTTCCATGCGTCCTCTCTGGAAATGGACTGAAAAAAACTCCACCACAAGGGGGCAGTAAAGCACAAAGACGTCTGAAAACAACGTGACGCTTATGCAACATAATGTCAACTATCTATTTTGTTCCTGGTGATGGTAGCAACTTCTGACAGCAAGAGTTGCATGTGAAGCTGCTTGTTTTGGTGGAAAACTTTATGAACCAAGTTATGCTTTTCAAGTTTCAGTAAATCTCTTCATCTGTTTCCATAATCACAAACTTACAGGCGTCTGTTCATTAAGTTCAGGTATTTTGAGCTTCTCATGGCTGCATGTGCAGCACAGTCACACAAAGCTGAACTTTCAGCTGCAGCAGCATGTGCTGAACACGACACCAAAGTGAAACAGGATTATTTCTGCAATCAAAGGTTGTTTCTATCAGCTATTCACAGACAAGGAGCCAAAACGACTGAGGCTGAGAGAAAAAACGGAGTGACTTCCAAAACCTTCGGTTCATTTGCTCTGTTCATTTTGTCACCAAAGTGTTTAGTTTAGATGGTTCTCTGAGCCAAACACAGCAAAGATCAGTGTTTGGTTAGTCTGGTCTGCTTCCATTATTAGAGCATTTCAGTTTCAAACTGAATCTATGAAAACCAGCTGATGGAGAAAGTTACTAACGGCAACAGATGTTTAACAAACACTCATGTCACTTTGTTTGGACACCAGGTGGCGCTCCTTTAGAGGTTTGTGGGGAATTTGATGGTGTTTAATAAACACCAGCAGGAGAATGAATTTCATGAATTGTGACACTGTCATTCATTCCACATGCTTCTGTCTCACACCTGTTTTAAATGAATGGGTTTTCTGAATAAGGAGCTGCTTGTTAGTAATTCATTAATTTTCATGAGATTTGTGAAGGATGAACATGTAGGACAGCAGCCTCCGACAGAAAAGGCCAAACGCGGGTCTCTGTTAAATTGGCCGTCAGTTTCGATTCAATTTACTGAGTGTGACAACAACTACAGTGATGATGGCCCCCTGGGGTTCCCGGTGATGCTACTGTGACTCACTGTTGTTTTTATTACCTTCAAGTCCTGACACAGAGCCACGCTACTGCAACGAGCAGACTGAGAGGAAGGTGTTCAAACCGCGTGAGACTCAGATTATTAGTATTCATGTCTGCATGAAGGGAAGCGAGCGTGATGGCAGAAAGCAGACAAACAGCAAACATGTGAGCCGATATATGAAGAAACAAAAGCCTGTTTCCATCCAGCTTTACTCTGACTCATCTGTTCCTGGGTCTGGTCTCACCAATCCTGCCAAGCTGTTTGCAGACCTTCATCTGCTCGCTGCTCTGGGTTTAGAGAACATGTGTCAAACTCAAGGCCCGCGGGCCACATGTGGCCCGCCATGTCATTTTATGTGGCCCCCCCCAGCATTTTATAGGCTGATGATTGACTTAAAATAGGTTTTGAGCACGAATTGACTACAAACTACATCTCCCACAATGCATTCCAATTGTTCTGGGTTTAGATGGCGTTTTGGCTCGACTGCGTGATATTTTTTGGGACTTGAAGCTGTTGTGATCTCTTGTTGTTCCTCTGCAGCGCTGCCTAATTAAAACAGCTTCTGAACCTTTTAAGTGGTTTTGCCGAGGTCCCACCTCTCTCAACGCAAACACAACAAAAGCTTGTAAAAATTGAGTTTTTACTCTCGCTCTGCCTTTCAGTTTGATTGAATTCAGTTCATGACACGCAGGGAGAAACACAACCGAGATGGTTTCATGGGAAATGAGAGAGAGAGTTAAAATAATGGAGCAGTCTTTGTGCTGTCCAGCTCATCAGAGCAGCTTTTTAAACAGCATATCTGCATCCATGATGGGAACAAAGATCTGAACTCTGTGATGTTCAACTCTCCAGAGGCTGGAGAGTCTGAATGGACACAACAAGGTCGGACAAGAGAGAACCGCTGCTGTTGTGTCAGGGAGAAACATTTGGAATAATTACAGAATTATATCCACTGAAAACGGACATGCATAAAATACAGTAAAAATGAATTGTAATGGCCCAGAGTGATAATGGAACCTGAGTTAATTTTCCCTAAATGGACCAGAGCTGAGAAAAAGTCATTAACACTCATCATAACTGATGTGCTGCCTCTGATTTGCACAGAGAGCTTTTCCAAAGCTGCTGGAAAAAACAGGAATTCTCATCAAATCAGATTTATTTCCACTTCTGCTGCAGGACAGGATTGGTTCTGTTGGGATATCATTTTCTCTTTTCTTGGATTACAAAACATGACAGAATTTAATGGAGTTCTGGACATTTCCTGTTTTAATCCTGCATGGAGCATCTGATCCGGTTTCAAACACACGTCTCAGAGCAGATTGGATCCAGGACCATCTGATTTCGTCCACAGCGTCTGGAACCACACCGCCGTGTTCAGCTCCAAATGGCCACTAATTAGCAGGAGGAAAGAAATTACCTGCTCAGCTTCCTGTCTGACTGATGGAGCATTTCATTCATCCAAACATTTATTCCTTCATGTTTCTGGGCAAAAGTACCAAATCTACAGCAGGGAGGGGTGAGCTCTGGCTCCGTCTGACTACAGAGTGTTGATGTGGCTCTGGCCGTTTACATCAGGACAAAAATCATCCACAGAAGGATTGGGATGTTTTCAGGAGAGTTAAATTACAAATACTTGAAATAAACTGTAAATAGTTTTCAGCATCTCCTTCTGTCTAAAAACTGAAAATGACTTTGCGTTGAGAAGTCCAGATTTGATCTGCAGATCTGAGAACCAACAACAGGAAGACATCAAATGTTTCTGTTGTACTTGTGAGCAGAACTGCAAAATGAGCACAAATCAGTATTTAATTTATCTGCCTGTACATAAAGAAGTGAATAAACACCCAGGGTTTTAAATAAGTGCATAAATAAATCAGTAATTAAACTTATAAGCCATATTCAGGATGTTATCCTTCAGCAGTATGAAGGATGTGAGTCAGTGTTTATGTTTCATATATATAAAAATTTAATTTGTTTTTTTTTCTCATCATTAAAGTTAAAATTAAAGGCATGAATGCATCATGATGTTAAGGTTTTCTTGGTTGTGCTTTAGTTAGATTGTTAGTGCTCTTCTTGGTCTTCACCTCTTCATTCTAACTTCCAAGCTGCTCAACCAGTAACACCAGTAACCACCTCTCTGGTTGTGTCCTGACGGTTTCCCACATCACTGCCAGATCCTCCAGGGTTTCTGTCATCTCCTTTGTTCCTGCTTTGTTTTTAACCCACATGATTAGAATAAAACTAAAAACAGATGGTTTTAACCGCTGCATGACAAAAACCTCAAACATCCAATCAAATGATTTCCATTTCATCAGCATGAACAGCTCGTCCTGCGAGTCTCAGTGGGATCTACATGTGAACAAACAATCAGGTCTGTTCTGAGCGTCTTCCTGACAACCCAGAACAACGAGTCAGACATCAGCACAATCAGCTGTAAATGACATTTCACAGTCTGTCACCGGAGCTGAGCAGCAGACAAGAGCAGCTCTGACACACAAACTGGACTGAGAGCAAACAGCCTCACCTTCCTCTTGTTGTTGGGGCTCACATACAGGTAGCTGAGGATCGTCTTCGCTCCCACTTTGTCGTTCAGCTTCTGGTACGTTGCTCCATAGTCAGTTGACCTGAAATTTAATCAGAAAGGTCTGGTGAGCAGATTGGTGAATAACTAGTTGCAATTAAACATTTTCTGCAGAGACGGCAGAGCGAGAGCAGGAAGAGGCTCAGATGAGACGAAGTTCCTGTTTGGTTTCAGAGTGACAGTGAAAACCCAGCAGGAGGTCAAACAGCCGCACCTTAAAGACGAACAACGCCGAGACACGACACGTTGGTTAGCAACACAGATTCATGTCAAAACAAATAACATGGATGAGGTTAAACTTTCAGGAGGTCATTTATACACAGCGCCAAGGAAAAATATTCGCTTTGGCTTTTTTTTGTCACAAATGTTTAAATCCATCAAAGTAATTCAGTCAATAAAAACATAATTAGGCCCGAGCAGCTAAGCGCTGCGAAGGCCTATTGAAATTGTGCTGTAAATTATTATGCTTCCGTAAAATAAATTGGCTTTTTGGGGGCTTTAACATATTCAAAAACTCACCAAACTTGGCGGATGCGTCAAGTCTGCGTGAAAATTACGTTTTTTAAGGTCGTTGCAAAAATCGCTAAAGAAATGGCTCAACGGCGCCACCTAGCAATTTTCAAAAGACCCTTTCCTATTAACTTACTTCATTGTAGAGACTTGAAATTCGGTACACTTGTAGAGCTCCCCAAGATGCTCAGAATTTACAATTAATGTCATAGTGGAAGTATGACAGGAAGTCGGCCATTTTGGATTGAAGTTGTGATTCTGACCCCATTTTGGCCGTTTACAGCCTTCGCATTTGATCAAACTTCAAACTCGGTCAGATCGTTCATAAGTCATGGCCGATTAAAAGTTATCAAAATGGTGAGTTTTCGTGCATGATGAAGGGGTGACCAGGGGTCAAAGTTCACCTACTTGCCATGAAACTCAAAACTGGTATAACTCAGAGAGGCACCAAACTTTCAGTATTTGATCATCATCAGGTGCCCTACAATACCCAATGGCTAAATGATGACATCACTTAGGCCACGCCCCCTGAGAACAGGAAGTGTCATGTTTTACTCTGAACGGTCCGTTTTTGACCCCTTTGACCTAATCAAGATGAAACTGTGTCCACAGACAGAAAACATGTTGGTGTAATGTGGATTCCAACCCCGTTTGTTTTTGATGGAGGAGGTGGGCGTGGCGGCGTGGCGAAGTGACCTGTAACGCCATTGCTATACGTTTGGCTTTAGATTCCACAATTTTGACATAACAGTTGTTGATGGGCATGGCCTAATTTCTCTCCAGCGCCCCCTAGAATATTTTAAATGATCAGCCCCAAGCCATGCTTTAACCTAGAAATATGAAACTTGGTACACATGTGTATCTTGTCAGGACGTACAAAAAAGTCTCTTGGACCCATGGTGCAAATCCAACAGGAAGTCGGCCATTTTGGATCAAACCCGCCATTTCCTGTTTTTCATACACATCGCATTTGATTGAACTCCTCTTACAGCTTTTGAGATACAGACTTCAAACTAACTCAGCACACTGTTGAGACATTGTAGATGAAAAGTTATCAAAAGATCTCTCGTACATCAAAGCATGTGGGCGTGGCTAAGTGTCAAACTTTGACTTTTCTCCATGAAACATGCATGTGCAATAACTTCCAAATGCCAGGTCAGACTTCCCATGTCTCATTATAGACCAGCCTTGATCACATTAACATGGTCAACTGATGACATCACCTAAGCCCCACCCCCTTCCAACAGGAAGTCACCTGTTTTTTCTGCTGGGTGTCTTACTTTTACTCTATGATTCAAATGGGTTGAATGCTGTGCCAACTGACATAAAATGACATGATGACCTCTGTGAATGTTGGCTGCTGGCTGAGCTGTGTGGGCGTGGCTAAACAGCGAATAGCAATGCTCCCCATATATCTATGATCGTGTCTAATTCACACATGCATCATCCGATTTGCACCAGACTTTTTATGATTGACTCTGGTGAACCTCTAAAGAGCCCAATAGCATTACATTGTAATTTGACTCCACTGCGCCCCCTAGGTTAATGAAACCGCTATATCTCCTCGCTACATCGGCCGATCTGCACCAGATTTTTGGTGCATCATCGGGGAGCGCTGCAGAACTCATTGATGAGTACGGTCTGGCGGACGGGTGCGGGAGCTGCGCGAGAGCATCCACGGGGGCTGGCGGGCGGCGGTGCTGGGACCCTGCGGTGGCCAATAGGCCAGAGCGGCGCTGAGCTGCGAGGGCTGCTCGAGGCTGCTTGAAGCTTTAATTAAAGTTTATTTCTGTGGCTTTTTCATTTGTTTAGTTTTTATTAATCTGCCTTTTGTCCATTTATCATTCCTGAACTTAATGGACATTTTAAATGTACTCCAATGACCCGCTAATGAGTTTCCTGTCAGGTTTTGCATTTTTCCTTTCAATCCCACAGGAGATTTATAATTAATTAGATTTTTTTTTTTAGTTAAAAATGGCAATAGAAACATTTAATATTACAATTGGCAGATTTAAAATACAACTTTTAGCTTTGATGATCCAATTTCCTAAAGGAAAACTTGAAATACTTGTTAGCTGCTCTGGATCACAGAACCTGAACAGATCGGACTTCAGATCATTCAGAACAGAAACCTTTGTTTTTAATGGAGGTGTAGCTCAAGTTTATCCATTCATCCATTATCTGACACACTTATCCCACGAGGGGTCATGAGGGGTCATGAGGGGTTCTGGTGCCTATCTTCACACACACACCTAAGGAGAATTCAGAGAGATCTAGCTCATATGAATAATTATTAGACACACTTATTATTTGATTAAGTATAAAAACTTAATGTGTTCTTTTTCCATTTTTCTGTAAAGCACTGAGATGATCACTTGTGCAGTTCCTGGAAAACATACTTCAGAAGACGCCATCTGGACTGATTCTTCTGTTTTTAAAATACATTTTAACTTTTCTCAAAGAGCTTGTTCAGGTGATGACAGCAGGATGTTGCCAAGTGATTTTCATTAAAACATCTCATTAAATCAGCCAAGAGGTTAAAGGCTGACCACAAATAGGTCTTCTAATTGGACAATGGTCCATCATACCACCAAACCAGTTATAAAGTGGCTTAAGGACAACTAAGTCAATGTTTTGGGATCTTTGTTACTGCACAGCATAGAAGTGAAACATTTTGTTTCTCTACTCTTCATGTTATTTGACATGAGGAAGATGCTGGACTGTCTTATTTTATGGCAGCAGATTCATCAACGTTTTGTGTTCTAAGCTGTGGAAACTCTTAGGTTTGCACCAGTAAGACGGTTCCTACTCCACCAAGTGTCGTCTTGCTCATCCTAACCAGAGATCAGCTGCTGCACATCGATGCTACCAAACATGGTGAACATCCGAGACACTGGGAGGGGGAACCGTTTCATTGATGAAGAGGAGGAACTGAAGGAACTCCGGTGTTTTGTGGTTAACGAAGGAGCCCAGTGCAGAGACGGACTGTGGCAAAGAGTTTTAGTAAAAAATAATAAGAAGCTCTTGCAGGAGAAAACCCAGGATGAGCAGGAAAATGGAGCAGAACAGAAAGAACCAGCAGAGAACCAGGCAGCTTACACAGACGACCTGCAGTATCTATAAACCACCTGCCAATAGCTAAACTAGTAAAGTTACACTCCTCTGATCATGGCAAACAGTTAGCTGGTTAACTCCATCTGGAGCTGACTGCTCAGTGTTGGGTCACCAGAAGGTCTCCACATTTACAGGCACATTAAAGTAAAAAACAAAACTTCTTTACATAATTATACAGAATAAAAAGTCAAGTTTTATAAATTGAATGCATATAAAACATTTGATTCTAATGAGACTGCATTTTGTCTAGTCTTCCTCCTTGTGTTTCACCACTGAAAGAAACTTCAAGAAGTTGAGCGTTCCCCATGGGATGAAGGTTAATTAGCAGCGCTCTCTTGTTTACTAGAACCTTACACCTGATCTGACAGGTGGAGGCTGTTTACATGCTGCGTTTGAAGGAACTTTATGCAAGTAAAAAACTAAAACTCATTGATATTCAGACTCCAGAATACATCTTTGAAGAAATCACTGAGGCAGCGATGATTGACGACCACCTAAATCCTCCACATCTTCTGCACAGTTATAGTGGAATTGTTTCAAGATTAATATCTTCCAAAAGAATATGTTTTCTTTGAAAACATTTCCTGAACTTCTTTTTATCTAAAGATTAAACATCACATTCAGACTGAAAAATGAGTCATCAAGAGCAGAAAAATGTTTAAACTGTAGAGAATCAGATAAAAGTTGACACATTGGCTTCAGAGCCGAGTGGCTGGATGAGTTTTATTGATACGGGTAAATAAGTAAAGGAAGCTGCATTTTTCTCCAGTGCTAGTTATATTTATGGGGGTCAGTGTATTGGAGTCAGTTTTTCTTCTCCTGACCTGAATAAAGGAAACACAGCACTTCTATTTTTATCTTCAGAGAGACGAACAACCAGACGAGACCTGCTTTAACTTCCTGAACTCAGCTGTGATTCAGGTCATCCTGCAGGATTTTCAGCACATTCAAGTACATCTAGACAAATTACAGTAGAAATAAATGAAGACTCATGTTATTAAAATATGATGTACAAAGTAAATACACACACTGTGCTATATTTTAATCTCTACTAACATTTCTTACTGTCAGCTGTTCTTGTTTACAGTAGATGGAAACCCAGTCTGATAAAATCCAGCCCATTCTTCTACGTTTTGCTTCGTGAAGGCAGTCTGGACCCGTGGCTGTTCAGAAGCGATTGCTTCCTGGAGGCGTGGCTTCTGTTAATGAATTAAATTTCACCTAATGCTAACATCTGGCCACAACGTATGTAATACGCCCATTCAACGCTATGCCGTTTACCAGAACTTGACTGCTCTGTGAACAGCCATCTGTGGAAGTGCCAATCCGAACGAGGCGCCTGTTGATGTTCATTCAACATGCTGAGGCGTGAGCAGCACAGACTGAACGGCTTCCTGCACTTCCTCCGCTGCCATCGATAAAACTACAACCTATACAGGCAGACTGTGATTCTAAAACAGCTCAGAAAATCATCACCATCATCCTCCACAACTTATCCTTCTGTTCTCTGATTGGCCCAGCTGACATCCAACCGGAGCAATCCAAGTTAATGGGAGGAAGTCCAGACGCAGGAAGGCAGCAAGGCCAATGAAAACATTCACAATTCATTCCTTCATGAGAGACTAACATATTTGGCTAATTCCTGATATTCTGGTGGTACCACCAATTAAATTAAAGGAACTCCAATTTATTATTAATGAAATTATTAATAACTTAGTAGTCATAATTAATAATTACACAAACCAAATATTGATGCAAATCCTGGAGTCCCAAGAAGATGAACAAAACCTTGAAATGTTTGAATAATTAATTTACATAGTATGAGTTTTCACTTTTTAGAATAAATTACTAACATAAATGAAGTTTCCTCTAAATATTTGATTCCAGGTGATGCAGCTGTAACCTTCATCACAGAACAGCAGGGCTGGATTTTCTTCTGCCAGCCAGGAACACTTTATGTTTACAGAGTTGTAAATCGATTTAAACTGGTAAATCCACATCGTCCTCAGAGGACCGTGAATATATTCTAATGTCGGCCACACCACTGATGACAAATCTGGATAGGATTTTAGCGTTTCAGGCTGCCTTTGAAAGTTTGAACGACTTCTCTGAGCTGCCAGATTTAATTTGTTTTCAGAGGCCTGGGGCTCAATCAAGGAGCTTTTTCTCATTTCACACAAAGCCAGAGAAAAAAAGCCCAAAGCATGCAAATCCTAAAAATGCAGCGGAGACGGCCCTAAACGCCTCGCGTGACTTCAAATATAGCAATCACTCACATCGACTGATATATTCCTTTCATTCCTTTAAATCCAGACTGAAGATCTTGTTTAAAGGGATTTCAGAGAATGTCACAGTTTACAAAAAGCCATGAAAACAGAAAAATATTCTCAACATATTACCAATTTTCTTCCCTTAGGGAACCTTTTCAGGTTTACTCTGGACTGTATCCATGGTGAGTGAATGCGTTGCCATCTGATGGGTGAAACTGGTACCATTTATCAGAAATCATTGGTGTCTGGGTTCACTGGGCAGTGACATCATCGGACTATTGATCGGCTCCTGTCACAGAAAACCTGATTTAAGACCCAGTGACGCATTTCTACTGTGGCAGCAACTTTAAACGCTGCGCGCTGTCCGCATCCCAGGAGGATGAAAGCACATCAAGTGAAAAATGATTATTTTTCAAGGACGAAACGATGCAGTGAAAAAGTATTTACCCCCCGACAGAATTCTTCTGTTTTTACTCTCTTAGCTCACCTAACTAAATACTGCAGATTATCAAATAAATTGAGGTCAGACAAAATAATGTGAATCAAATTAGTTCAGTTAAGAGAAAATAAAGTTATTCAAGCCACGTACATGTCATGAAATAGGCTGAAAGATTTTGAAAATCAGCATCATTCTTCAATCGAAAGAAATTTGAAAACAGGAAAAAAAATTCTCTGACATCTGAGTCTTAAAATAGTTACAATCGAACTCTGGTCCGTCTAAAACCTCTGACTCTGTTCGGTCAAAGAATAAAAGCAGGAAGTGGACTACAGCGCAGGGCATTCTGGGTAAATTCTACCAAAATAAATAAGCCAGTTTAGCGCTAGCTGGAGAAATGGTTTGTGATCTTTTACCAAAGACAAAATGGAAATTTTACAACCTCTGAAATCTGACATTTTTGTTTACATTTCATGAAGAAGGAATCCACAGCGTCCTCGAAGGAGGACAGAGAGGATTCAGTTGATCCAAGTCTAATGGACTGTCAGGTGGGAAAACAGCCTAAAGCACAGTTTTCAAACAACAGAGTCACCCTGAAGGTGAGTTATGGAGGCGTTGGGGTGACGCCTGGAGCTGCCGTTCTGCTGAATGAACCATGAACTCTGGCTTCAGCAGAAGCTCCTCCATCATGGTCATGTAGCAGGACAAGGATCTGAAGCACACCAAGTCAATGGTACCAACTAGTCAAAACCACCAAGGAAAATTTCAGAGTGGCCTAGTCAAAGTCTGAACTTAAGTAGGGTTAGGATACTTGGGATGACCTTAAACAGACCATTCATAATAAAATGCTTCTTTGTGGCTGATTTAAAACAATTTTGGGTGGATCAAAATTCCTCAACAGTGATGGAAAACATTCATTTCTACTCATCACAAGCGACTAAAGAGCAAAATTATCCATAAACTATATTTTGTATTTCCTCAGGTTCTGACTGATACAAAAATGTGGTTATTTATCTGGAAACTGAGAAAAAACAAAACACCAAAAAACTGAGTATACTGATTATCTGAGTGGAGATCTGGTGAACCAATGGGCCGAACCTGGACTGAACCTGGACTGAACCTGAGCTGAACCCGGGCTGAACCTGAGCCGAACCCAGGCCTAACCTGGACTGAACCTGGACTGAACCTGGACTGAACCTGAGCTGAACCCGGGCTGAACCTGAGCCGAACCTGAGCTGAACCTGAGCTGAACCTGGACTGAACCTGGACTGAACCTGAACTGAACCTGAGCTGAACCTGGACTGAACCTGGACTGAACCTGAGCTGAACCTGAGCCTAACCCGGGCCGAACCTGGACCGAACCTGGACTGACCCTGGACTGACCCTGGGCTGAACCCGGGCTGAACCTGAGCCGAACCCAGGCCTAACCTGGGCTGAACCCGGGCCAAACCTGGACTGAACCTGGACTGAACCTGAGCCAAACATGGACTGAACCTGGACTGAACCTGAGCTGAACCCGGGCCAAACCTGGACTGAACCTGGACTGAACCTGGACTGAACCTGAGCCGAACCCAGGCCTAACCTGGGCTGAACCTGAGCTGAACCTGAGCTGAACCTGAGCCTAACCCGGGCCAAACCTGGACTGAACCTGGACTGAACCTGGACTGAACCTGAGCCGAACCCAGGCTGAACCTGGACTGAACCTGGACTGAACCTGAACTGAACCTGAGCTGAACCTGGACTGAACCTGGACTGAACCTGAGCCTAACCCGGGCCAAACCTGGACTGAACCTGGCCTGAACATGGACTGAACCTGAGCTGAACCTGAGCTGAACCTGGACTGAACCTGGACTGAACCTGAACTGAACCTGAGCTGAACCTGGACTGAACCTGGACTGAACCTGAA
>NW_006800056.1:246441-258167 GCF_000485575.1 Poecilia formosa | reverse complement strand
GAGAGAGAGAGAGAGGGGGAGAGAGAGAGACAGAGAGAGACATAAAAAGAGAGAGAGAGAGAGATGTGTGGATCTCAGGAAACGCCAGCAGCGCCGCTCCAGACAAGCAGCAGCTGCGATGAGTCGGCCAGGATGAATTTATGCAACCTGGCACTCTCACTCAGTGGAGCTCTGGAGTAGCTGGCTAAATCAGAGCTTTCCCTCCTCCTCTCCACATCCGCAATGCCTTTCCATCATCCCGCCGCCCGTCACGATCCACGGCTCACCTCCGACTCCTGAAATCTTTTTTTTTTTTTAAACCATGAACGTATTTTTAAAATGAGCAGCTCTGTGGTTGAACACAGTGAGAGGATCCAAAAACCCTAATTAGGGAACATTTTCAGGCCGTTCGTCACACCGAACAGGAACCCGGCCAATATTCTCAACATGGCGGACTAGTTTTGAGGATCTGGATGATATTCAAAGCAGTGAAGAATGAGGGACATGTTACATGTCGAGGTGAGCAGTGGAGACGGTTCTGAGGCCGGGGGTTAACCTGTGGCTCACGGGCCACTTAAAGCCCTCTGCATTATTTTTCCTGGACCAACTACAGGAAATCAAGGATTGTAAAAATGTGGAACTCCAGTAAATGATGCAGATGGACAGTGCAGGACTTTCACTCACAAAATAAAACCATCCAAAATGGAGAGAATAGATGAGACAACTATTTTTATTAACTTTTGTTAACTTTGAATATTTTGGGTTTCGCATCATTTTAATTTCATGGCCAATCTTTTAATCATCTTTCCGTTCTCAGACAGTGAAGCTACTTTTCCTGTTAGACTCTCCTGCTGCTCTCAGCTCTTCAGCTGCTGTCATGGCCGCTGCAGCGTCCAGACGATCCTCACAGACTCCCTGCTGGGACGGCGGCAAAAAGATGCAAATACTAAATACTGACTGGAGGGGGTGAATATTTGTCATATTTTTATATATTTGTCAATATTTTGTAGAAATTAATTTCCACTTTGACATTACAGGTTTCGTTGGGTTTTATTTTTATCAAAAAATCCAAATTCTGTTAATCATAATTGATTTGTCATAACAATAAAAGAATCCAAGGGGCTGAATACTTTTTATAGACACTGTAAAAGTGTTAAAATCCTGAATAGATGATGCTTCGCCTTTTTCTCACTGTGTGTTGAAGGATCCTAAAAACTGAAATACAGTCACGACTTTTCAGAGTTTTTTCCTGATCCTGGATGAAGATCTGAGACCCGGAGACAGACGGACGGTTTTTAATGTTCCAATATTCTTCAGACAACATTTTACTGTTTGCTTTTACTTTTCATTCATAACATCACGCTCATTCATTTCTTTACTTTGACTTATTGTTCTCATGTTGTGTTCCTGGAACCCAGTTTGGTTGTTGACGTATGAAATAATTTGATGACATTAAACCGAATCAGATTCTCTGATGTGATCATTTCTCTGAGATCCCAGAGCCGCCTGCTTACGAGAGCAAAGCCAATTTTTAAATCAATAATGAGACTAAATCTGTAAAACTGGAGACAAACAGAAAACTGGACGATTTGTTTGAGGAGATTTCTGACTTTGTGTTGTTACTTGTTAAAACGCTGACTTCACTGCTGTCCATAAAGAAATGACAGCTTGACAGATTCATGCTCACGCCCATCACATCAATTTATGGGCAGAAAAATTTCAAGCTGTTACCTCATGCAGCTTTGCCTACTTCAGGCTGGAATCGCTCCCCGAGGTGCCGCTCCGTCTTCCCGGCTGTAAATTTTCTACTCATGTCCCGTCCACTCATTAAACTCTTCTCTCACTCAAAAACGTGAATCATCTGTTCACTCGTCTGTCTTTCTGTTGGACTGTCAGGCTTTTCCACACACACCTTTAATCATCCGTCCATTACGAAGCGCTGTGTTTTCTCAGGTTATTAGATTTATCACAGCGTTGGAGAGGCACCATTACCGGGATAATGCGGGATCATGGCTGGCTGCTCTGAGCTGAGTGGCCTCCTGCGACGTTCACCGCAGCGCTGCGTGTCTGCGCTGCGTGTCTGCGCTGCGTGTCTGCGCCGCCTCAGGCTGCCTCCCAGACACAGGACAGATGAGAAACCCTTCAAACACTTTCCTCAATAAAGTCATTTCTACTCAAGACAATAAACGCTGCAAAGATGGTTAGCTAATATTCCACAAAAACACTTCACTAAAAGAAACTTTTCTTATTCAAAAATGGTTAATTAATCTCAAAGGGACATTAAATAACATTATTTAGCCAAAGGCAAATGAAAACAAAGTTTTTAATAAGCGTTTGGATTGACAGCTGGCAGAGAATCGAATATTTATTAAAGATTCATTATTTTGTCTCGGTGGAACCAGTTCAAGTCTGAATGATGAACATGCAGAAGAACTGAGGCTGAAAAAGCTCCAAGTCAGAGGGGAAGAAAAACGCCAAGAACAAAATCCAGAGGCACAAAAAAAAATAAACCAAGAAACAAACCTTAACTGATATGAAAAGGAAATGAAGCAACAACACAGAAGAAACCCGAAGCCCAAACACTGGGACACAAGCAGCTTTAAATATGTTAGTAATCCAAATGATTGTTTTCCAGAATATAGATTTTATTCATAACTCACTCAGTGTTGGAGCTTATCTCATAAAACTGACCTGAAAAGGTTTGTTGAACATGTTCATGACTTGAGCACAGCCTGAGTTTGAGCTGATGGTTTTGGGTTCAGACTTCTGGACTGGTTCCACTAACGAGCCTCCAGCTCCAGGTTCTGATGGGCTCATGATCCTCAGATCTTCCTCTGACTTTACTTTCCCCCAGAAGTTTCAAACATTTCAGTCATTCTCAGTGTGTGAGAATCTGGAGCGTCTTTAAATCACGATTAAAGCCATGGGAAGTGTGGACGGCGCCTCAGCGGCTCCTCGGACCAATTTACTGTGTCAAACTCAGACGTGCTCCCATCATGACCTGGTGAAACGTGTCGGACTCTTACCTCCATAATGAACTCTCGGTCGCACTGTTGAGGTTGAAGTCAAAGAGTTTGGTTAGCATCAGAATTACCTGCAAGACAACAGAGGCAACAGTTAGGATGTAAATCTATCCTTTCACACATAAAGACGTTAAATTTACAGGAAATTTAAAGATGCAAATTCAAGGAACATTGTGAGGAAGGAAAAAATGAGTCCCAGGCAGATCAGCTGAGTCAGATTTCAGCCTCTTTCTCCTTTTGGTCTAAAATAATTGACTATAAATGTCAGACTAACTAAATGTTCAGCCTTTTTCTCTCTAACTTTGTTCAAAGTAGAAGTTCTTTTTGTCCATCTGAGTAACTGGAGCTCCATCCATCATCCAGTTAAATTAAGTAGATTTTTCTCATGTTGACCCTCATCTATCACCGTTCATGGATGACGCATTCTAGACCTGCGTCACTCAGAGCGGCAGCCTGTTGGACCAAACCAGTCTGAGGAAACATTTCTATCCAGAAAGTTTGTGAATAAAACGGATTTGAATTTTTCCTGTTTTTCACTGACAGAAACACGTCGGACTCGTCCAGCTTCTGTTTGACTCATGAACAGTTTTATTTTTATATTTGATGCTTTACTCCATCAGAAACCCTCAGCAACTTGATGCAGACACACACAGATGTATTTTATTTGATGTTTTCCATATTTTTCTCAGACTGTCACACAGCTGAATAGAAATTCAGACTTTATCCATCAGATTTATCTTCTGTAAATCTATAAATGTTTTTATCTCACTTGCTGGGGATAAATTTATCTTTTCATTCAGGATTAAAGGAAATCAACCAGATAAAAATGGAAACTTATTCCAGTCAAACATCATGCAAACATTTACATTTTTGCTGTCAAAGAGGATAAAAATCCCCAGTTTGTTTCACTGGTGGAAATGAAACAGACTCCTGATCGTCGGCTTTATTGCATCTCATTCACTCTGTTCTTGCTCCTCTGTATGTTGATTCAACTGTCATTTTGCCATTGGTGTCACCTTTTTCTTTTCAGACTTTCTGAACAATTAGAGCATTTTCTAACCACATGTTGAGGGTTTAGAGTAGAAATAATAAAACGTGTGCGCCTTAGGGAAGAGTTGGAATAAGACTTTTTATGACTGTGTAACTTCTGATGAGGGTTGGGGGAACTGGTGAGGTTAGAGCAGGAGCAGTGGGTGTGATGGTTCATGGGGTCTTTGTGGAGGACAGAGGAGCAGGAAGGAAGAGGCTTCGGCTTCCTGACACCCTGAAGGCTGAAGCTGTTCATCAATCTGCTGCTTTGGCTCTGATGTCTGCAGAACACACTCCCAGACTCAAGCAGTCAGACCCAAACACACACACTGAATAAAAGCAGCTACATCTGCCTCAAACCCATGGAACCTGAAACAAGAATTCACAATGCAAACAGTTTTTTCAGGAGAAACTTTAACTTGTTAATTTGACTTTAACTTTACCTGAATTCAGGAGTCGGTTTCTGCATCCCGTCTCAACACACCTGGATCAAATGAACGACTCGCTACTGAGCATGTGCAGAACGACTGGAAGCTGATCCAGGGATCCAGGCGTGTGGAGACGGGATGCAGCCGATAGAAACAGGACAGACGCTCTCAGTCCTGGTTAACATTAAACCTTTACAGAAATCAGTTGGAGAGTTTTCCCATTATTCCAATTACATTTTTAATTCCTCAGAAAAATGTTTAACTTGTCTCTGTTGGAAAACACTGAGTCTCTGTGACCAGCTGTGTCCAAAAGCAGAAGAGAGGAAATCTGAGCTGCTGCTTTAGAAACACTTCAGAGCATAAATACTTTAAAAAGATGGAAAATGGCTCCTATTATTTTAGTGTGAAGATGAAAAATCCACCAGTTTGTGTCCATATTAGTAAAAATAACTAATTAAATGTCACTTAGAAAAGCACTTTAGGTTCTGAATTATTAAAAATATGGAGGTTGATCAATTTAAACAGAGCTCTCAACACTTCATGTTTAAACTGTGTTCACACAGCAGCTCCTGATGCTCATTTCTGATTCTTTGCTGAAATCTGATTTCCTTTGCAGGATCCTGAATGTCGACGCCACAGCAGCAGAATTTTGGGCTAACTTTTAAAATGTTGCAAAACAGAAGATCCAAATTGGACATGCTTCCATCCAGTGAATCAGCCAGGATACGCAGACTTTAATTTCTTCAGATGTTGACGCTACGCGTGGCTGCAGTAAACAACAAGTAGCAAAAAACCAGCAGACAAGTTTTCAAACATTTCAGCACAATTCAGGGAGTTATTTCAAACTTTGCTGTTTCCATCAACAATTTCCAATGTGAAACTTCAAAAATATGCATAAAATTGTTAATGGAAGCAGCTACAGATTTCTCTCATAGGTTTGTAATCCTGATTTTCAGTCAGTGTCTAAACTGTCTTGTCCTGAGGTTCAGTTTGTAATAATTTTGTTTATTTAATATTTATTTGTTGGTTCTTTAGCACAGTATATTGAACAGGTATATAAATACTGCAACATGGTTTTTAATGACACATTTCTGATCATTATGCACAGAGAAACATTCATGCACATGTTTCTCTGTCCTACTGGTTTCTTCTTTTCTTGTTTTAAAAACCAGTTTGAAATAAAGAAATAAATGAAATCTGGATTTAATCACATCTGGCTTCTTATGAATTATGACTCATGTCTCACATCAATGATGTAAAAGTTGAATCAAATTAAGTTTTTTTAGGTGTGAATTGATCAGAACTGATGTGTTCAGACTCTCCAATTCTCAAAAATCAGACATGGGTCACAGTCACCTGCTGTTAGACACACATAACCAGTCAGAGGAAGTTAGAACTTTAAAAATGAAGTTTGAGAACCTGATAAACATTTATCAAGAATAAAAATCAGGTTACTGATTTCTGGGGGATTTACTGGCCGTCAGCCTTGTTAAAGTTTGTTAAAATGGTTCCTGATATTTCGTTCAGTGTGTCAGATGCAACGTATCGGATCCTGTCTTCATTTAGCTTTTCTTCCATTCAGAGGTTGAAGATAAAGTCAGATGTTGGAGCAAAACATTCACCTTAACTTCTCTGTTGCTGTTTCCAACCTGACTGTCAAACAATTCAACATAAAATCTATTTTTAATCTAATCAATCATATCCATGTGTTAATCAGAAATGTTCCAAGAGGTCTTCTCTGTGAACAGACTCCACAGCTGCAGCGAGCTGCTGCACACTGCGGCTGTTTAAAATTATCCTCATTGTTTCAGACTCATTACTTAATCATATCCCATTGATTCCAAACACTGCTGGGAAAATCTTCTGGATTCGGTTGATGCCCTGAAGGTGAGCAGGATGAGTGAAAGTGGGTCAGCCCAAGTCTTCAGGGAAACAAGCCGAGGCAGAAACAACTTATTTGGCTTGGAGCGTAAAAGTGAACGCGGCGCGGTGTGTTTACTTTGTGACTGGAAGTGTTTGAAGCTGAAGATGCAGGAAAATATTGAGAGGAAACTGGATCCCGACTGTTCCGAGTTTACTCTGATAAGATCCAGGAGATCCAAAGGGACGAGCTGCCAGTTAGTTATCTGATGACCTGCAGGTGTTCTGGGTAAGATGCTGCAGTGGTCAGTCTGAAACTGCCCACTCAGTGCATCACTGTGTTCTTATCTCTGACTGTTCAACAAAACTAAACACTGATGGAGTTGGAAACCTGCGTCCATCAGTTCCCCTCCGCATCGCCCTGCTTGTTGCCGTGGCAGCAGCAGCCAGTCACTCCATGACTTGTGTGACTTTGTGAAACTATTGCGCCAGCATGAGGCTGCAGTGAGAACACGGCGAACAGATGCAACTTGGGTAGAGGAATTACACGGCGAGGTCGGGGGCTCCAGTGATCAGGCTTATTAAATATGCGCCAACATCTGCAGCCCCTGAAACCCTGCCGGCACCATGGAAACGGGTCGGTGTCGGGCCGGCAGGGACTCGGTGTTCTGAACATTCACCCGAATAAAGACCCGTAACCCTGCATTGATCAGGAGTCAGCCTGGGGACGGAGGGGGACAATCACCTTAAAGTCAGAACCGTGCATGCTAATGCTAATGACCAACCGGGTCCACTTAGCGTCCCACCTGGAGGCTACATTCCCAGCATTCAGCTTCTCTTTTCGTCCTCCACTCATTATTTCCTTCACACATCACATCCTCCTCTGCGAGTCAACGTGTGTTTGTGAGAAAAGCAGGTTGAAGGTGAGGGTAATGGGGCAACTACGGCTTTAACAACTCTGAGCCAGTCGTTAGCATGTCTGGGTGCAGGTAAAGGTGAGCAGGTGTGTAAGGTTTTCCAGATCAGAGCGACACACAGCTCTCCGGCTCCAGGCTCAGAGGAACGACCTGTGAAAGGCCGCAGTAAAGTCTCTCTGACTGAAGGGCAGAGTCTGCTCTGGCCGTCTGTCGGCTGCATGTGGAGAGAAGCAGGCGGTCGTCAGCCAGCGGCCCGGTCAGATGGGCTCCCACTGGAAGGTGCATATGTTCCTCACTGGCGGTGCCAGTTGGGCCCGGAGGCTCCGTACTGTAAATACACAGACACGGCTCTGTGGAGGATACCTCTCCACAGGCCGACTCACTTCTGATGCATGACGGCATCAGAAAGACAAAACCAATCTTCCAACACATTTTGCAAAGATCCAGACTCAAATATTCAGATTTTTTCATCCAGTAAACTTTTGCTCAGAGTCACAGAAAAGGTGAAAGTCTGACTCCATCCTTATACAGCCCCATACATACATGTATGTTCCATTTTATAGTACAATCAATTAAATATGACTTCAAAGACATTTTACTTTAATGGTTTAAATTGGGTCTCTGTCTCTTTAAGAAGCTCCCGGTCTCTCTGACACTCTGTCTTCAGCACATCATTAGAAAAATGTTTCTCTGTTAAGCTTCTGATGGTTTCATTATGTTGCACTGACAAGCAGCTCATACAAGCTCAGCAGATGAGAAGTTCCACCAGGTGTTTGCTAATTGCTGCTGGCTAGTCTGTAGGATAAGAGAGGGCTGCTCTGTGGGTCTGCAGCTGGAGACACGATGGACCAACTGGAGACCTACCAACCTGTACGTCCACTCAGACTGACAGGCTGTGTGTTAATCAGACCAAAGCTTAATGCTGTGACAGAATGGCCCAGTCAAAGTCCACACTGAAATCCTTAGCAACAATTGAAAACCGATGTTCACAGATATCCACATCCAGACTTTGATCCGTTTCAGAGAAGAACGGCCCAGAGGTTCAGTCCTGTGCAGAGCTGGAAACCCAGATGAGCTGAAACTGGGAGGAAGTGCCAACACATGCCACACTTTTCAGATTTTTATGTAAAAACATAAAGAACCATGCATCATGTATCCTTTACTTCATAACTATGCACCATTTTGTTTTGGTTCATCACATAAAAATCCCATAAAAAGTAGTTTCTGTTTTTGACAAAATGTGAAAAATGTTCAGTAGATATGAACTTCTTTAAATTATTACATTTCTAATAAACAAACCAGTTTCTCCAGTTTTTTATCAAAGAAATACAGTTTTATGGAAACAGGGAAAACAGCTTTTAAAGTTTTGTTTCTGTATATTAGTGCAAACTGTAATTAAAAAAGTTTAGCGATGTGACGCTGCGAACTGCAGCAGCGATTAGGAAAACTCCAGACCTCATCAGAACCAAACCCGTCACGTCGGCCCACATGCAGAAAGCGGCCATGTTTCTGCACAGCAGCTGACATGAAGTGGCACTTTGAGATGCAGACTGTTTGCTCCAAACAAAGCTTCGTGTGAAAAATGCTCTAAGAGTTTCTCACATGGTGTCAAATTGGATGTGAATGTGGACAGCAGCTTCAGAACCACCGGTCGGTCCTGACACTCCGGGTCCAGCTAACAAAGAAACTAAAGTTTGTTACCTTGTTACTTCGTAAGAAGCTGCCCAGAACTTTCTGAGCATCCAGACTGTCCACTGTAACGTCACAACAGAAGTTGGTTTCTTAAAAACGGTTTAAGTTTCTGTAGCATGCAGAGTTTATCGTGTGGATTTTTTATCCTTCTGGGAATTCTGGGAATGTTTCTCAAAGCAGATTGAACCAAATGCATGCAGACTCAGGAGTTTACGGCTCTCTTCCTCTCAACAGCCACAAATGTTTGTCTTGTGTGTTTATCATGTAAACCTCCAGTCAGCTGTGACAGACCAGTTTGTACTGAGCCTGGTTCTGGTTCCAGTTCTGCTGGAGGGTTCTTCCTGTTAAAGGAGAGTTTTTCCTCTCCACTGTCGCGTCATGCATGCTCAGTATGAGGGATTCCTGTACACCAGGAAGCGCTCGTCGCTGGTTTCTGTCCAGGGGGAGAGACGGCTCCAAGCTCTGCTGGGCTTCATTACACAGAAACTTTTAACTGTTTGATAACCAGGATCAACTGGGATGTGGATTGAAATTAGTTTTTAAAGTGCACTATATGAATAAAGTGAACAGTATATTAATATACAGCCACAGCATGAAAAACTCTGCAGCTACATGCATATTAAATCCATCAGGTGAGATCTGAACCCCAAACCTTTTACCTCTGAGGAAACCAAGCTATTATTAAATATATATACACATTAAAATGGTCCTTTACTGTAACATTTCCACTGAATATGATTCCAATCCAGATATTTTTGCTGTCCTGGCCGCTCCCTGCCTCACAGAGCAGCCACAAAAGAAGCCCCTCTAAATGGAAGTACATTACTTTCAAAACGCACCATTTATGTGCATCAGCTCAAGCAGAGTGATTTACGGTGATTTCTGTTATGCAGCCATTTCCTCTCTCCTAATGAAAGCAAACTGCATCAGCTCACCTGCTGCACGGCACCGGGGGAAAATTTAAAACACAACACCGGCAGCATCCCAGTTTATTTACGCTGCCGTTGCCTTTCATTCCCGTCTGGTTCAGAGCATGACCGCACCATCAAAAGCTGATTTATTCTGCGCTGAGAAGCCAGAGTGGTGCAGCTTCTGCAGTGGACATGGTCCTGATGGATGAAGAGCGCAGTTCAAAGAGGAGACGTGTCTCTGGAGGATGTTCAAGAAGGCTTGCAAACGCATAAGGAAAGAGCACAGATATATTAGTCATGCAGAGAAAAGCCTCAGCTCGAGGTGCGGATCAGTCACAACTGTGTCTGTGCAAAGCTCCACATATTTAAAGTATCCTTTTATTTCTCTTTAATCCAAACTTTGCCTTTGCTGCCAGCAAACACGGATATCTGCTGTACTCTCTGGTAATTGTCCTTGGATGGAGGAAAGAAAATATCACCACGGATCAAAATTCCCCAACATGCATATACAAGCAACAATTACCATCTCCTGGTAATGGTGCGAGGAGCCAAACAAACCGCACACACACACAAACACAAACACACACACACACACACACACACACACGCCGACTCTCCCAAACGGAGGGGGGGTTAATGTCAGGTTCAGGTTCTGCAGGGCATCGCAAACTATTTGTTTTCCTCACGTCTCATTTCTGTAATCATGTGAGACCAGATTTCTCCAGGGGACAGATCCGGTTTCGTTCCTGCAGGAGCTCAGAGCTGCTGACACACAGGAGCACCTAATGAATCTGTTTCACACTTTCCTTTTAATCTGCAAAATGAATTCTGTGAGCACAAACAGGGCAGCGCGCTCATATATAATGATGCAAACAAGTTCTACCTGCTGACATTTGGAGATAGCTCCAACTGTCATGCTCACTGTGGGGGGGTGGGGGATCACTGAGGCAAGAACACTCCTCTCTGTGGATTAGCCTGTCACATCTTCCTGTGGAAAATGCACCACTTGTGCCTCTTGCTAATATAAAAGTGAAACATGCCTGGGAAGCAGAGTTTTCCTCTGCTTGTCACATATCTAAAAATAATGCGTCTTCATTGGAAAGCAGATTGATCAAGGCCTGTCAGGGCGCGCGGCCCCAGGAGCTTCCTCTGCATCCCGGCCGCAGGAATCAGAGCTGCTTATTAGTAAATGATCCGTCTTCTGCAGCCTGATCTCTTTCAGTTGTAATTACCGCACAGAGATGCTGCCAGAAACTTACACCATGCCGTCAATTTACTTCCTCCTTTTTGTTTTTTCGCTGATGAGAGAAGGACGAACGTTCCTCCATTTTCTGATGCATTGGAGCAGATTATTTTGGGCCATGTGGGGTTTGCAGCGACGCTGGTGGAATACTGAACAACTCGGCAGCTTCTGCACCTACCTGCAGCTCCGGTTCCATGAGCCGCCGCTTTGATCCGCAGACCTGTCACTGTTGTTTGCTGCTGCCTTTTTGTTTGCTTTTTTCTGATGATGATGCAGGCGCAGCTTTTTCATATTCCTTGATTTGCAGCCATATGCTGTTCCTAACTGCTTGTTAACCCACTTTGCACCGCGCACATTTCCCTCCACGCTACGCTGGATGGATTCACTGTGACCGTTTTTGCAATTAAGAGCCTGATCTCTGAAATGTGGAGCTGCAGAAAGCATTTGAACACTTAAAAGGCTTAAGGAAGTCATTAATAAGATGTGTGCCGGTAATAAGTATTAAAAAGTATGCAGAGATTGTGGTTGTACACGATGATTACATCTCTTTTTCATGTCTGAACTACAAAGCCCTCCACGTCGTTTTGTTTCAGCGCCGCCTGTTCCTGGGAATTATCTGCAGGAAACTGATGTGGAAATGTGTC
>NW_006800056.1:232224-242363 GCF_000485575.1 Poecilia formosa | reverse complement strand
CCAAATGATTGTTTTCCAGAATATAGATTTTATTCATAACTTATGTCATAAAACTGACCTGAAAAGGTTTGTTGAACATGTTCATGACTTGAGCACAGCCTGAGTTTGAGCTGATGGTTTTGGGTTCAGAGTTCTGGACTGGTTCCACTAACGAGCCTCCAGCTCCAGGTTCTGATGGGCTCATGATCCTCAGATCTTCCTCTGACTTTACTTTCCCCCAGAAGTTTCAAACATTTCAGTCATTCTCAGTGTGTGAGAATCTGGAGCGTCTTTAAATCACGATTAAAGCCATGGGAAGTGTGGACGGCGCCTCAGCGGCTCCTCGGACCAATTTACTGTGTCAAACTCAGACGTGCTCCCATCATGACCTGGTGAAACGTGTCGGACTCTTACCTCCATAATGAACTCTCAGTCGCACTGTTGAGGTTGAAGTCAAAGAGTTTGGTTAGCATCAGAATTACCTGCAAGACAACAGAGGCAACAGTTAGGATGTAAATCTATCCTTTCACACATAAAGACGTTAAATTTACAGGAAATTTAAAGATGCAAATTCAAGGAACATTGTGAGGAAGGAAAAAATGAGTCCCAGGCAGATCAGCTGAGTCAGATTTCAGCCTCTTTCTCCTTTTGGTCTAAAATAATTGACTATAAATGTCAGACTAACTAAATGTTCAGCCTTTTTCTCTCTAACTTTGTTCAAAGTAGAAGTTCTTTTTGTCCATCTGAGTAACTGGAGCTCCATCCATCATCCAGTTAAATTAAGTAGATTTTTCTCATGTTGACCCTCATCTATCACCGTTCATGGATGACGCATTCTAGACCTGCGTCACTCAGAGCGGCAGCCTGTTGGACCAAACCAGTCTGAGGAAACATTTCTATCCAGAAAGTTTGTGAATTAAACGGATTTGAATTTTTCCTGTTTTTCACTGACAGAGAAACACGTCGGACTCGTCCAGCTTCTGTTTGACTTATGAACAGTTTTATTTTTATATTTGATGCTTTACTCCATCAGAAACCCTCAGCAACGTGATGCAGACACACACTGATGTATTTTATTTGATGTTTTCCAGACCGTCACACAGCTGAATAGAAATTCAGATGTTATCCATCAGATTTATCGTCTGTAAATCTATAAATGTTTTTATCTCACTTGCTGGGGATAAATTTATCTTTTCATTCAGGATTAAAGGAAATCAACCAGATTAAAATGGAAACTTATTCCAGTCAAACATCATGCAAACATTTACATTTTTGCTGTCAAAGAGGATAAAAATCCCCAGTTTGTTTCACTGGTGGAAATGAAACAGACTCCTGATCGTCGGCTTTATTGCATCTCATTCACTCTGTTCTTGCTCCTCTGTATGTTGATTCAACTGTCATTTTGCCATTGGTGTCACCTTTTTCTTTTCAGACTTTCAGAACAATTAGAGCATTTTCTAACCACATGTTGAGGGTTTAGAGTAGGAATAATAAAACGTGTGCGCCTTAGGGAAGAGTTGGAATAAGACTTTTTACGAATGTGTAACTTCTGATGGGGGAACTGGTGGGGTTAGAGCAGGAGCAGTGGGTGTGATGGTTCATGGGGTCTTTGTGGGGGACAGAGGAGCAGGAAGGAAGAGGCTTCGGCTTCCTGACACCCTGAAGGCTGAAGCTGTTCATCAATCTGCTGCTTTGGCTCTGATGTCTGCAGAACACACTCCCAGACTCAAGCAGTCAAACCCAAACACACACACTGAATAAAAGCAGCTACATCTGCCTCAAACCCATGGAACCTGAAACAAGAATTCACAATGCAAACAGTTTTTTCAGGAGAAACTTTAACTTGTTAATTTGACTTTAACTTTACCTGAATTCAGGAGTCGGTTTCTGCATCCCGTCTCAACACACCTGGATCAAATGAACGACTCGCTACTGAGCATGTGCAGAACGACTGGAAGCTGATCCAGGGATCCAGGCGTGTGGAGACGGGATGCAGCCGATAGAAACAGGACAGACGCTCTCAGTCCTGGTTAACATTAAACCTTTACAGAAATCAGTTGGAGAGTTTTCCCATTATTCCAATTACATTTTTAATTCCTCAGAAAAATGTTTAACTTGTCTCTGTTGGAAAACACTGAGTCTCTGTGACCAGCTGTGTCCAAAAGCAGAAGAGAGGAAATCTGAGCTGCTGCTTTAGAAACACTTCAGAGCATAAATACTTTAAAAAGATGGAAAATGGCTCCTATTATTTTAGTGTGAAGATGAAAAATCCACCAGTTTGTGTCCATATTAGTAAAAATAACTAATTAAATGTCACTTAGAAAAGCACTTTAGGTTCTGAATTATTAAAAATATGGAGGTTGATCAATTTAAACAGAGCTCTCAACACTTCATGTTTAAACTGTGTTCACACAGCAGCTCCTGATGCTCATTTCTGATTCTTTGCTGAAATCTGATTTCCTTTGCAGGATCCTGAATGTCGACGCCACAGCAGCAGAATTTTGGGCTAACTTTTAAAATGTTGCAAAACAGAAGATCCAAATTGGACATGCTTCCATCCAGTGAATCAGCCAGGATACGCAGACTTTAATTTCTTCAGATGTTGACGCTACGCGTGGCTGCAGTAAACAACAAGTAGCAAAAAACCAGCAGACAAGTTTTCAAACATTTCAGCACAATTCAGGGAGTTATTTCAAACTTTGCTGTTTCCATCAACAATTTCCAATGTGAAACTTCAAAAATATGCATAAAATTGTTAATGGAAGCAGCTACAGATTTCTCTCATAGGTTTGTAATCCTGATTTTCAGTCAGTGTCTAAACTGTCTTGTCCTGAGGTTCAGTTTGTAATAATTTTGTTTATTTAATATTTATTTGTTGGTTCTTTAGCACAGTATATTGAACAGGTATATAAATACTGCAACATGGTTTTTAATGACACATTTCTGATCATTATGCACAGAGAAACATTCATGCACATGTTTCTCTGTCCTACTGGTTTCTTCTTTTCTTGTTTTAAAAACCAGTTTGAAATAAAGAAATAAATGAAATCTGGATTTAATCACATCTGGCTTCTTATGAATTATGACTCATGTCTCACATCAATGATGTAAAAGTTGAATCAAATTAAGTTTTTTTAGGTGTGAATTGATCAGAACTGATGTGTTCAGACTCTCCAATTCTCAAAAATCAGACATGGGTCACAGTCACCTGCTGTTAGACACACATAACCAGTCAGAGGAAGTTAGAACTTTAAAAATGAAGTTTGAGAACCTGATAAACATTTATCAAGAATAAAAATCAGGTTACTGATTTCTGGGGGATTTACTGGCCGTCAGCCTTGTTAAAGTTTGTTAAAATGGTTCCTGATATTTCGTTCAGTGTGTCAGATGCAACGTATCGGATCCTGTCTTCATTTAGCTTTTCTTCCATTCAGAGGTTGAAGATAAAGTCAGATGTTGGAGCAAAACATTCACCTTAACTTCTCTGTTGCTGTTTCCAACCTGACTGTCAAACAATTCAACATAAAATCTATTTTTAATCTAATCAATCATATCCATGTGTTAATCAGAAATGTTCCAAGAGGTCTTCTCTGTGAACAGACTCCACAGCTGCAGCGAGCTGCTGCACACTGCGGCTGTTTAAAATTATCCTCATTGTTTCAGACTCATTACTTAATCATATCCCATTGATTCCAAACACTGCTGGGAAAATCTTCTGGATTCGGTTGATGCCCTGAAGGTGAGCAGGATGAGTGAAAGTGGGTCAGCCCAAGTCTTCGGGGAAACAAGCCGAGGCAGAAACAACTTATTTGGCTCGGAGCGTAAAAGTGAACGCGGCGCGGTGTGTTTACTTTGTGACTGGAAGTGTTTGAAGCTGAAGATGCAGGAAAATATTGAGAGGAAACTGGATCCCGACTGTTCCGAGTTTACTCTGATAAGATCCAGGAGATCCAAAGGGACGAGCTGCCAGTTAGTTATCTGATGACCTGCAGGTGTTCTGGGTAAGATGCTGCAGTGGTCAGTCTGAAACTGCCCACTCAGTGCATCACTGTGTTCTTATCTCTGACTGTTCAACAAAACTAAACACTGATGGAGTTGGAAACCTGCGTCCATCAGTTCCCCTCCGCATCGCCCTGCTTGTTGCCGTGGCAGCAGCAGCCAGTCACTCCATGACTTGTGTGACTTTGTGAAACTATTGCGCCAGCATGAGGCTGCAGTGAGAACACGGCGAACAGATGCAACTTGGGTAGAGGAATTACACGGCGAGGTCGGGGGCTCCAGTGATCAGGCTTATTAAATATGCGCCAACATCTGCAGCCCCTGAAACCCTGCCGGCACCATGGAAACGGGTCGGTGTCGGGCCGGCAGGGACTCGGTGTTCTGAACATTCACCCGAATAAAGACCCGTAACCCTGCATTGATCAGGAGTCAGCCTGGGGACGGAGGGGGACAATCACCTTAAAGTCAGAACCGTGCATGCTAATGCTAATGACCAACCGGGTCCACTTAGCGTCCCACCTGGAGGCTACATTCCCAGCATTCAGCTTCTCTTTTCGTCCTCCACTCATTATTTCCTTCACACATCACATCCTCCTCTGCGAGTCAACGTGTGTTTGTGAGAAAAGCAGGTTGAAGGTGAGGGTAATGGGGCAACTACGGCTTTAACAACTCTGAGCCAGTCGTTAGCATGTCTGGGTGCAGGTAAAGGTGAGCAGGTGTGTAAGGTTTTCCAGATCAGAGCGACACACAGCTCTCCGGCTCCAGGCTCAGAGGAACGACCTGTGAAAGGCCGCAGTAAAGTCTCTCTGACTGAAGGGCAGAGTCTGCTCTGGCCGTCTGTCGGCTGCATGTGGAGAGAAGCAGGCGGTCGTCAGCCAGCGGCCCGGTCAGATGGGCTCCCACTGGAAGGTGCATATGTTCCTCACTGGCGGTGCCAGTTGGGCCCGGAGGCTCCGTACTGTAAATACACAGACACGGCTCTGTGGAGGATACCTCTCCACAGGCCGACTCACTTCTGATGCATGACGGCATCAGAAAGACAAAACCAATCTTCCAACACATTTTGCAAAGATCCAGACTCAAATATTCAGATTTTTTCATCCAGTAAACTTTTGCTCAGAGTCACAGAAAAGGTGAAAGTCTGACTCCATCCTTATACAGCCCCATACATACATGTATGTTCCATTTTATAGTACAATCAATTAAATATGACTTCAAAGACATTTTACTTTAATGGTTTAAATTGGGTCTCTGTCTCTTTAAGAAGCTCCCGGTCTCTCTGACACTCTGTCTTCAGCACATCATTAGAAAAATGTTTCTCTGTTAAGCTTCTGATGGTTTCATTATGTTGCACTGACAAGCAGCTCATACAAGCTCAGCAGATGAGAAGTTCCACCAGGTGTTTGCTAATTGCTGCTGGCTAGTCTGTAGGATAAGAGAGGGCTGCTCTGTGGGTCTGCAGCTGGAGACACGATGGACCAACTGGAGACCTACCAACCTGTACGTCCACTCAGACTGACAGGCTGTGTGTTAATCAGACCAAAGCTTAATGCTGTGACAGAATGGCCCAGTCAAAGTCCACACTGAAATCCTTAGCAACAATTGAAAACCGATGTTCACAGATATCCACATCCAGACTTTGATCCGTTTCAGAGAAGAACGGCCCAGAGGTTCAGTCCTGTGCAGAGCTGGAAACCCAGATGAGCTGAAACTGGGAGGAAGTGCCAACACATGCCACACTTTTCAGATTTTTATGTAAAAACATAAAGAACCATGCATCATGTATCCTTTACTTCATAACTATGCACCATTTTGTTTTGGTTTATCACATAAAAATCCCATAAAAAGTAGTTTCTGTTTTTGACAAAATGTGAAAACTGTTCAGTAGATATGAACTTCTTTAAATTATGACATTTCTAATAAATAAATCAGTTTCTCCAGTTTTTTATCAAAGAAATACAGTTTTATGGAAACAGGGAAAACAGCTTTTAAAGTTTTGTTTCTGTATATTAGTGCAAACTGTAATTAAAAAAGTTTAGCGATGTGACGCTGCGAACTGCAGCAGCGATTAGGAAAACTCCAGACCTCATCAGAACCAAACCCGTCACGTCGGCCCACATGCAGAAAGCGGCCATGTTTCTGCACAGCAGCTGACATGAAGTGGCACTTTGAGATGCAGACTGTTTGCTCCAAACAAAGCTTCGTGTGAAAAATGCTCTAAGAGTTTCTCACATGGTGTCAAATTAGATGTGAATGTGGACAGCAGCTTCAGAACCACCGGTCGGTCCTGACACTCCGGGTCCAGCTAACAAAGAAACTAAAGTTTGTTACCTTGTTACTTCGTAAGAAGCTGCCCAGAACTTTCTGAGCATCCAGACTGTCCACTGTAACGTCACAACAGAAGTTGGTTTCTTAAAAACGGTTTAAGTTTCTGCAGCATGCAGACTTTATCGTGTGGATTTTTTATCCTTCTGGGAATTCTGGGAATGTTTCTCAAAGCAGATTGAACCAAATGCATGCAGACTCAGGAGTTTACGGCTCTCTTCCTCTCAACAGCCACAAATGTTTGTCTTGTGTGTTTATCATGTAAACCTCCAGTCAGCTGTGACAGACCAGTTTGTACTGAGCCAGGTTCTGGTTCCGGTTCTGGTTCTGCTGGAGGGTTCTTCCTGTTAAAGGAGAGTTTTTCCTCTCCACTGTCGCGTCATGCATGCTCAGTATGAGGGATTCCTGTACACCAGGAAGCGCTCGTCGCTGGTTTCTGTCCAGGGGGAGAGACGGCTCCAAGCTCTGCTGGGCTTCATTACACAGAAACTTTTAACTGTTTGATAACCAGGATCAACTGGGATGTGGATTGAAATTAGTTTTTAAAGTGCACTATATGAATAAAGTGAACAGTATATTAATATACAGCCACAGCATGAAAAACTCTGCAGCTACATGCATATTAAATCCATCAGGTGAGATCTGAACCCCAAACCTTTTACCTCTGAGGAAACCAAGCTATTATTAAATATATATACACATTAAAATGGTCCTTTACTGTAACATTTCCACTGAATATGATTCCAATCCAGATATTTTTGCTGTCCTGGCCGCTCCCTGCCTCACAGAGCAGCCACAAAAGAAGCCCCTCTAAATGGAAGTACATTACTTTCAAAACGCACCATTTATGTGCATCAGCTCAAGCAGAGTGATTTACGGTGATTTCTGTTATGCAGCCATTTCCTCTCCTAATGAAAGCAAACTGCATCAGCTCACCTGCTGCACGGCACCGGGGGAAAATTTAAAACACAACACCGGCAGCATCCCAGTTTATTTACGCTGCCGTTGCCTTTCATTCCCGTCTGGTTCAGAGCATGACCGCACCATCAAAAGCTGATTTATTCTGCGCTGAGAAGCCAGAGTGGTGCAGCTTCTGCAGTGGACATGGTCCTGATGGATGAAGAGCGCAGTTCAAAGAGGAGACGTGTCTCTGGAGGATGTTCAAGAAGGCTTGCAAACGCATAAGGAAAGAGCACAGATATATTAGTCATGCAGAGAAAAGCCTCAGCTCGAGGTGCGGATCAGTCACAACTGTGTCTGTGCAAAGCTCCACATATTTAAAGTATCCTTTTATTTCTCTTTAATCCAAACTTTGCCTTTGCTGCCAGCAAACACGGATATCTGCTGTACTCTCTGGTAATTGTCCTTGGATGGAGGAAAGAAAATATCACCATGGATCAAAATTCCCCAACATGCATATACAAGCAACAATTACCATCTCCTGGTAATGGTGCGAGGAGCCAAACAAACCGCACACACACACAAACACAAACACACACACACACACACACACACACACGCCGACTCTCCCAAACGGAGGGGGGGTTAATGTCAGGTTCAGGTTCTGCAGGGCATCGCAAACTATTTGTTTTCCTCACGTCTCATTTCTGTAATCATGTGAGACCAGATTTCTCCAGGGGACAGATCCGGTTTCGTTCCTGCAGGAGCTCAGAGCTGCTGACACACAGGAGCACCTAATGAATCTGTTTCACACTTTCCTTTTAATCTGCAAAATGAATTCTGTGAGCACAAACAGGGCAGCGCGCTCATATATAATGATGCAAACAAGTTCTACCTGCTGACGTTCGGAGATAGCTCCAACTGTCATGCTCACTGTGGGGGGGTGGGGGATCACTGAGGCAAGAACACTCCTCTCTGTGGATTAGCCTGTCACATCTTCCTGTGGAAAATGCACCACTTGTGCCTCTTGCTAATATAAAAGTGAAACATGCCTGGGAAGCAGAGTTTTCCTCTGCTTGTCACATATCTAAAAATAATGCGTCTTCATTGGAAAGCAGATTGATCAAGGCCTGTCAGGGCGTGCGGCCCCAGGAGCTTCCTCTGCATCCCGGCCGCAGGAATCAGAGCTGCTTATTAGTAAATGATCCGTCTTCTGCAGCCTGATCTCTTTCAGTTGTAATTACCGCACAGAGATGCTGCCAGAAACTTACACCATGCCGTCAATTTACTTCCTCCTTTTTGTTTTTTCGCTGATGAGAGAAGGACGAACGTTCCTCCATTTTCTGATGCATTGGAGCAGATTATTTTGGGCCATGTGGGGTTTGCAGCGACGCTGGTGGAATACTGAACAACTCGGCAGCTTCTGCACCTACCTGCAGCTCCGGTTCCATGAGCCGCCGCTTTGATCCGCAGACCTGTCACTGTTGTTTGCTGCTGCCTTTTTGTTTGCTTTTTTCTGATGATGATGCAGGCGCAGCTTTTTCATATTCCTTGATTTGCAGCCATATGCTGTTCCTAACTGCTTGTTAACCCACTTTGCACCGCGCACATTTCCCTCCACGCTACGCTGGATGGATTCACTGTGACCGTTTTTGCAATTAAGAGCCTGATCTCTGAAATGTGGAGCTGCAGAAAGCATTTGAACACTTAAAAGGCTTAAGGAAGTCATTAATAAGATGTGTGCCGGTAATAAGTATTAAAAAGTATGCAGAGATGTGGTTGTACACGATGATTACATCTCTTTTTCATGTCTGAACTACAAAGCCCTCCACGTCGTTTTGTTTCAGCGCCGCCTGTTCCTGGGAATTATCTGCAGGAAACTGATGTGGAAACATGTCGACAAGAATCCAGGAATCTTTACATGCAGGTGCAAAGCAGTAATTCATCCGGCTCCTCTCACGCTTCACATTCAGCAAATATTCTCTTTATTTACAGCACGTCGTCTCTGCAGGCTCAACACTCGCTTAAAACTTCTCCGTAAAAAACTTATTTACAATTTATTCATAGAAACTCTTGATTTCCCTGTAAAAATCACCAAATTGAAAGCACTGAGGGGCCATGTTTATTTCCAAATAAAATGCTCAATAACTTTATTGTTAGTCTTTCATTTTTGTAAACATGCAATATTTTCTGAAATAGTAGAAAAGAAGAACTCATAGTAACTCCTAACAACTGAAAGCTGTGCAGGTTTCTAACTATTTTAGTCGAAGTTTTTTATTTCGTTGGTTTAGAAAATGTTTTTAGTTTAATCTCAGCAAGAAAAATGAGAACTTCTCCTAAAATCCTGACTGTCTTTAGTAAAGTTTAATAAGGTTTGTTGAGTAAAGGGTTGCTGAATGTCTGTGGCCACTGATATTAAAATGTCTAATAAAAGATTAACACCTTGAATTGTACTTAACATTATTCATTTAAGATGATCTCATCATTAAAACGTATTAAAGTTTTCATCAGCTCCACTTGGGTCAAATATTAACCATTCTTATCCTGCAGTCGGGGGTCACAAAAGGTCCACAAATGAGTTAAACCTGCAGCTTCGCCCTGATGCTACATTTGATGGCATCTTACTAATCAGACTTACTGATGAACTATATGAACATTATTCTTCTGACTTTGTAAGAGGCGTTCACTGAAAACACCAGAGCTGCTGGTCCTTTAGACTGGTAGAGGATGTTCCATCAGCTGGTCATTCTGTCGGCCGTTCAGCAACGTTTGACCAAAGCAAAGATTGGTGAGCTGTGCTGGAGGCTAGCTGTAGATTATTTTATTAGCCTAATTGTAAATAACTTAAAGAGAATAAGATTTTTTAGCCAACATTCTGAGGATGACATGCACAGCAGAGCGGCAGCTGAAGTAACGTTACGTCAGCTGGTGATTCA
>NW_006800056.1:218661-230863 GCF_000485575.1 Poecilia formosa | reverse complement strand
GTTCATGTTCTCTCTGTGCACGGCAGGGTTCTCTCTGGGTTCATGTTCTCTCTGTGCACGGCAGGGTTCTCTCTGGGTTCATGTTCTCTCTGGGTTCATGTTCTCTCTGTGCATGGCCGGGTTCTCTCTGGGTTCATGTTCTCTCTGTGCATGGCCGGGTTCTCTCTGGGTTCATGTTCTCTCTGTGCATCGCCGGGTTCTCCCAGGGTTCTTGCTTTCAAAGTCTAAAAACCTGACAGTTAGATCGACTGGTCACTAAGCTGCACTGAGTTCTGACTGTGTGCATGGTCATCCTGAGTCCGATGGACTGGTGACCTGTCCACAGCAGTCGTAGTATAAAAAGTAAACTACGGTTCAGACTGATTAAAGATCCTGAACCAGTCCTTTCATTTAGTGGTGGAGAACGTCAGCTTGTTGTAAATTGAAATATCTCCCAGGAGCTGGCACCTTGTGCAGCATCCTAAATGTGCTCCAACATTTGCACACGCACAAGTCAAGCTTGTTTAAACATTTTTCCAGGCATTCAAGGACCAAAGATCCTGAAGAGAATGCCAATTGAGACAATAAATCACTGTTTAGCAGTTTGTCATAAAGGGGAGATAAGACCTGACACAATTACTGAAAGGAAATTCATGGCCAGTGTCCTGCAGATAGCAGTGAGAGCATCTTTCACAGAACACAAAGCGCTTCCTGCGCTGAATGAGAAACGGAGCGACGAGCTGCTTCCATTCAGCTCTGAGGCGTGTTTGTATTTTGGTCATTTCAACAGTTATGAATGTTTGATTTATTCATGTCACACTCAACCTTCTCACCTGAAACACGCTCAGGTGGAATCTGAACTTCAGTGAAGAGGAAGGTGGAGCAGAGGTTTGGCCTCCGGATATTTCTACTGCAGCAAAGGTGAAAGGTCAAACAAACCTCGGTGGCATCTTCACTTTACCTTCCTTTGAAATCCGCCTTGAAACTTTAATAGATTTGCATAATTTCTTTAGAAGGCGTCATAAGAGCTAATATTTGCTGGCTGTTCACTGGAGGACAAAGTACCCAGTCACTGAAGATCTAGAAATTTTAACTTCATCAAAGGGATTTTAGGATCATTGATTTTGTTCAATTTCATCCACTTTGGATCCTACAGGGTGGTGCAGTCGTTGCCCGAGGCAACGCTGGATTAAAAGCAGACCCCAAGGAGCCGCCTGGGGAGCCACTGATGGTGGCAGCTAACAAGCTCGGCTGTTTGCTCCTGAATCCCAGTTGTTCATGTTTTAAATAAAGATCCTCATGATTTGCATTCAATTTATGATGATATAAAATAGGAGCAACACTTTGGTGTGGCCTAGACAAAACCATGACCCCCCTTCCTTCACGTTTATCACAAACATGAAAGTTAATCATAAAACCTTCATGAAGTGAGAGGAAAAAGATAAAACATTTGGAAATCTGGAGGCCCAAGGTTTTGGGTCATGCTCCTTCGATCCATCCATTATCTTCTGTTTCATCCAGATTCAGGCCACAAGAGCGAATTTCTCTGGAATTCATAACAGAGCTGGATGTTGGTCAGAGGTGAGTTTTTGCAGGTCAAACTGAATAACCTCTGGTTCAAGTTCTCCACCACAGACTCTAGACAGCGAGACAGTCGACAGGCAAAGTGTGAGCTCAGGTTTAGCTGCTTATAGGATATCATTTGGTCAACAGGACGGTAAACAATCATCTTTGGTTTCTGAAGCCCAGCGTCCAGCAGCACCAGAACGGCTCCATCAGATGATCACACCACGTTGGGTCTCAAAGGTCAAACCCAAACCGTCAGACTTCACTTGTATTGAATAACAGTTGGCACCTCATGGTGCCAGTCCTGACCAGAAATTCAACCCAGCCCACACAGGAAGCCGTTCAAGGCCAGGCTGCTGAGCCAGACGAGGCTTTGGCTGCACAGCGCTTGTACAAGCCGAGGCGGGAGGCATTCTGGCTCCCCTCTACCAGGAATTAATCCAAGGACAAATGAGCAAGTTTGGCAGGACTGAACGGGAGGGGAAAGCAGACAAATCCGAGGGATGAAGGCGTTTCTCTGTGAGCAAGTTTCAGCTGCAGCGATGGCCGTTTGGACATGCTGCAACGTGAAAAGGTGTCATGACCTGCAGGTTAACGTAGAGGACATGAGTAAACATGACGGAGGAGTGTGTGGCGGCCGTCAGCCTGACGCAGAGCTCCACCGGCCTTCGCTCTGAACGCACAGCGGATCTTAATGCTGCTCTGAACCGAGCCAGGGACGCTTCAACCTCTGAACTTCAGAGGATCAAACGACGTCTCAGCAAAATCCATAACAATGTTTGAAAAGTTACACAGTCCAAAATTAACAGCAATAATGCGAGTTATTTAGCCTGTCAATAACATTTTTCAAAGTCATATTTTCATCATGTTTTTCATTCATTTAAAATGTCAAAATTTAAAACTAAAATGTTTCATTTTACAAGCTGAACTTTTAGCTCAGTTAAATATTTAGGTAACATGGAAATTCACCTGCCAATAAGCAGAAGTAGACTATCAAAATAAAAGCTTGCTGTTACGTACCTCTATAAACTCCTGCTTTCAAGTTGCTTCATGTCACCTCATCATTGTTTACTTCCTCTTTTCCTGTACATTTAGAAATCAGCAAGTCTTAAAACAAAGCTGAGCCGTTTTAACAGACGTTTAGCAGCAGCTCTGCAGCCGTTCAGTCAGAAAGTCCAGCTTCTATTTCTGAAAGTCCATTTCTGTTTTAGCTAAACACATTCAGCTGAACATTTAGCTCCGAGTTAAACAGCTGGTTTAGAATGTAAATATTCACCAGTTTAGAACTAAATATCTAGTTTGTAAACTGGATATTTCGTTGGCTAACTAAATAAGTTATAATAATGCTACAAAAACTAGAAATATATAAGAAAACAAGGCATGCATAACGATCTATAAAATATTTACAAGATATTATTATTAATGCTAAAACCCAACCTATCAACAGCAGCAGATTTTCTTGTGTTTTAATTATTTGTGTTTTTCTCTGTTATCCTTTTTGCCCACCTGTGTCTAAAGCGCAGCGTTTTGCTCAAGAAGCGGCTGGACGGCCTGAAGCCCAAGTTCTGTTCTGAGGAAATAAGACGCATCGATACCACAGAGTGATTTATTGTTGACTGGCTCCTGCCTGCCACTTTAAACGTTTTAATGGTATTTCTAACACCATCCAATCACTCACTGCGGCATCATCTGAGCTGGCAGCGGTGAGTCGAGGCTGTCGGAGATTTCCAACTGGACCTTTTCCAGCTCAATGCATAAATTAATAAGGAGCTCAGAGGGTGGAGCGCCGCACCGAGCGGAGGCAAACTCTGGATCGGGCTCTGCCACCGAGAGCGATAAAGCTCAGAGTTATTGGTCGACCAGAACCACCGTGTTATCTGCAAGTGTTTCTAATTGCTCATCTTGGTTTCCTGTAACCACAAAGCAGACCGACTTCCTGCTCGCTGGAAAAAAGCTCAAACCTGCCAGTCTGAGGTCTGAGGTCAGCTCAGCATGTGGACAAGGGGCTTTACAGCTTAATCAATAATATCGTATTGATCAGGTTCATCATAAATGTGAAGCTGACCTTGTTGAGGACAAGATGTTTTCCATATTATCAGAGGAAACAGTGAATAGGAGTAAAATAAATCTGTCACACTGAATGAGCTCAGTGAAGGCAGAACGGTTTCACGCTGACACGTCCCTAATTATCAGCCCACCATCAAAACCCAAAGTAAACCTTTAAAAGGTCACAGCCGCTTTCATCAATGAGGCGATTGCTGCCAGATCTTCATATTTCTGCTGAATAAATGAGATTTTCAGATGTTTGAGGCTGCAGAAACATGAATCGAGGGGCTTATTGTGCTTGGGTGTCAGTGTATTCAGAGGAATGTAATTTCTGCTGTAGATCCAGAAGATTTTGCGATTAGCTGAGGATTTTGGAGCGACTAAAGCAGCAAGGGCCTGGATCAAACCTACAACTCTCTGCACATGCATGTAGTTTGCCTGCTCCGTTTCACAGGCTCCATATTTACCTTTTATGATTAAAAATTGACTCAAGGCTTGGGGATGTAATTGCAGCTTAGCTTTGAGGCTCATTTTAAATCAAGACGTCTGAAAACAAGAATGTGCTTCTGGAATGGGACTCCCAGCTTTTATTTTTCTGAGGATTTTCTTGTCTTTTCAGTGAAGGAAACAGATTATTGTGGATGTTTGCTAGAAAGATAAATTAGACAATAATATTATAACGTCAGTCTGTGTTTATTTTCTTTAAATTAAAGTTTTTCTGGGACATGGAAGAAAGAAGTATAAACATAGTAACATCTAATCATCTTGTGCTTCCTTGCATCCCGTCCACACAGAGACAACCATCGTAACCTTTTGTTAACGCTGCAGTACGTACACCGGGCCAGTCGGGGGCGCTGCAACACGGTCACAGAAACAAAAACACCAAATGTTGCCATGTTTGTCATCTGAGACTGAGGCTGAGAAAGAAGCAGAGATGGAGCTGCGATGTCCACAGATGTGATGTGACACACATTTCCTTCATAAATATCATTTATTTTCAGCCATTATGTTTGGATTTACTGCATCTGGGTTTTTCTGGAGCAGAATTATGACGCATGTCTCACAAACATCAGATTAAATGCAACACGTCTGTTCAGACTGCAAAGAGTTTGAAAACTATCAGATATTTATCTGATTTAGTTCCACATGTGGAAGTGGGTCCAGTCAGTTTATTGAGTGAAAAGGACGGATTGGTCCGTTCAGACCGCCGTGAAAATGTCAGTTATTGGTCTCACATAGAAAAGAAAATCTTATTTGGTGCCAAGTGTCTATATATTACAAAGTCCTGGTCACCCGTCTGAACACACACTGGTCAGACGTTCACACACTGATGAACAGCATCATCAGTGTGTGAACTGAAACTTGCTGAAACTTCAAACCGTTGCTGCAGTTTCCAGACGACTCTTCCCTCTGAGCCACAGTCATACAGCCAAAGAGCGACCATTTCCAAACCGGCGGCCAGTAACACCTCCCCCCCTCTTCTACTCTGCTGCCAACAAAGAAAGGCACTTGGAGGATTGATAGAGGAGACAGGAGGAAGAAACTTCTGAAACAACTGACTGTGTGTCTTCAGCAGAGAGAGGGGCAGGAGGTCCAAACAACCCGACTCCAACGTCTCTCTGCCCGGCGACAGAGTTAAGAAGAGCAGCAAAAGCAAAGGAGGTGGACCAGCAGAGCTGCCAACCACTGATGGAGTCACTATGCATAACGATTCTTTGAGTTGCGTTTCATTTCCCGTTGGGATGAATCCAATAATCAAAGATCCAATAATCATGTTCTGTTAAAACCATAAATATTCCTATCAACAGTTTGTGACAAAAGAAAAAAGATTTTTTTTAAATCATTTGAAAAATAGTTCAAGCACATCTTTTGCTTTAAGCACAAACTAGAAATCCAGTTAAAATATTTATATAAACTACACAACTCAATCACTGACTTTCAACAGGCAACAAATTCAACTACCAAGTTTATAAGATGTGGTTATAAATGAGAAATAACTAATTCAATGCTGAGCCTAGAAACAATAATAAATGTCTGTTTTTAAATTTATCTCGTCTTTCAGCTCGTTACAGATGATTTTGTGCCTTTATTTTATGTTTTTTCTTTCCTGCTCATGTAAAAGACTGTTTAACGGTGAGTTCCTCCTGTTCAGGCGCCTCAGTGGATCACAAACCAGATTTAATCTGAAGAAATCCCACAAACAGCAGCAGAGCCCTGAGATACAGAGCAGGCCGAAACAAATTCCCCTGATGGATTTTACCGACGGTTTTCAGATATCCTTCCTGTTGGATTGCTGCGCTGCGTTGCCGCCATTATCGCCACCATCATCATCATCATCATAAAGGCCATAACTGTGTAGAAGTTGTGGGATTGATGGTATTGCATTGTTGTGGAGAGCGCACTGCCTGGGAGGCATTCCACTTTTTCACCTTCAGCAGGAAATCTGTGACCTGCTTTAAAAAGCCGACCATGTCACAGTAAATATGAGATATAGAAAAGGATATGAAGAAAATACAGCCGCGGTACGACTCGCTCTCTGAGGTTTTCCTCTTGGGGCTCAATAAAAATCATCTTAGCACGTAGAAAAACACGGACATATGGAAAACTAAGTACACCCTTTAGCCCGGCAGCAGGGTGGAGGAATCTGCTCGCCCTCCTTTCCAGCATTGAGGTTTTGCAAACATCAAAGGTTCCACCTCAGCATTTTAATCAGGTCTAGACTTTAACTGGACCATTTCAGCACCTTGATGAATTTCTTCTTCAGGGTTTCTGGTGTAAGTTTGCTGCTGTGTTTGGATCGTTGTTCTGTTGATGCCAAATCACCATTCCTCCACCACCATGCCTGTGCTGGTGTTTCTGCTGACCTGCTGGTTTGATGGCCTAACAGTTGGCTGTGACCACACATCTCTACTTTGGTCTCTCTGTCCAGAGGACAACGATCCAGACATCGTTAAATCAGGAGCAACTTAAACCCTTCAAAGCCTTTACAGCTCTCTCTTAGCAGGTTGAAGATAAAACTCTCAGGTTTTTGTCATTTTTCTGATCATTTCTTTTGACCTTGGAATAAATTTCCTGGGATTTCCGACCCTGTCAGCAGTTTTACAGGTTTTCCACTTGAATAAACGTTCTTACTGAGGATAGATGGGTTTTAAACAGCCTTGTAACACTTCTCAGATTGATAAGCAGCATCAGTTGCTCCTCTAATTTCACTGCTGATGTTTTTCCATCAAACAATGGACAGACGGATGGACTCGGGTTTGTTGAGGTGGAGTTTTACATGTAGAGTTAGATTTAACGATTGATTTTCATTCCTGGTGAATCCTCTCTGCAGCCTGACCAGCTCCTGGCTGCTGTCAGTTAAAATGAGCTTTTGTTAAACGTTTCTGCCTTTATTGGTTCATTCTGTCTCAGTGTGACGTTGTGTGAAGGTTTCCATGATGTTCCAGAGTCAGAGCGGTGCTGCAGAGTGCAGGACGTAAAGATGCAGCTTTTCTTTCTTTTCGCTGAGTTTGAATGTTTCTGACTTCCTGTTGATTTCCCAGTCGTGGATCCAGCAGCGACGGGCGCCTCTGTACGCAGGGAGTCAGTTCAGAACCGCTCCAGTGACAGCTGGGCTTTTTGTTTTGGACACATTTGTCCCCGTCTTCCTCCGTCTCCCAGAAGTTCTCTGTGTTGCTGTCCAGTTTTAAGTTTCCAGGCTGTCTGACAAACACACTCATCGAGGACTTTGTTACAGAACCAGGAGGAAGAACAAGAGGCTCCACAGATTCATGACATTTTGCAGCTGAAGTTTGTTCTCTTTTTGTCTTTGATTGCATAATTTCCTGTTATGAACATTTGCTGGGTCTGCTTTCAAAAACCAGAAGGACTTCCTGGCAACAAATTCATTTTATTAATTCCATTTTATAACTAAAGCTTCAAAAAGCAGCAAAACCCAAAAAGTGAAGGCAAAACTGCAAAATTAAAAGAAAATACATTTGATTTTTCTTTTTGTTATTTGATTACCTTGAGAACTACTCAATCACAATCTGCCTTTACTGAATAAACAAACAAATAATTTTATTTAAAAATCAAGCAAAAACTATGTTAAATAAAGCAGAATGAATTCCTCGTTGGGTTTGAAGCTGTTGATGTGACTGAATGAGTGACTCTGTGTTTGTTTTAGTTCTGGTCCACAACTTTTGCTTCTGAAGGACTAAAATCTGAATTGAGACAAAAGCAAATACAGTTTGGATTATTTAAAATTCGCTGACGACGGAACAACTTTTCCATGTCAACACGACATTCTTTACAGTCAGAATGTGTTCATGGATGACAACAAAACAACCATGTCAGCATCACATGACACTGTCTTTAGGTCAAATGCTTCAGTTTTAATTAACTTTGGTCTGAATCAGTTCGGTAAACTTGGAGATTCTTCTGGCGGTTCAGAATTTGTTCACACTAAGGTGTGAGCGTCATTGAAGCCCACAGCTGTGAAAACACCTTCCATTGTCTCATAAAGTGCACAAACGAATGTAGATTGTGGTGAGTGTTAGTGTTCACCCCCCAGTTTGCTCCTTTCACTGTTAAAGCTGTACGAACTTCAGGGAACGCTTTTATTTTGAAGGGAAGCCAGGCTGCACATCTACAGACTGACAGCTTAGATTGAAAACATCTGTGATCTTCAGTTTTTAAGTGTTGCCAAACAACCTCAGTTAGAAATTGATCTGGACTTTGACTAGGCCATTGTAACACATTAATATGCCTCAAGTCTTTTGCACTCGAGGTTTCCCCTCCACCCATCTTCCCATCCCCCCACCATGATGCTGCCATCACCTTGTTGTGTGTTAGGAGTGTTTGTTGCCACACGGTGTTTTGCTTGTAGGTCCAAAAAGTTGAATGTTGGTCTCAACGAACCAGAGCGCCACCTTCCACATGTTTGACTTCATTTACAGGCAGTCGCCTCACATTATCACACTACTCATAAAATAAACCACAATTTGTGCAGGTTCCAACCATTCATCTCATTCAGTTTCCTTCTGATCGGCCACCAGCTTCCTTTAATGTTTCGTGTTTTAGCGCAGCGTCCCGTGTCGAGCGTTTGGACCCCGGCTAACATGATGCTTGTGTGGTCAGCTGGAGGCGAGCGCTAACTGGAGCAAGCATGAGCCATCATGGTGGCACGGAGTGATTGTTTTAAGGACCTCCAGCGCTCGTCTCTGCAGCAGCCTCCAGACGTGTGTGTCTTCTGAAGCTCGACTCCAGCTCTGCAGTTTTCTCTCCTTTAGTTAAATCTGTTCTTCTTTAAGTGTGTCAGCCTCTTCCTCCCTTCGCCGGAGCTGACATTCAGCGTCTGTGGAGCTGCAGCATCATGTGTTTGCTCTGAGGGGATGACCTTCAGTCTGCTTGGAACATTTTGCTCACAATCCACTCGTTAGTCCACAACATTAACTTTATTTTCCTCTGATTTTATAAATATTTCAAGTTTTTCTTTATTCTTATAGTTTTTCTTTCTTTTTTCTTTCCAGAGTGTTTGATGATAAATAAAATATTTCACTTTCTAAGATGAAAATTAATCCTTCTGATGACAAAACACCAAACATTCACTGTTTTTAAATGGATCAATCTGGATTTTATGTTGGATTTTTCTATAATTTGGTCATTGAAATAAAAATAAAATGTCTTTAGGTTTCACCAGTTTATTAGCCCTTATGAATTATTCCTTGCCTTTATTTACAATGTTTTTAGGAGAACCACAGTAATGTTTTTACACTTTTACAAATATTCCCTATAAACGTCAATAAGGAACTACATAAAAAATGTTTTGAAGAAAATTTGGGTTAAGATTTGACTCGATCATGTTTTCAATAAAATCTGGCTTTTTGTCAAAAGAAATACAAAAATGCTAATATAACTGATTTCTTTATAATCCATAAGATTAAACAGATAAATTCACTGTATAAATAAACTACGCTTACATTCAATGAATTAAATCAGAATCAGATAAACAGCCTTTTCAAAATGTTTAAACACATTTCTGCATTAGAAAATGTTTTATAGGTTTGATGTAACATATTTTTAAACGTCATGTTTTCATTAAGTGTAAGCAGAAAAACTTAAAAATGACCAGAAATAAATGCTGAAAAACATCCTGTATCATGTCTCACTTAGTGATAAAGTTCCTGAAATAGATTAAATTTTTATTAATATTCTAATTTATTGAATGGTTCTGTAGTTTGGACTGAACTGAATGAAAATATAATGAGACAACCTGAACCCAACGGTTGTTACGTTTTAAGAAACATGAAGGCACCAGATGTTTTCTTTTGGGACGGTGTTAATTTATTTATTGCTTTGTTGCAATTCATGTCTGAATGTTATGCATGTAGTGAATATTGCTGGCTGCATATTCAAATAAGAGAGAAATAAAACAAACTGATGTTTATTGGTGTTAGTGTCTCTGAATGGACGACAGTTTCCAGCTTTAAAGCTCTTTAACTTCCTCAAAGTGTGATCTGTTGATCCCAGTGATGAAGGAAAGAATAATGAGAGGAAGAGTTAGCAATGCGGCCCTGCTAACAAACCAAAACAGCAATTAGAGGAGAGGATGCTGATGTTAAACTGAAGGTCCACAGATCAAGTCTCATTACTCCGGGACTCCGTTGTTAATCTGTTCAGCCTCAGAAAACAGGAGACGTATGATATGAAAAGGGAGGGAAGACGAAGCTAAACTCTGCTGGACGTCTTCAGCTGGATCACCTGAACGCAGCCAAGCTTCACTCAACCATAACCAAGTTTGTGTTTGGGTGAGTTGGGGCAAGTGGATGATGCATTCAGGACATTTAAACCTGCAAGCAGGGTCGTTTTATTACGACAAAATGCCATTCTGCTTCTCATCCTCCCTCTTAACCCAAAGAATCTTCCACTGCTGCCAAGACACATTTCAGAATGTGTTATAAATCCATTGGCTGCGCCGTCCGTAACAGCAGACGCTCCCACCCGTCTCCGGGAGACCGGCGGACCGACGGTGGAGTTGTTTCACTGCACAGATCTCATTACCTAAAATCCTCAGCTCTGAAAGAGAAGGTCAGGGATCAGCAAATCCTCACTTCTGGCCGCACGGGCTTATGTTTTCATTCTGATGCAATTTTCCTTCTCCGGTTGCCTGAATATCACACTCATGTCCGCCAATTTGAAATCTCATCTACAACTGGAGCAGCTCACTCTGCTGCAGTTTTCAGCATACGAGCTGATTTCCAAAACAACTGAGTACTTTTCACAGCTGGAGACCCACAATGAGGCAACCTGAACAGAATTTATCTCAGATAAAACCTGATCAATCAATCAGAATTTAGCAAATCAAATTTCTGTCAATTTAAATCCTAGATTTTATCTTGAAGCAGCAGTTTTACGTTGTTTACGATACATTTGATTAATAATTTTTTTGTACAAACAAACGTTCCAGGTGGAACCTTTGTACTTGTGCGTTTCTGGTACGCCTGTAATTCTGATGCACAACTGACATCCACAAACAGGAATGGTGAAGCCGCCTCTCTGGTTCCACTGGGTTTATTTTACCTTCAGCACTGACCTGATTGGATGCTGGAGAAGACTGTTGTGTTCAAGTTGTGTTAAAGAAGTTAGTTAATCAATGAAGCTGTTCTAGACCAAATTAGCATCTCAATGCTAAACATGTAGCAGCAGCTCAGACGTCCTTAATTTGGTTCTTTTGCAATAAACTCCTGTTAGGTGGATGACGCCATCTTTACATTTTCATATGTATCAAACTTTCAGAGTCTCTTAAAGACTTAAAATAAGGACTGAAAAATGTAATCCTGGTTTTTCCATTTATTCATTGTTTGTGTATAAATGTGGGCCTAAAGAAAAATCAGTAGATAATTTGGATTCATAACTATGAGCAGCAGCAGCATTCCTCCAGCTCCCAACTCACAAGAAAGCCTGATAAAGAAATGTGAACAATTTCATATGTGGAGTGTAAACCTAGCACAGAATTTGTTTGATTTTGCTCAATATTTCTTACTTTGTGAGTTATGTTTGTGTTCACTCATATGAAAATGATTCCCCCCCCACCGAGCCAGATGGATGCTAAGAGGGACGACTGAACTTTCTGGAATGATGCCGACTCAAAGGCTGCTGTTCTACACAACAATATCACTGTCAGTTTTATACAAATGAAATGAAATATAGTCAAAGCCCGAAGGAAAGTGATAAACAAGCACACATGGCTCCACAACGCAAATCTAATGCTATTCCTGGAGGCCCTTCCGACAATCTAGTTATTTTATCACAAAAAAGCGTCAGATGAAGCACAATTAGGCCTCCACTGTGAAAAATCGTCCCAGCCGCTCAACAAACAGGTGGTGAATCTGATTACGACGGTGTCAAGGTGGAGGAAATTCATGAGCTCTGAGCTGCTCTCTGAGGCGCAGCACACATGATTTATAGGAAACACCAGGAATTTTCACGTGATGCAGAGGAATCCCACTGATGGCCTGACAACAAAGTGGTACAGGTTACTTTTCAAACAACTATTTTTAGCTCAGTTGGTTTAAAAAATATGATGCAGTATTTGGGCCAGACACAAAATTATTATTTTTTTAATTATGAG
>NW_006800056.1:203235-216409 GCF_000485575.1 Poecilia formosa | reverse complement strand
TCATTTTTTTTATATTTCTTGTGTAGAAGTTCTCACAAATATATCACTTTATTCTCTTAATATTATGACTTTATTCTGAAATTAAGAGTTTATTCTTGTAATATTTTGACTGTCTTACAACTTCTTTCTTGTAATACTACGACTTTATTTTGATAATTACTTTTTGTATCATGATTTCTCGTATGACTTTATTCTCTTTCTCATTGTGAGAATTATGATTTCTTATAATCAGCTTTTTGCAGCTTTGCCCAAATACGTCGTAAGAAATTACATTCTGACATTTTAAGGTAATAAATTTTTAAGAGAGAAAACTAAAAAATGAAGTAAAATGATCAAAAACCCAGAACACCAGTGTTTCACCTTTCAGATGTTAACATGAAAAAATTAATGTTTTCACAAGCAGAGCATGCTAACGCCATGCAGAAAGAGCCCAGGACGGGACTGCGACCTTTGACCTCCTACACCACACAGTCGCTCTTCATGCAGCCATGAATCTAAAATCAGACTTTTTATCTTTCTGCTTCTGTGCCGTAGACTCAGTGATCACTGAGCAGTGAACACACATCCTCTCCTCTGAATGAGATGATCATTACTGTTTATCATGTTCATCATCAGCCTGTGGAGTCAAACAAAGACGTTCAAGATGAATTCATGTCCCGCTACGCCCCCTATAGTTTTCAGTAGCAGCATCACTTCTAATAACAAACACTGCTGGTTCCTGTTGCAGCTGCGGAGCTCGTCCTCATGGGACTCTCCAGTTTCTACCACGACGTTCTTCAGTGATTTTATCAAGCAAACAATCTTCATGTAGCAGCACTCCAGAAGAATGTTGACTGAAGGAAAGCGTTTCCTCGGTTTCTGTGTTAGATATGAGGAGGAAGAGAAGCGCAGCCTGAGCCCCTCCACAGTGATCCTTTAAGCCGCTATCAGCACTAATACAACAAGATGCTGCTGCTGCTGCTGCTTTACATTTTCATTGATTGTGGATTAACTTTTCTTATGATTAAAGGCCCTCTTCCAAAGAGGCGCTCTTCAGAGCGGCCATTAGGCGATATCTGGTTGTTCTGCCCCCCTCGCCCCCCCAAGCCCTCCATTACTGTCAGCATATCTCTGAGCGCTGCTCTGACCGCGGTGGACACACACTGCCAATACCGATGCTCCCTCTGCTCTGCTGCCTTCTGGTTCTGATGTCGTTTTCTACATGCATCCATGAAATCATCTAACAAATTCTGTTAAAAAAAATAGCAGCAATACAATGTTGGGATTTCACATCCAAAAGAATGGATGGAGCAGGAATATATGCACCCCACTTTACAGCCGGCTGGGGAATTTTATCTCAGAGCTGGGAGCTAAAATTGCAGAAATAAGCAAAAAATGCAATAAAATTAACATCCTGCTTAGCTCAGAGTTAATTAACTGGCTTCTTTTTTCTTCCTTAACAGTTCATGTGAAACAGAAAGAAAAGAAAACATTTTTTTTTTTGTTAAATTGTTGCCTTCCATGTTTTGCTCCTTAGCAATGTAATCCATTATTTTAGAGGGAGGTTACACAGTTCACGTTTTCATCTTTCTAAGACGAACAAATAATGAAAACAACGAAAAACAAATTAAAAGTTTGACTGCTTCATGCTGCAGAAGTTCTCTTCTATTCAGATTTATTACCTGAACATTACTCCTCAAGAATTAAACATTAGAGTACAGTTGCAGGCAATTTTATGAATTTAGGGATTATGGCTTAGTTAGAATTCTCTAACTGATCCCATAAAACAGCCACTTTAGATGCATTGTGTGGGCAGAGGAGAGACTAGACGCTGCTTTTTTTGTCACTTTGAAGTTTTCAGGTAAATCTATAAGAAAGATTAATGGCCTGCTTGGAAGAAAAGCTCCGGATCTAAAGTGCAGGTTTAGAATAGCAGCAAATCGTGATGACAGCGTGTCGCTGCACTGCAGCAGAGTTCAGCGACGCCCGGCCGTCCGCAAGCAGCAGTCCAACGCGTGATTACTGAGGGATAAGTTCACTTGGCTTTGGTGTAATCCTGAAAAGGGATTAAAGGAAAACAGCAGCGCTTTTCAATCCATATCCTCTTAAACGCAGGAATTACAGCAATTAGCACAGAGCAGGGGACTTGTGAGGGCTGGAGCAGCCAGTAGATTAGCCCAAAAATCAAAAGAAGTCTACTTAAAGCTATACAGCCGCTCATAATCCCTTCTCATGTAATCAGTTTAGGGAGAAAACGTCTCATTGGGGGCCGGCACCGCAGCCGCTCATCGCGTACAACAGCTGGCAGGGGGGCCGTAAAGAGACCACCACGCCTGGTGCTCCTCACATTAAGTTTCAACATACAGATACTGTGACTCTTCACCAGCGATATCTGCTGCCACTTTACTGCGACTACCAAGGTCATATCTGATGAAAACCTGATGAAGCAGCAGTTTATCTTTCCTCCCTCTCTTCCCCCTCCTCTCTTCTCAAACTCTGTCCCACCTCCATCTCTCCTGGCACAGACGTATTGAACAGTGGGGGACCGCCGAGTTTTAATTACACCAAGATCCAGCGAGTTAATTGAACATCGCGCAGGCCCTAATTTCACTTTACAGCAAATCAAGATGTTAGTTATGTAAATTGTGAGGCGTCCCACTGGGGCACGGGGGACTTCTGCCAGACACCAAAGTCACTCCCTCCCCACTGGCACCAAGCTGCTGCCTCTGCAACTCACCTGAAGGACCTTCCTCCACAGAATGCTCTGATGGATACTTTGTGCATTTTCATTAGACAGAACTTTTACTCAAAGTGGATAAACCACTGACCACCAGAAATGGAAATACACACCATAAATATGAGAATCGGCTTTACAGTCACATTTTCAGCTTCCTCAGTGTAAGCCCCTTAATGGCCTCTGCATACAGAACATTTGCAATCAGCTCTGACATCTGTTAGATCAACACAGAAGTTCCTTGATCACATCAAACACAGAAATGAGACAAACACTGCAGTTCTGCTTCTAAGTATAGCTTTCCTCACAATATCAAATAAGTAACATGAAAACAGTGGAAGAACCACAGTGTGGGTTTTACTGGAGCAGTTGTGACAACAGCTGCCATCAGCAGACAGCGGTAGCTGCCAATGAGTCGACACTATTCACTATTCATTATTATAAAACAATTGGAGAGTTGACCCTGACATTCTGATACAGTACTTATTGGTTCAGGTGCAACTTAAAGAACCGGGACTTGTTTAGGTAACTTATCAGATAAAAGTAACATGTTGGGTTTCCCAGGGTTCATCCTAGGATTCCTCCCACTGGTTCAGATTATAACAATAAGATTAGCTACCATAGCTATGCAGATGATGCGCAGATCAGATCTGGGCAAAGGATTAGAACGAATGCATGGATCTAACACGACTTTCTCCAACTGAACAGAAACAAAACTGAAGTTAGTATCTTTGGACCTAAAGAGGAACGATCTAGAATCATCGATCTAGAGTCAACACGCAGCTTCAGTTATTACAGCTAGAAACTAGCTATCAGACTGAAATCTGGGAGTAGTGATGAACTCTGACCTGAACCTTCAGAGCCACATAGACGGTTACAAAGTCGGCCTTCTATCACTGAAGAACATTTCCAGGATCTGCTGCATTCATATTTAGTTGCATTGATTACTGCAGCTGTGTCTTCACAGGTCTGCATAAAAAATAAAAAAAAATCCTCCAGCTGCTGCTGATCCAGAACGCTGCTGCTGTTGTTCTGACTAAAACCAGGAAGGTAGAGTATCACCCAGTTCTAAAGCCCTTCACTGAGAGAACAGACTTTAAATTACTTTTGTTAGTTTATAAATCACTGAACGGCTTAGCATCACAACACATTAACGATCTGCTGTTGTTGTATCGACCTTCCAGACCTCTCAGGTCTTCTGGTTCTGTTCGGCATCAGAACCAGAACCAAACATGGAGAAGCAGCATTCAGCTTCTAGTTCCTATAAATCAAGGCTAAAAATCCACCTGTTTAGAGTTGCCTTTAATCAGTAGTAACTGGAACATCAATAATTTTAATCTGTCACCACTGTCCGTTATTTTGCCATTGCATTGAACTGCATTGTTTTCATCAAAGCTCGTTGAATTGTTCTGTTACTGCTGAAATGTGTTTTACAGATAAACTTGCCTTTCGTGCGTGTGCGTGTGTGTGTGTGTGTGTGTGTGTGTGTGTTGTTGCTGATATCAAACAGTATTTGTCTTGAGATGCACGCCCCCTAGTGGCCTTGTAAAAATCCACCGGAACACGACTGGTTTTGTTAAGNCGGGACTTGTTTAGGTAACTTATCAGATAAAAGTAACATGTTGGGTTTCCCAGGGTTCATCCTAGGATTCCTCCCACTGGTTCAGATTATAACAAACAATAAGATTAGCTAGCATAGCTATGCAGATGGTGCGCAGATCTATATTACAAAGTCACCAGGGGACAACGACACCCTTCAAGTGTTGGGCAAAGGATTAGAACAAATGCATGGATCTAACACGACTTTCTCCAACTGAACAGAAACAAAACTGAAGTTATTATCTTTGGAGCTAAAGAGGAACGATCTAGAATCATAGATCTAGAGTCAACACGCAGCTTCAGTTATTACAGCTAGAAACTAGCGATCAGACTGAAATCTGGGAGTAGTGATGAACTCTGTAACAGTATTTGTCTTGAGAAGCACGCCTCCTAGTGGCCTTGTAAAAATCCACCGGAACACGACTGGTTTTGTTAAGATTTTAAAGTGATGATGATCACTGAAGGTGAAAATGCTGCAAATGGATTTCTCCAGTATCCATGTTGAGGTATGCAACTGTAAAAAGGAAAGCACTGCAAATGTGTTGATTGAATTAAGATCTCCGAGGAGCCGGTTCGTTAAAAACATTCGGACCATTGTTTCTCTCTGAAATCCCTCGACAGTGAGAGCGGTAACCCGTTGGTTCTGCTGGAGGCTAATTCACTCTGCTCCCCATAAGGTTTGTTTGCGCTGTGGGCCTCATGGGTAATCCCATCGAGCCGCAGCTATGGCTGATAACATGAGCCTTATCTTAAATACCTGGAAGTGGATGGCGGTTCTGGTTTGTTGGAAGCTGTCAGTAGTGCTCCAGTGAGAGGAGTCTCTACTGATAGGACTATGGGTTGCTCCATATTCAGCTCAACATGAGGCCATATTACACGGTTGGAGCTTGTACATTTTTCATATGCTGCAGAGGAGCTGGCGGCGAAAAGAGCAGCGCTAAAATTCCATAAATATAGAAAGATGCCTGAGGAAATTAGGCGGAAACTTCAGAGTTAGAGCAGATCTTTCTTTGATTTTTGGGTCATCTTTAAATAAAAAGATTTAAGAAATTAACAAAGTTCTCATCCTGAGCTGGAGGAGCACATGTAATCCATTAGCCGTCAGATTTGTTCGGCTCTCTGTGACCTGAGCAGAAGTTGTGAGGATCTCAGAGGGAGCTCTCTAAAAGCTGAGGAAATTCAACCAGGCAGCAGGAGGGCTCATGATTTGCCACAATGAGAGCTTTCTGAGAATTCTCCTGAAAGACATGAGTAACTCCCCTCCACACTGGGCCAGACTGTAAGTGATTTTGCCCCTCTGGTGTATGGTCTAAAAAGGATGGATACATTTTCAATCCGTCTCTCTGCTCCAGACCTCACAGTGAAGGATGGTTAGAGACTCAAATGCACTTACTTAGATTTCATGGAGCTTGTTCCCCTTGCTTGTGGTAATTAGTAAAACAAAGGTGGCAGCCAACTGCAAATAGCCAAGGTCTCTATTTGTAATCAAGTAATTTGGATGAACAACAGCTAAATGTTGCAGCTACTAGTGCAGTGGTTCTTAACCTGGGTTCGATCGAACCCCAGGGGTTCGGTGAGTCGGTCTCAGGGGTTCGGCGGAGCCTCTGCCGCGGAGGTAAAGACACACTGTGTAAAGTCGTGATGACGCCCCGCTTTGCCGTCACTTGTTGCAGAGGATCACGTTACATTGCTGAGCCAATCAGAGCTGAGGAGGAGCACTGATTGAAGGAGTTTCACTCTCAACAGGGATTTGAACTTGTGTCTTTAATTACGTCAGCAAAACTAACCGTTTTTACCAAATTCTGTAGCTTTCGGTGTACTTCTAAATCTGCTCCTCAGTCGCGTCTTTTAGGGGTTGCTACTGCCTCTAGTGGCATGGGGGTGGTAACACAACTAATATAATTACATTACTAATTCAGAATACCACAAAGTCTCTATTATTTATTATAAATTTTTCATTCTCTTAAGAATGTAGAGCTAATTAAATGATCTAAAGACCTTAAAGTGGTTCCAGTTTCTCTCGATGGCCAACTTGTTGAAACTGTGGCAGATTTTAAATACCTTGGCTCGTTCCTGGACAGTCAGCTCAGCTTTGCTGAAAACACTGACTATATTTTGAAGAACTGTTCTCAGAGACTCTACCTTTTAAGAAGACTTAGTGATCATGGGGTGACCCAACTAGACTCTAGCTGGGTCACCCCTATGTCTTGAATTTGGGTGGAATCACATTTTATTTATCACTACAGAAAGGTTCAGTGAGTGTGCATATGAAGCTGGTGGGTTCGGTGCCTCCAAAAAGGTTAAGAACCACTGTACTAATGATTATATTTTTTACTGATTTGATGACTCATCAATTATTTGAAACAACGGCTGTTTTAAGACCCTGAACATGTTTGTAGGTACAGCTTATCTGTTGTAACGTGGATAAAATGTGACAAGATATGAATAATTTATAAGGGACTGTTTAGTGCTGTGTTTATGTTTTATCTGTTTAAGTACAAGGGATTTCATGTTTCCTACTTGGTGGAACATTTCTGTGTGCTTTGGAAGAGTTTAACTGCTGTTTGAATAAAGTGCTGAAGGTCAGAGGAAGATGCTTGCATTGGCGAAAGGCAAACCCCAGAGAATGAAAAGTGTTTTTGAGGCAGATTCTTTCCAGGTGTTTCCTACAGCACTGACACAAATTCTGATCACATCTTAGAGAAAATCTCCCTAAATGTGCCAGAGAAGAAAAAGACAAATCTTTTTAATCTCTTAATGGAAAGAAATGAGACCTATGGTAATAACTACAGGTATTAACATGCAAGCAAACTGCAGCGACTGGCAGGCAGCTGAACCGGAGTGAGGCGTGTGTTCGGTGGGAACGACAATAAACGGGTTTGGCACAGATCTGGCTGCATGCTGACAGAGAAAAGCTGCATCGCTCTCCATCCCTCTCCTCCTCATGGTTTATTTCTCTCTGATTCTTTTTATTCTCAGCTCTACTGAGACTAATTATTTTGTGAAGTTTCACTTGCTGCTAGTCCTCCTTTCTCTGTTTGACTTTGATTCTTCCTCCCAAACCAGATCCACTGTGTTTTTTTGTGCTGCCGCAGGTTTATTTGTCTCTATCTGCTGTCATCTCTTCTTAGAGGGACGCAGGCAGAATATGGCTGCACGGACCAACGCAGGGTTACAGTTTTTCATCACTTCTTTCTGCTGTTCTGTACACTACAGCGTAGCTATAGATGCTACGTCTGGTGAAAATTAGAATCGATGATGATGAAGTGTACTCTGAGGAAGAAGAGGTAGAAAGTTAATGTTTTTTCTGCCAAACTGTCAGCTCACAGAAACACGATGAGCCTCGAGCCCTGAGCTCACTAATGCCTTTTATTTGACTTATTTAAATATTCAGACTTGGGCGGACTACAGATGACAAGACATATGTGTTTGTGTTTTTATGAGAAGCACATCTCTGGCTAAATTCAGAGACTAATTTGCACACAGGCTGGCTGACGCTTTCATGCTAATGATTGATAATGTTTTATTAATGCAAAATATTCTCTGCCAAGAACCTAAACAAATTGTGGCAATTTAGTCCTTCCAATGTGCGGTATCAATCATTTCCACCAAGAAACCATCATGCATCACTGCTTCTTTCTTCGAAAAAAGGCTCTGAGGTCCGGAGGCAGTAGCTGCACACTTCTGACAGAAAAAAAGCTTAATTTTTCTTTCTCCAAAGCCAGAAAACAATTTCTTAATTGTTTGTGAACAAAATCACAAAATTTAAAGTGCAGAAAGGTTTTAATTTGCACAGCTATAATGCAGCTAGCTGTTTATGACAGCAGAATCTTCTTTTTTAAAGGCCAAACGATGGCATGGTGTTGTTTTCCACTAATGAGAGGCCAGACGCCTGGAAACAAGAAGGGACGGTTCGCCTTCTGTTCACCAAAACTGATTTTGTTTCTTAAGCATTTTGACAGAAGCACTATTTAAGAAGAAATCACAGCTACAAAAAGGTGCTGTTTTTGTTTTAGGCTCCGAGTTGATCAAAAAAGAAACAGGATGGTTATGAAGTATGAAGTGGGAGTAAAATTGGTTCCAGCAGGCAGATGGATGGAAAGTAACATCAGGCAAATGTGGAAGCTGCTTTTTCCTTCACCATTTATCTCTGTTTAGTTATAATTATTTTAATTAGATGTCATAATATAGAAAAAACATCATTAACAAATAGTTGTCATGCACCAAGTAAAGCAGCCAGAAGAACCTGGCTGGTCCACAGTCAGTGAGATTTAGCCTACTTCATGCTGTCAGACAGGTTCTGTTTAACTGATGTCACTCTAAGCCCAGCCAGCTTGATTTATCACAGGGGATTTGTGATGCAACATATCACATTTTAATTTTACTCATGCTGTCTTCAGCCTGGCTGATGATGATTTAAACACAAAAAACAAAGGAATCTCTACGGGAGCAAATTATTGATCGTGGTCCTGTAGAGTAATGAGCATATAGCAATCTTTAAAAAATGTCTATTATAACCACATCTACAGTAAGTTTTTTAGCCAACTGTATCTTAAGCAAGTGGTAACAGAACGAGGTCTTCAGCTACCTGAACATGTCACAAGTCATTTCTCCAAGTCCAACTTCAAGTCATTGAGGGTCTAGTTCAAGTCAAGTCTTTAACTTTTCACACCAGCTGAAAATCCTAAACCTTTAGATGAAGAAAAAAGACTGATGGACAGCAGTCATCAGTCGTATGGATTCATGGATTTACAAGGTAAGAATAATGTTTATATACTTCATAGGTAAGACTAGTAAGACACAATTAAATATTGCATTTTGGAGAAGGTAGGAATCTAATCATAACCAAGGAGAAAATGCAGCACCATCAAGTAGCCTACCACGTATGAAATAAACTGGTTGGTGTTACAGGTCCCCTGGGTCAGGATGCTGCAACATGATGTACGCAATCTGAAGAATAATAAAACAGGAGAGAGAAATCAGGACCGGACCGGAGCGCCGTCTTTAACATCCGGAATGCATCACATTTATTAGTTAACCAACAAACCTTTTACCGTGTGCAATGATAAAGCTTTAAATTATCTTTCTTCCATAAACCTTGTTTCCTTTTGACAAGTAATAATCAATTTCAACACTTTACCCCCTTTTACATTATCACCCTTCACTAACATGCAGACCACTAAGGAATAGTGCATTAAACAGGATAAATTAAAGTTTTAATGCATTTAACTGCATATTAACTGGTCTGGACAAAATATACAATGATTTTAACTTATTAGTGATCAAAAATACAATATCAAGACTTACAAAAAACATAGACTTGAACTTGGAATTGTTCCAACTTTAACCTCTGAATTCCCAAGCTTAATGAACCAATAGTGTGTCTCTACTTTTATCTTTGGCTAGACTCACTTTACTCTCAGCCTCTAAGCTACTTTATGAGTTACAAAATAATATGTACTAAATATTATTCAGTCAAAAGCAAAATAAAGCTTCTGACACCTGAGTTAGTGGGATTTAACGGTGTTTCACTCATTTAACCGCAAGACTTCCCTGGCGCAGGTTAGCATCCAGCCAAACTAAACCTCGGCTTAAAACATTTAGAACTATTAGCAGAAAGGTGAACAGAAACCGCATCACAGCGCCATCTACTGATAAAATAAGAAGTTAATATCTGACAGGAAATTATGGTGTGTTTTATAGTGTACTAACCTGAAGAATAAAAAAACAGAAGAGACCAATGACGACCGAAGAGCTGCTTTTAACATCCAGATTCCGTATTCATGTCTGTGATGCGTCTGAGGCAAACAGGAAGTCCGCCCCAAAACCAAACCGGAAGCGACGCCCCCCACCAATAAAGGTTCCACTTCGCCACTACTGCTCCCTATTAAATTCAGGGAGTAGGTAGGTTAATATGCCGAAATGTTATAAATATGATTTGTTCTGTTTTCTGGGAAAAAAAGAATAGCATGTACATAAAAATATGTCAAAATTACAAAACGACCAAAACAATGTGGTAACATTTTTAGGTGCACCGCATTTTTTTAAAAGTTTTCTTTGGCGTAAGGGAAAGCATCGTTTTTGACAGTGGTATACATCATGTGACATGAATTCAGGAAAAGACTGTAATTTAATCAAAACAAACATCAGGAGGGATAAGATGCAGGTCAGTTATTTAACTTTAGTAAATACTGTGGCCTATGAGCTCCAACTGGGTGTCCTAATATCACAGACACATTAGCTTGACTTGAGCCAGAAAAAGTTAAAAAAAAAAATCTTGATAAAACAATTGCAGTCACTCTGTTTGATTCTCTCACCCGTCACTTCTGATGTCCGTCATGGCGCCTCAACATGATGACACATTGCAAAAGGTCAGTGCATCAACTTTATAGTTAGAGTATCTAATAAACAATCCATTGTTCAATGTTTGCATTTGTTTCTTCTTTTTTATGCCTTGTACCAACAGTGACAGTAACAAATAAGCAAATTCATCAAACATTGGTGCAGAGATAAAAAGAAAGCGTCGCTGAATAAAAACATGCAGAGACCTTGCAAATTATTGCTAATTCTGCTGAAGTCTCGGTGCTGTGTGAATGAATCCCTCAGTTGTGCTTTTTCTATCAGAACCATGAAAAAAATCCCAACTTTCATTCCAGATTCTAGGTGTCTTTAATAATGATGAGGATTTATTTGGTCCATTTCTTCTTAGTTTATTAATGTCTGTAAAATGCCAGCCATGCACTATTGAATCTCTTGATGGAGTCTTCTTTCACCAACTCCTCCGCATCTAAATATACATATTTTATTGCATTTAAACCGCTTACTCAGTCCATCATCATTTTCAGGGTTTTTTCTGCCTTGATAAGCATAGCCCTGATGAGAGAGATAAGTGAGGACATCACATCCACCATCTCTGCCAGTACTTTGGTTTTCATGTTTGAGTCTAAGCTGAACAACCTGCTGCCATTACTGGAGCACCAGATTTTACATTTAGATGCTGTTCCAATTAGAGTTAACCTTCCCAGATGGCTGAATACGTGACTCTGTCTTTGCACCTTCAGAGGTGAGTGTCTTCTGAAAATTTGCAGCTAGTCTGGTTCGCATATTGAACTACAGATGTTAAAACTGGTGCTTTAAGGCTCTCTGATTATAGAATGAAGTTAAATTTGTCCTTAATTGAGGTGAAGTCTTTTTTTACGTCAACAACTTCAATGGCCTTGATAAGGAAACACTTGAACCAAATGTCCAAAAGTAAAAAAGATGTTGATGTTAGAGGTGAAACCTGCAGGCAGACAGGATGGATGTCCACCACCCCGACCTTCACACACATCTCTGAATATTAAGCTGAAGAAGGAAGATGGGAGGAGAGACGGCTGGAAATGTTGTCCACTTCCAGTTCATGGAGGTCAGTCTGTTCAGACGCCTCATTGTTCTTCTCTGTGGTTAGAAGGACAGAAGTCAATCTCTGAGGGATGGACGGTAATCTGGATGCTGGATAGAAAACATTCCAGTTAAAATCTCTATATCCGGCTTTCTGCTCAGATTCTCTGGAAAACTTTACTTTTCCAGATTAGACCTGCCCACAGGCCTGGTCATTTTAATTTGCTTCTTAAAACTTATTTTTATTCTCAATCATTCTCATTTAATTTGAGGCCTGAAAAGTTTCTGTTGTGATGTTTTATTTTTATTTTTTCACTTTGGTGCAGTTTTAACCTGTTTTTAAAAGTACTGTATAAATAAACTTGACATTGACATTGATAATATTATGGCTTTAAAAATATTCTGTGTATGAATTCAGAGAAATCATATTTTAATATTAACAGACTGCACTTTGTTGCCTCTAGTTGGTGATAAGGTTTTACTAAGCCAAGCCAACTTCATTTAGAAAATGTTAAAACAGCAAAAATAGTGAGGAAAGTGCAGAACAATCGGGAATATTCTGCATAAAACCATTTATAAAAGTAGAAAAGAACCATAAAAAGGCATAAAAGCAAATTAAACATTAAAAACATAATAGACAGTAAAATACACATTGATGCCGGGTGAAAACACAATGAAAAGAGATGGTTTAAGAAGTTTCCTCTGAGCTTCAGATCCGTTTCCGTTGGTCCATCAGTAGCTGGTCAGCTGTCCTGACTGACCGAGGCGAAGGGGGGCAGGTGGTGGGTGGGGCTGGGGGCAGAACCAGCCTCAGTGGGAACTGAAGCCCACTGCTGAGGGAATTACAGCAGGCTGGATATTTGCTGTCTGTTAGGAAGGAAACAGCGCAGAGAAGTTTGAACTCCAGTTCATCAGACAGAAACATGGAAACCGTGACTGTGATCAAAGCTCACAATATTAAAACAGCACAAAGTGAAGCTGATGAACACCACAGGCTCTGCTGTAGGGAAATAACCTCAGCTTTTACCAAGATGGAGCTGATTTCCATGATCATTATCCAAAATTTTCATATCATTGCATCCCAAAACTCTCCACTGAACTGATTCATAAAACCCAGTTTGAGATGAATGAAAGGAAATCAAAATGCACTTTTAAAAAAAAGATTTCTCTTTAGTTTTCTTACATCGTGTTATTCCTTGTGTTAGTTCAGTTGGTCTCATTTTTTCTGTTTTAGATTTGTTCTTCAGATTAATACATCTTTGTTTGTTTGTTTCTATTTCAGTTTCTGTCTTTTCCTTTATGTTCTTCTGCTTTATTTGTCTTTCACCTCACATGTCATCTGTTCCCTTTCTGAGCTGCACCCACTCACCTGCAATAACCAACCCACCAGGACAATAACCAGTCCACCAGGACAATAACCAGTCCACCAGGACAATAACCAGTCCACCAGGACAATAACCAGTCCACCAGGACAATAACCAG
>NW_006800056.1:153422-202663 GCF_000485575.1 Poecilia formosa | reverse complement strand
CACCAGGATGATAACCAGTCCACCAGGATGATAACCAGTCCACCAGGATGATAACCAGTCCTCCAGAGGGTAACCGAGTCCTTCTGCACAGGGAGAACATGAATCTGCAGTTCTCTGATTTTCATAATATTTCTTTTGAAAACACCTCAAATTAAAATTTTCTGTATCGGCTGAAACTAATTTCTTCCTCTCACTTTCTTAAAACCTTAATTTTATCATAAAACCCAATTCAGTCGTCTGCTGGTTATATAAATTTCAGCACATTTTTTTGACTACAGCGTCTTTCTGAAGGCTTTTGTTTTATTTTTATATATAACTAATCAATAGGTTGAACAGCTACAGATGATGTAACTCATAACATGATTTAAAAGAAAGAGAATCTGTGTGAAAGACAAAGTGAATTCATGAACCAGCCTGGCACACAAACCTTGAATATTTGAAAGACATGCATGTAGTTGAACATATTAGAGCAGCTTCAGTTAAAGCTTCGTGTCTGTTTGCCTCCATGTTCCCCCTGAATAACTAGATGTGAAGGAAACTCGGAGCGCTGCTTACAGATACACAGGACTGCAACGCGCTAAAATTGATAGTTGGGGCGGAACGTAAATTGCATCATAAAATACCAGCGTCAATGTTTATGGCAGGTATAAGAAACGGGGGTGAGAGGGAAGAAGGATGGAGGAAGAGGAGGAGTAGGAAGAGGAGGAGGAGGAGGAGGAAGAAGAGGAGGAGGAGGAGGAAGAGGAGGAAGAGGAGGAGAAGGAGGAAGAGTAGCAGGTTTTTTTATCTGTGGGAAAAAAGAGGGAGGAGAAACTTTAGCGAGGCTGGAGATTATTTCTGAATCTGCATTTGTTCTATTCAAGTAACACCAGGAAGTTCTGCCCACAACTCTGAAATAATCACTTACTAGATTTATTACACCACCGCAGGCATCATAAGAAATAAGCTACCAGACATCAATGAAAATACACCTGAGAAGCAGAATATATAATATTAACTGAGATCAAACATACCGAAGCAAAGTATTGACTGAAAAGCTCAGAGACGGAACATAATAAGCAAGCAGGAGATAAGAAGGAGCACAATTAGGAGAGATCAGAGCCGAATCCTTCAGTCATAAAAGAAATAAACTGGGAGAAAGAAAAGCTTCGCCTCAGTCAAAAGTGCCGCTGCGCCGGAATAATGACCGGGTGCAGAAAAACATCCAACATCGATCACTTACAGAGAGCTTCAGAAAGTCCAACATTTCAAAAACAATTAGCAGGTGAGCCTTTTACAGCTCCAAGAAGTTTTTAAAAATATGATATCTGGCCGGCCTTCAAGCGGCCATGTGGGATCAATATGGCTGGAATTAATGGCCGACTTAACAAGGCACTTAAAACCCTCTTAACAGGGCAGATAAAAGCCCAGTGAACTTTGAAATGTAACGAACATTTTTTATCCTCACAAAGCTACCGGGCTTATTAGCTGCCACAAATGAAGCCGGCATTAAATGAGACATCCAAACTGACTTCTAAATAAATGGAGGCGGCTGAAACTCCAGAAGAGGCGTTTGGGAGAAAACTCTGAAGGTTAACGGAGATCTGTCTTCCTGTTTTGTTGTTTTGGGTTTTTCTCCTTCAAGCTTTCCGCTAAGACTGATAATCCACGACCATCTGCAGCTGCAGGCTGAGCTGTGACACCTGAAAAATGGAGCCTAATCCACTTTAAACCCTGATCCCGGTGAAACAGTCAGGCGCCTTCATGTCTGTTTTACTTCAACTTTAAAAATCAATGGTAAATTAAATGTTTTAACTGAAGGTTGAAAATAATTTCAAACATTTAGTCTGTCATAACAGAGAGTTTTATTCTCACCTTTTATAAATGTTACAGTTTCAGAGTGAATATTTAATTAGTAACTTTGCTAAATTTGTTCTAATTTAAATATTTAACTTGCTAACTAAATGTTTACCTTGGCCATATATTTAGTTAGTGAACTAAATATGTAGCTTACTTATTAAATATTTAGTTAGAAAGCAAAAATATTTAACTTACTGGCAAAATATTTAGCTTGGAACTTATCTAAATATTTAGCTGGCAAACATTTAGCTTACTAATTAAATATTTAGTTTCAAACTGTCACATTTATAAATCACTAAATAAAATGGTGAAACTGTGACTGGTATTTTTTCCAGTGTGAATAATCCAAATTATTCCTGTTAATTTTGAACATGTAACTTTACAAACAGCAAGTAGCTCTGATCTTAAATCAAACATTAACTGTCCTAGTAATGGTTTCTGAGAAAAGTAATTTTCATAAAATAACAGTTTTTACCATGAATAATTTCCAATCAATGATTGATTGGGTCCTTCATTAACTGGGTTCTCCAGGAACCAGAACCACAGTGAGCCGCGAACATTTTGCCCATGACCCACTTTCATTTTGAACCTTAGATTTCTGGAAAGTTTGTATTTTTGATGCTGCGTGGCATGGCGGTTTATTTGTTCTGCACATTTTCAGCTGCAAGGCGATTCAAAGTGCTTTGCATGATTAGATGGAAAATAAAAAACGACAAACTAGCTGAAAACATTTCTTTGCAGCGGAAAAGTAAGGAAAAAATGATGACAGGTTGAAAACCTGACACACTTTATGATGTTCCAGTTAACAATCAAGAGCAGCTCTAAATCGGGTTTTTAGCCTTCATTTAAAGAAACTCAGTGTTTCAGCAGTTTTGCAGTTTTCTGGAAGTTTGATAGTAGAGTATAAAAACTGAATGAGACTTTAAAGGAGCGCTCCAGTTTCCACAGTTCACTCTCAGCTTAGAGGCTGACTGCAGAGATGATGCTGTTGTCTTAACTTCCTGTCCCTATCTTGACCTCTGCAGAGAAAAAATGGGCACTGTCCCTTTAAGACAGCATTTTAAAGCTATTCACACCAAGCATTTTTTTGTTTCTCCAAACTAATTTCATCCAACCTTGAATTTGGACATTAGAGATTTTTAGTAACCATTCATATTAGCCTCTAATAGAAGTGTTACAAAATACTTTGACATTTGTGGCCATGGCAACTGAAAATGCAATAAAGTTGAGGGGATATGAAACAGTTATAAGGCGCTCTGTATAATTTGCTTGACTTTAAAGATGAGGAGTTTTTTTTCTGGACAAAGCAAAAGCCTCTGGTATGTGAGTGTTTTCAGTCATGACTGTGAACTGATGCATATTAAAAAATCATTTGTACTCAGTTATTTCTTCTCTGCAGTGGGAAGGAAAAAGGAAACAGCTGCATGTTGGGAGTTCAAAATAAAAATGGAAAAATAAGTTTTGCTTTTAATCAAACTAAACTTTCTGATCAGAAATGAGATAGACAATGCCATTTTTAAAACATTTTTTCTTTTTGCATCTGAATAGAAATAACCTGTGGAACAGTATAAAGTTACTTCTTATTAATCAGAGGAGAAATTAACCTTCTGATAAGTGTTTGATGTTTTTCTGCTGTTTTGAAATTATCTTTGGTGAAGAGCTCCAAGTCTCTGAGTTTGGAAGCCGTCGTCACCACTTTGAGAGATTATTACAGCCAACGGTGGGATGCAAAATGCAACAGAAGAGAAGATGAGATCCAGAAGATTACTCCAAGATCAGATCATTCAGAACAGAAAGACCTTCAGGTAGAATTTCCTCTGAAATGTTTGCATCAAACATTTAATCTGTTGAGTCACCACTTCGATCTGACAGAAAGTTTCTGAACTTTTCAGTGAGATTCACAAACATTTGACTTCAGTATTTGTTGCTACTAGTTTTGCAGAATTTAAGAAAAGTCAAAGCATTTCAGCCTGGAGGAGGAGCTTCAAACGTTACTTCAGGAAGACAAACGTGGTTAAATAACGAGCAGCTTGCTGCAGGAGGATCTGCTGATTTCTTGGAGGATTTACAAACTGCTGTGCTGCTGATGTGCTGCAGGCGTTTAGTGCTTCCAGGGCAGGAGCCTGCTGGGACCAGCAGGACTCCCACTGGGAACAGATTAAGTGGCAAACGAGGTGGAGTTATCACAGAAATGTGCATACGGCTGATAAAGAACTCATTATTATTTAGATTTTATTTTTTATTTGTCACATCTATCAAGAGGATTGGTTCTGAAATAAAAACACTGGACCTCTGAGCAGCCCCACACTGTCAGAAGCCGTACAGTTACAGCTCAGTTAGCAGACTTAGTTCCTCTGGTTAATGTTTAATAACTGTTGATCTTAATGGACAAATATGTTTATTCTGCTGTAAATCATATCAACCAAAAACTTCCTCTGACTGTATGACCAAAGTCTAGAAATGTATGAAATTTGGTTTTATCTTTTCCAAATCTGGATAGACAGGAAAGAAAAAAAAACTGAGTAAAAGTTTAGAAAAATTATTAAAATTTACTTTTTACATTTCTCTCTGCATGGAGGATGCATGTTTTCTCTGTGGAGGCTCTCCAGCTTCCTCCACAGTTTAAAACCATGACAGGTTGACTATAGCAGCAGAACTTTGAGCCAGGCTCAGGTTAATCATCTTTACATCCAAAATAAACAATAAATAGATCCTGCATTTTGCTTGGAAACAGTTTTTTCCTATTAAGGGATGCATAAGCAACAAACTGATGAAAAGTCTGTAAGTGCAGAAACCAGAAAAGTTGTGAAACTTTACGTCTGCTGCAGCATCAGAAACAGACTTCATGTCTTGAGTATTTATTCTGGAGTGGACATGAGACAGGACCCTACATCCCATGTCCAAACGTATTAATAAACTACATAAAAACATCATTTTCACAAGAAGAGTTTCACCAAGATCAGAGCTCTTGGTGAAACTCATGTCTTCCTCTCTGATTGCAGCACCAATGCAGAAAAGTCCTGCAGAGTTTTTGAAACAGAATCTGCTGCCTTTGTTTCTGCAGCACATCTTTTCCAGGAACATCCGAACTTAAATGAATTCTCTCTGCTTCCTTCATGATTTATCTCACATCTGCAAACGACAAACGAAGTCTGAAGTCTGAAAACCAAACTTTGCACACTCTGCAAGACGAATACGGGATGGTTCTGATGAGTCATTATAATCTTAAAAAACTTGAAAATCTTTGTTTATCAATTCAGAACACTGAAGCAAAAGGTAATCATCCAGGGCAGAAGCCCTCTGACACGGTCCTTTAACGAGAAACGAGTCAGTCTCATTTCTCAGAGAGTCAATCCAATTTTGCGGCAGAGAAGAGATTAATCGCCCACCGCATTAATTAACTCACACAGAGAGCACCGACAAGGACCCCAAGAAAACACCATCTGCATAATATTGTTTCGGTTCAGACACACCTAGACCTCTCCGTTCACCAGAGTCATCCCAACCGACACGTCTGGATTGTTGATTTTTGACACGGGCAACAAACTTCGTTTGGTAAATTATTCAGAGTTGGAACGGGAGCCCGGCTCCCTCAAGCAGATGGCTTCTTTTGCTGTAATCGGAGTGCTAAACATTGGCGAATGCAAACTTTAATGACTTCAATGCAAACTTTATCTCTCTCTCTCTCTCACATCTGCTGCGCCTCAGAGTCACAGATCAATCTATTATTACAGGTAAAACAACAGGCGAGCGAGAGGGAGGAACTGTGGTCGTTAGTGGTGACAAATGAAAGGCCTGGGGATGAAGGGGTTATCCATCTGGAGCGGAATATCCTGCATCCGCAGCCACGCAGGATGAGGCTTCAGCCAAGAGTAAATAGAGCACATTCTACCCAGAGTTCCTCTGCAGTTTTAATATCATCGATCAAAGAAATATGAATATAAAATCATTTTAAAGGGAACTCAGTTGATCTTAGTTTTGTGGTGATAGGCACCGCTAACGAAAAACTTAGTTCTGCTAAAGCTAAAGCACTATGCCAACACTTAGTGGAAGCTAATGCTAAATCACTAAAGTGCTGGCATCAGTTCAAATTATATCTACAAATGACAGACTACAGGCACCAAAATGTTCATGTTCTGTAACAAACTCAGATACTGTCTCCGTTTTATTTTGCTTCTGTTTCTTGTTTGAAATAAAGTTATTGGAGGAAGAAAAGAAAGAACATGAAGAGAGGAAACAGAACCGCTGCATAACCAGTCTTAACCCTCTTCAAAATAAGAGCATGAATATAAATGTTTGACGTCTTAATGAATTCTCAGAAGTCAATAATCAAAACTCTGTTAATCTACTTTGACTCTCGTTGCAGAGATTTTACAGATAAATCTACGACCCGTTTCAGGTCCGGTAGCTGCTTGCTGGGTTTGGTCCAACCGTCAGCACCGTTTTTATCGTAGAACCTTTTGGGTCCAAAGCTGACCCAGTTCTTCCTGCTTCTATCCAGAGACACATTACCCCGGATCCTTCCTGTTAGGAGGGAAAGGAACGAGGGCAACAGAAACATGGAATCTGCATTTCACTCTGCAGGAGTTGGACTTCCCTCATCTCCACCTCCTCCTCAGGGGGAAAGTATTTACAGTGCTTTGATACAGTGAAGCTTTCCACACTTTGTCACATTAAAACCACAATCATCCATGTTTTCTTGGCAGTACTTGTATCAACACAGAAAACTTGCAGAAACTGTTTTCCTAAAACCAGACTGTGATCTGGATCACAGGTGATGAAATCACCTGGATAAAATCATTTTAGTCCAGGATTTCTTGGAAAATTTCCACTTTTGATGAATAAATCCTTTGATAGCAGAAATCAAAGCAGCACAGATGAAGATGAATCTTCCAGCTTCCTCACTTCACCTGGAAGAATCTCATCCTCAGGTCTGTAAATTATTGAATATTTCTATAAATACAGAAGCAACTTGGATATATTAAGATGACAGATTTAACTGCTGGTGGAGTTTTTCAGCCTTTTCATGCCGTCGTCTACATTCATGATTTGACTGGAGCTGCTGGAAAAACATCCTAATAATCTAACAAACCGAGGAGCCAAATATTTGTGTGAGTTTTTCTGGATGACAAATGATTTTGCATCATTGTTGTAATTATGCAGACTAATGTGATTCTTCGTGGCGCTCTATTCTTCTGCAGCCTTTTGAAAACAAACTGGATCAGAACCGGGTTGGCTTGGGCTCAGAGCTGTTTGTCTGGCCAGCTGTTAAACTGGGATAACAAGCAGCCTTCATTCAGGCTCACACTCAGCAGATCAGCCTGTCTAACACTGCAGCCATTTTCATTTCATGCTCTGTGGAAGTTTTACCCATGATGCCACTTGTTCAAGTTTAAGAAAAAAATATATATAACCCTTACATTTGGTACTTGGTAAGATGGCAACATGCAAATCAGACCAAACCTGTTCAGTTGTTGCAGTAGAATGCATCCAGTGTCACCTGGACGAGGCAACCAGCCCACATGCAGAGGGATTTCAGAGCAACAAGATTAAAAATGGCGTCATTTCCTCATGTTTACACCCACATGGTGAGGAACACACTGCATCAGACACACTTATGGCTGAAAGATGCATCAGAATATATGCATTTATATGAATTGATATTGATAATTATTGGTTCATTTTTGGCTTCAAATATCCAAAATACAGCCCAGCTGGTGACGTGATGTTTCCTCTTGTTCTCGTTTTCCTCTCCAAGCAGCTTTGAGGCGAAACATGAAACTGTCCCACAGACTCAGGAGTCTCTGAGGATCTCATGTCTGTAGATGGTTGAATTTCACAGTCAAGCGTATTGATTACCTACATTTTGTGACAAATTTCTCCATTTCCTACAATCAGAATGGATAGAAGGAAGTTTGATGAGCCAGTTGGGCGTCTGGCCTCGTTCCTCTGCACCAGCACGGCCACCACACACAGACAGCGGCACTCACACCACCACCGGTTGATCCGACTCTCTGAGCCGTAAACATTCAGCTGGTCCGGATGCATCCGAGTCCGCTTCGATTCCACACGGATCTCCAGGAAGTGAAATACGCCCAAGAATGTTAGGGGAAACATGAAACTGTTACTGCACAAACTGCACAACAGGTTGTTGCTAGGTAACAGGTTGTTGCTAGGTAACAGGTTGTTGCTAGGTAACCAAAGAGCAAGTGAGATGATGCCATCAACTTATTTAGCACCATTTCCCTGCATACATCCCCCAGAATGCTGTGCGGTTCTGGATCAGAGTTCAGTAAAACTATTAAAATCCTATTGGACCTGTTTTCCATTGACATTGATCCTGTGTCTGTAGGGACAGATATCGTTATTGTTTTATTGGCCAGCTCAGTAGAACCGAAGCAGAAATGGAGCGGATGACGGTGAAAAGCCTTAGAGGATCTGAATCCATCGTAGATAAAACTCTCCAACATGTTGTTCTGCTCCGAACCCAAAGGGTCCGGTAGGTTCTGCTCTCTTCAACCTGGACATAAAGTTTTATCAGAATGAACAGAAATTATTGATGCCTTTGATGTTTCTACAAAACTTTCTTTTAAATTTTCACCATGACAGAAAGTAGTTGGTGTTCAAACTGAATGACTCTCCTCCCCCAGGTGAAAAGGCTCAGGTTATCTCAGAGCTCACATTATGAACATCTCAAACAGTTTTTATGTGTTAAGACTTTTATTTAAGCCATAACTCTAACATGTTCCAGTCAGGCTTCCCCAGGGTGCTGGGCTGGTTCATGTCCCTGTGCTGATTTAATTCAGCTCTTTTTTACTCTAACAAAGATGTCCATCACTCTGCAGCAATAAAAAAAGTTTCTGAAGCTCTGGTCCAACATTCATCTTTCCTGAAGCAGCGAGGACGACTAAAAAGAATCACAAATTGACCATATGGATCAGATCAGAGTGATGAAGGCCCTACCTGTTTGATGTCAGGCTTGATGTAATGACTCCACACAATGACTGATGGATCTGCAGCCTGTCTTCTCTTCTCAGGGCTGACGGGCCCAAGCCAGGATAAAAAACGCCGCTGACATTAGACAGAAAGAGTTATGTTCCTCGGGGCGGGGGGGAGATCAGAGGGAAGGATCACACAGTTTCACACTGCAAGGATCACTTGAAGTGTGTGATTTAAATGAAAGCTAAGAGCCGGATTATCAGGCCCACACAGAGTAAAGGCAGCAGAAACAGACATCTGTCCAATTTACAGTTAAACAGATCCGACTTCTTAGGACTTCATCCAGTTTCCTGATGCAGAGACGGCGTTCCCGCCAGCCTCGGCGTTCCCGCCAGCCGCGGCGTTCCCGCCAGCCTCGGCGTTCCCGCCAGCTCCATCTAACTGGAGCAGAATTTATGAGCGCATGAGGAGACGGAGTGGGAATAAGCCTGTAATTACAGAAACAATGGGAGCTTGATAGGGTTCAGGTGGAGTGCAGAGATTCATAATTCACAGAAACATTGTTCTAACTGACTTCAACTTTTTCACTCATGAGATGTTGGCGCTTAAATATTCAATGAAGTCAATAACGTGATCATTGTCGTCGCTGATGCATTTCTGGAGCTTCAGAGGGGAAAAGAAAGAGACGATGCTTCTCTCCACCTTCTGCATCATCTCATTATTAATTTCATCCTTCTGTTAATGTGCCTCCCTCTGTGGCGTTAGCTGCTTGTTGCTAAGTTGAGGAAGTCTTTTCGGTTTGCCAAAGCCATGAGGCGACATGAGGAAGAAGGTTTCCTGGTCAGAGGAGACCAGAAGTAAAAGTTAAATGTCTGTAAGGTCGGCAGATCGCCAGATGTTTGGACTTTTCCATCAGCCTTTGGTCGCATCACTCGTCTTGTTGTCAGCTGTTATACAGTTTGTGTTCAGAAGGAAGGAAATCTTCAGCTGCTTGGAGAAACGTGGTGAAAGAAGAAAGTCTTCCTGAGCTGAAGTTAAACTGAATCAGTTCTGAGGAACGGCTCATAATCTCTGCTTAGATGATTAAATATCAGATCGGAGACGTTTCAAAAAGGAATGACCATGAAAAAAATGTGAAAAGTAACATTCAGACTTTCAAATGGCAAAATGAAATGGTAAAACAAAGAGCAAATGAAAATTAACCACATTAATGTGATCATCTCTGCCTAATACTTTTCAAATAAATGTAATGATGCTCAGAAGTTCTTCCTTGTTGAATTCAGTGGTAAATGATTTTAATTCGGCCTGAAGGCAAATTTCAACTTCACCTGAAAATCCTGACTTCAGTCTTTAGAGACTTAAAAAAAAATGTTCACAGATACTTATGATGTCTCTGATTTGATTTCTTGAAGGTTTAATGAAAATTTTTGCTTCTTTCTTTGATAACAGAGATTTGGATTTTATTGATGACTGAACATGCAGTGATAATATTTGAGAAATTGTATTTAGTGTTTATTCATGAGTTTTACAGCAAGAAAACATGAAACACATGTTCTATTAAAGTCAGCTGATGCCTGGGTGTGAATCAGCCTGACCACTTTCTGCCCTCCAGAGAACATTTCTCATTTCTTAAAGTCTCTCAGCAGGCAGCAACAGGTCACTGTAAAAATATTTAGTTTCACCATCCTGACTCAGTTTGAGTTCAGATTTCTTGTTAAAAAAATTCAACCCTGTTAGGCTGAAATGAACAGAAGTTATCAGCAGAATTATTAAGCATGCTAATAACAGCACACAGGCATATTAACCCTGTGAAGAGGAAAAGGGAAAAGTCGTCCAAACATCTTTAATGACACGTCTAAATATGATAACTGATGATTCACACATCAACCTGCAGTCTTTGGAGTTCAGTTTTTGAGCCACCTATGCAGACTCAGCATATGGATGTTTTTGTTCACTACAGTATAAAAATAGATGCTCATCTTCTCCCTGCATGCAGTACAGCTGTATTTAGCTGCAGCCGTAAATAATTCCAAAGGCAGCCGCGAACATCTTGAATCACAAATGAGGAGTTTAAGTTTGCATTCATGATTTATTCATATCAAGAAAAAAAAACATTTCATTTCCACTCATCATTAAGTGTTAAATTACTGTCTCTTAATTAAAGCTTCTAATTATTCATTCATACTTGTTTTTGCAACATTAATTTGACATTGCATTGGGAAGAAGCCTCCCTATGAGCCGCATTTCTGCATAAAAGGAGACGGGAAACAAAATGCAGACTGGAGTCAGCATTAATCAATGAAATGAACAATTTGATGATTGATGCTGATGAGAAAACTTCCCCACCTCTCCTTCCTGGTGGAGTTCGTCATCCTGAGACATGCTGGAGACGTCTTCCTGATCCGGAGCCTCATTCCCAAAATCCCAGTTTCCAAATTGTGTTATTTGAATATCATCAACACAGCCAGGAGCCGCCATCTGTCATTAAAACACGTACTAATTAAAGCTTTCCTAATTATTCTTTCCATATGGATTTGGCTAACAACGTTAAAACTTCCTCTTCCTATCTAATGACACAATGTGTGTCATTCTGACCTGATCCTCCTTTCTGCTGCAATTAAAAGCTGCGAACGCTGCGAGACACAGCGGGCCTCCATCTCCCATCATCTGAGAGCTTCTTAGCCTCAGATCAGCTCATCAGAGCAGTGCTGACGGATCAAATAGGCTTGAATTTGCTTGAGGTGTGAATCAGGAAAAAAAGTCCTTCGACTGAGGAATACGGTAATAAGACCTCCACTTGAACTGAGCAAGGCTCTTGAAGCCCCCAGGCAAAGGGGAAATCTCATTAGGCACAAATCTTCTCTCTGCGGCTGCCCCATCACAAAGTCGAGGTAAAGGAATCCCAGCAGCCGACTTTAAGGGCAGCGCAGCAGAGGGGGGTGAATGCTGCAACCTGAAGAAACAAAGACCTCCCACCCACCTCGTCGCCTCGCTGCCACTGAAATAGGCAGCCTAAAACATGCTGCTATGCTGCGAATTTTTCCTCCCTTAGATGAAGCAAAGTGCTCGAACCAGCAACATTTAAGCTTCCCCCGGTGGAGGAACGGCAGCTCCTACAAACGAAGCGCATATAAACAGAGGATCCACTCACTCAACATAACAGGACAAAAGTCTTGCAGATAAAAATAGGCAGGTTCACTCGAGTCTAGATGCTGTTCAGCTGCTTGTTCCCACAGACAGTCAGCGTCTTCTCCAAACGAGATGCTGGTGCAGAGATCTTCAAGGCCGTGTCGTCTGGAAATAAAGTTCTTTAACTTTAACTCTCAGACATTCAGCAGAAACTTTTTTAGTCTTCAGTTAGTTTCATGTTTTTGGGTGAAGGACTAAAGATTCTAAATTTGCACTTTTACTGTAACACCAGTTCTTCAATTTAGGAGGAACCTTGTTTCTGCATCCATGTCCCATCCAGTCGTCCATCATGCAGATGGCATGAAAAATTTCACTGCAGTTCAACAGAAACTGAAGCAAGCTGCCAGTTTGAGTCTGGAAATAAGGTGTTGGATTTCCTGCCCATTCCTGGAGCTTCTTTTAAAACTCTCCACGCCGACGCATCGGCCTGTCGCAGTGCCTGTCCGTTCACCTCTGAACTTTTGTGCCGTGATGCAACCTTCCAGAGAAACTGGGCGATTTGGAAGGTGCTGCTTTAGAGCAGGTTTGTCTGCAGTGGCATCGAACCCTCAGCCAGGCCTCGTTACGCTGCACCACGGTTCATGCCAAGCATAAAAGCCACACCGCTGTCTCGCTCAAGCGCGACTGTCACTCAGCCTTTATGGAGTTTGTCTGTGTCACATTAATGTCTTAAAATCGCATCATGGATGTGAAGACAGCCCGTCTTCTCTGGACGCTGTTGGTGGGACGGCTCTGTCCCTGTCCTCTGCTGGGACAGGCTGGACGCTGTTGGTGGGACGGCTCTGTCCCTGTCCTCTGCTGGGACAGGCTGGACGCTGTTGGCTGCCGTCCCCTGGAGATACTTTTTATTTTGCAGGAGCTGATGTGGACGGTTCATGTCAGCCGTACTGAGAGGCGAAATACAGAATTGTAAAATGCTGTCTAACCTTGACTCTTGTCTTGTGCATCAAACTAAAACTGAGAGGAATCGGTCGGTCTTGTCTACTCTGTGCTTTGTTCCTGTCCTGCTCTCATGTTTTACTGTAGACACTGACATGGTGAAGACAATGTTAGACAAAAGGCAACACTGCAGCAAACTGACTACATGTAGTTGTCAGCTGTAGTGCAGGGAGTTCATGTCGTCTCCTGGTTGTGAAGTCTGACTGCTGCCCTCTTCCCTGCATGGAGCCGTACAGATCATGTTGGTTCGTCTGCTTTTGTCTGGCAGGATAACTGCAGGACAGGCTGAAGTTTCCACTTTTCATTCAGTATAAAGTGACAACCACCCAGCTTTTCAGAGACTAGAGAGCAAAGTTTTACCTGATGTGAAGTGAGGCTCACCTGGACGGTTCTGGTGATGGGAATGTTAAACCACTGAAAGCTGTGCGTCAAAAACTGGATGAAGAAAAATGTGATTGTTGAAACTCACCAGAATGTGAGTTTGATTCTGGCAGAGTTTCATCCTGATGGTTGTGAGGTCACTTCCCTGTGGCCTCCTCTGCATCAGGAGCTGCAGCGTTTCTAAGGTTACTGCACAAACTTCTGAAGGAACTTCTAAACTATCGCTGCTTCACTCTCAATGTTTCTGTCCTTGCAGCTCGTCTGCTGAGCCCCTGTGAAGCTGACAGCTGTGCAGGACCTGGTACCGTCTTCCTACAGACGGTTCTGATGGAGTGGAGCATCCAGAGTGCAGCTTCTCTGGAAACCAGAAGTTATTTTCTCCTGTTTAGAAGATGAACTTAGTGTTAACGTATTTTGAAGTCTATGTCGGGTTTTAAAGCTTTTATACTTGTAGCATCAACCAGCCAATGAGCTGCTTAACAGAATATCAACACAACAGGACAATGCAGGAAGTACTCATCTTCTAACTTCAAAATAAGAGCTTCAAACATAATCTAAGGATTTTAAACTAAAATGACTCTTAATGACAGAACCTGAACACCATCCTTCCATCCTTTGCTCTACTTTGTTTTGATCCATCACAGAAAATCCCAAAGGCAGAAAAAGAAAATCACAAACTGAGAAAGTTCAAGGGTCAAGAAGAAAACTTTAATTTTTCCTATGATGATTTAGTGATTTGACTCACAGCGTTGCACTCTGAGCTGAGTGATTCTGACAAACCTCAGGCTGACTGAGTTTGGTGTTGATATTCCAGTCTGACTATATTTACATGAATCACAGCAGATTGGGTAGAAACTGGGTCTTTAGATGGAGGTGACCACAGTGTGGAGCTTCCCAGCTCCTCCCAGGTGAAGGACAGACTGTCAGAGAGAGAGAGGCTCCTTTAATGTCAGGACTATCTGTGCTCATTGTGTCACGCTTTATTTGAATAACAAATCAGTAAATGTCACAGTCTCATCAAATAAAAGCTGCAGAGCGTGTCGCCGCTGCACCGCTACCTGCAGCATGCCTTATTACTTCTGCTCCGAGTCGTTCTGCACTGGAAAAACATTTGATTTCTAATATCCATGGATTGTTTTACAAGCGTTAGCGATTTTTCATTTTCCTGGTGTGCATAAATATTTTAAAAGCCACTGCTTGTAAGTTTTAATCCATATTTAAATCTCTTTCCGTTTCCAATTAGCCCGGTGCACCTGCAGCAGCGTCTGCTGGTCTGCAGCCGTCCCAGGTTATATAAGCCGCTGCTGTCTCTGGGAAGTTTGTGCATCTGGGTAGAGAAGCATTGTCATTTTCATCAGCAATGCTTGAGCTTCCGCGCCTCCCCTCTCTAACCTGATTCAGTCAGCGTGTGACAGCTGAGAGTGAGATGGGAAGAGAAACAGTGGAAGAAGGCAGAGATGTAAAGAAGTACCCACACACAAAGCAGAGGCTGCCTGTGTCTTTCTCTGCCACGGAGCAACCTGAGAGGTGCCATGTTGAAGGGAGTGGCACCGGAATAAAGAAGCTGCTCATTAAAAAACTGAATTCTTGAGAAAAACTCAAGCTTATCTGGATGAATTCACCTGCATCTTTGGTCCTGAAGGCTGTTTCACCTGCTTTGTTTCATGAAGCATCTGAGGTGCTGTCGCTGCTCTAAGTATCCGTCTGCATCAGCATCCTGGATGCTGAGGGACAAACAACCTTGGCCTGGTGTGGGTTTGTAGGGGAGGAGTGCATCGCGTGGTGGGACTCTGAGCCTGGACCTCCCCGGCCGCGCTGCTGCACTGCAGCTTGTCATCCAAACATTGATCTCGCCTTTCTTGATTTACAACAATCCAGCTCTGACAGGGGTTTGGAAACGGAGCTACATGGCCACGCTTTGGCAGAGAGCATCGATGAACTTTGAATTTAAATCTGTCAGGACTGGCTGCAGAGTGTGTGGCCTAAACATTTCCACACCGGCGGTATGAGTGAAGCGTGATGATGTAGAATATGTGTCTGTGTAAATCAGAACTCTTCCATCCTGACCAGCGGTCTGCAGACGGGGGGGATGATGCAACATGGCTGAGGGGCCGTCTGGCCTGAAGAGCTGTACCTGACTCCGGCCCCCCTCTGGGCACCGGGCAGGGCGGCCAGGACAATCGCTGGCAGTTTGCCACTCATAGAGAGAGATCTGGCTCTGACGGCGCCGGTCAGCGTGGAGCCGCCGGCTGGACGCTGACCAGGCAGAGCAAAGGAAGTTCAGACAGGAGCTGAGAACCATGTTCATCTCTTGGTTATAAAACAATGTGGCCAAGATGTTTTCCATAAAATACAGAACAATAACTGCTGAGATAAGATCAGAACCACCTGATTTCCTGACTTAAGCCTGTTTCTGCCTAATATTCTCATTTTGATTGCAGTTTTTTTTATATGTTTGGGCTGAATGTAAGCAATCCTCTGGACCGGTCAGAGTTCTTCCCTCCAACTCAGTGGGTTTGTTCTTGATAAGTTTCTGAACAGCTGAACTTGGTTCTTTCATTTTTGAGCAGCTCTTGGTTCTTTTAGGACCTGAACTCCCTGAATGTCCTTGTCTGCCTCCTGACATCACAGACTCTCTGCTCACACCGTGACGATGTGAGTGTCTGTTCTCACGGCTCAACCTGAGTCAGAACAACGGAAATAATAACCATTCATGGAATCTGCTCCATTATATATAATAACTACCTTTGTCTGTCTCTATTTAATGAGTTTTTCACGTCGTTGAGATGATTTGTGTGTACCTGTGAGGACCGTCCGTCCCTCCTGGATTCAGATAATTAAGTCTTTAAACATAATTAAAGCATAACAATCAAAAACCCAAATAATTATTATTCCTGTTCCATATTTACTCAGTGTGTTTAAAGTCTGGCTGTATGGCTGATAAAATGATATATAATAACATGTTTGGTAATTTTATAGAGTGCTAGTCTCTTTATCTCTAATGAGGAGGAGATGAATGAGAATATAATCTTCTTAATCAGAAATAAAGTCTCCAGTCCTCAGATGTTCAAACTCTTGTTAGTTTTGGTGTCTCTGATTCGACACATGTAGGAGAAAACTGTGATCCTGATCTGATCCCAGTGAGAACAGAACCAGCTTTATGAATCTGAAGGCATAATATTTCCTCCATACTGTTACTAGCAGAGAATTTAATATCAGAGGTTCATCACAGAGCCGAGGCCCTGCCAAGGTTTCTGCTGTTCTCAATAATCCATCAGCGTTTCTTTGATATTAAGATTATTCACAATGATTTTTCCCCAAAACAGAACCTTGCAGAAAGTGTTCACGTCTTGCATCTTATACAACTTTTGCACATTATAGCATAAACACTATCACTCAAATCAAGTTTCTCCTCCATAAAGCCAAATAAAACGAAGCCCTAAAAGTTTATGAATCTTTATGACATCTGAACCGACAATAAACAACAAACCTTTTATAACAGAGCAACTTCAGAGGAAGAACCTCTGATAAACTTTTTAGTTAAAATCTTCTGAAAGTTGAATTACTAAAATAAAAAGGAACTTAAAGTCAAACTTTAAGTTTCTGCCAGGCTGAACTTTGCACAGATTTTCTCTTTTTATCTTTGGAACTGAACTGATTATCGTTGTATGATCATGATTTCCTTTGTGTCGATACTCTGCAGCTTTGTGACAAACTCAGATATGTTGGCATCATTTCAAAAGCTTTAAGTGTTTCCACAGTAAAATATTCATCTATAAAAATCTTATATGTCAGTAAAGAGACCTGACTGGCACCACAAACCTCGATTATAAGTAATCGTCACAGAACAACATGAGCTGGTTTAGAGATAACAAGTATCAGTAAATGAATACAGCCCAATCTTATTAAATAGACATGTACAAAAACATATTTCATAGATATGAAGGAGCTCTTGCCCCCCACTGCAACTGTTTCTGAGCTGTTTAAAGCAGGTGGACATTTTTCCAAACACCTTGTGCTGATGCTCCTGTGGGTCCGGCGCCGACAGCCCAACTCTGCTGTCGTCTAATGGGCTCTGATAGCCGGTGCTAGCTTGAAAAGCCGGGACACGAGGAAGCAGGGCCGATCAAAGCAGCATCCTAGTTATACATGGTAATTCAGCGGCTAATGACGGCACTGAGGTAAATGTGTTGAGACATCAGCAGATGTGGCAGAGACTGCACCTCCAGATGTCTTCATCTGTCCCTGGTGTGACTTCTCAAGGATGACAGCATACACAGATGGGCCTGCCAGAAAGACGGAGGCAGTTGATTTTTCTAAGGTGAGACTTCCTGCTTCATGCAGCTCATGGAGGCGCGTTGTGGTCTGCCCACATCGCAGAACAGATCCAGGTGCTACGCTAAGGCTAACCAGAATGTACAACACTGGGATTTTCACAAAGTTTTACTTTAATACTGTGTAACAAACATTTCTGTACCTGTATCAGCAGTATGGAAGAACCGAGTCCGGTAACCCAGGAACCAGAGACCCACCCGGCTGCTGGTGCCCCTCCACCCCAAACCAGAGGTACAGGCAGCCGCCCCCAGACCCGATCCCGCCCGGGGACGGAGCCTGAAGCTGCCCACACCAACATGACATGTTATTCATGTTTTGCCAAGTTTAACATTATTTTATATTTCCAGTCATTTCTCTCTGTGTGATAAAAACTCCATACATTCACGTTTCTGTTCAGTCCAAACTGTATCAGTGTTATTTCTGCTGTTGTTTAATAAAATGCAACAGAATCCAGTCTGTTAACTCAGACCAGCTGAATCAGAGACAATCTCTGTGGATAATTTCAGTTCTCTTCTCAGTCAGCAGCGTTCGCTCATGGCTCGCTCCCTGCAGCAGGTTGGTAAAGCAGGTACAACACAAGCTGTCAGCTGAAGCAGAACTAAACGCTCTGCAGCCTGCAGGCCGGATCTGTTGCAGCCTCATGTCTTTGTTTCACCTTCCTATCAACAAAGATCATCTTTAAGGGATGAAGGCTTTATTATGGCAGCGGAGGGTAGCCGGACTCTCCAATTAAAATTCATTGTGTTAATTTGCGGCACTAATGTGGCATTATTCACTTCCACCATGCCGCCGTGATCACTCAACTATTAGTCACACATTGAAATGGGAATTTTGAATGCTGTATGTTGGATTAATTAACATCAGTGTTTTAATGGATTTAATTAAAAGTAGCTAGAAAGACTTTATTGCAGACAATTAAAGTGGCTCTATTATTCTCATCTTAGGCTTTGTTGTTATTCTCCAAATCAGTTAGGTATACATGAATCAGAACTAGAAGAAACGATTCATCTGATGCTTTTGTTCCAGGAAGAGATAACAAACTGACACTGTTTAAATGATTTTGTCAACAAATGTAGCACCTAAATGCTGTGCTGGTAAATTGGATCTTATGTCTAATTCCACTCAAGTATCACAAGAAATTTTTCTTGCAGAGTCTGCAGAAGTTGTATAAAGGTTACATGTTAACAGTCATTCTTTATTGCCATTAACTAATTAGTGTTGTCTCATTAGTGTGATTTACTTTGTTTTTGCAGGACCAGATGAAAATATTCCTCTGAATTAGTGACACAATAAAACAGGAAAAGCAAAGATGCAGTTAGCAGTAATACTGAAGGTCTGGTGGGTAAAACATGAACAGTTTCTACTGAAGTGGCCAAAATGTGCAAACAAAATATCCTACATGCTCTGTTTGCTCAAACTGTTAAAACAAAGCAGGACTGGAGCTTGTTTTCATGGTTTTAATGCCAAAATCCCACACTGACACTGATCAGACCCTTTTGCTTTGAAGCCACTAAAAAGTTCTGGTTCCATCATTTACTGGTTTATTGGGCAAGTTTGACCAGGTGCAATCTCAGGGTCACATGACCTGTTAGTGTATCTGCAGCTTTTTTAAAAGGCCTCAGAAGCAACAACAACATCCACCAAGCAAACCATGAAGACCACAGAGGCCTGCAAACAAGTCAGGGACGACGTTGTTTAAAAAATATCTAAACCTCTTATGATCCCTGTGGCGCCATAATCATCAAACACAAAGAAGCAGCCTGCCAACAGGGGGCACCAAAGTTCCAGACCAAACAAGGAGGGCATTAATGAGAGGCAGCACAGAGACAGACGGTGACCCTGGAGGAAGGCTAGTTCTGTCCCAGGATGACCTTTGACCCACAGGAAGCTGCCTCAGTGACGGACTGCAGCATCCTGGGTGCATCAAGCAGCAGCATCACAGATCCTCCACAACCACCAACAGCATCAGTCTGTTACCTGCCTGCTGATACAGTTTATTCTGAATAATCTGTTATTTTTATGCACACACGTTATAAAGGTTTTTAATTATTCTACCCAGTTGTTAATTTCTTTTATTCTGCATATGCTACTTTAATAACTGTACAGAATCATTTTTCAGATGCTGTAAATTTGCCCTTACTGTGCATTTTTTATCATTTTACTTTTGGGTAAATCTACATGCTGTCACTTTACTGCATACCTGAATTTCCTCGCTGTGGACAATAAAGGACTTTGTCTATTTTATTCTAATCTTACCAAATTGTTTATTCTATATTCATTCAGGTCTTTTGACATATCATAAATCTGCTGTTTGCACCCTATCAAAATCTATATTTGGCCCAAAATGAAAGAATATTTGTTTGTTTGGCTTATTGGCAATAAATCTTGAAACACTGAAAAAGTTTGTTTGCCTTTAAATGGAGCCATATTTCTGCTAAAATTCACTCTAGGGTTTAACAGCAGTTAATTCAACATATATTACCTAGAAAGGTAACAGCTGTCAACACCTTCCAGTCTCTCTGGCTTTCAACTGGCCTGTTTCACCTTCCAGACACTTAATTGATAGGGATAACACCATAATGAAAACATCATGACCTGCGGAAAAAACTTCCTAAATTGAGGCTTTTCAGAGAAGACGTCGTCTGGAGCTGCAGCCATTAACAACAACACACACTTACAGGTTCAACACACACTTTGCATCCAGCATGATGATCCCTGGCAGACAAGAGGAACAGAAACACTTTGTAAACTTCAATCCTGAGTGAGACACGAAGTCATCAAAAGCAAGGCATGAGTTATGCTTTTTCTAACGTAGCAGCATTTGTACAAGAAGCGGAAAGTTATTGATCATAATGAATCCCAGAGCAAATCTGACTCGTTAAAACATTTATTGTAATGTTGGGTCATTTTTGCATGCAGAGCAGGAAGTGTGTGGGTTTTTCTGAAAGGCTGAGGAAAGGAGAAAAAAAGCTCTCTGTAGGTTTTGCTTTTGAACACAAAGCGTTCTGGTCTGCATCATGTCGGAGTGTGAGTGGGCAACACAAAGTCAGGGGAGAAAAAAGCTGCTTGTCAAGCAAGATCCTGCTTTTGTCAAAAAGTTTCCTTGAATTTTTTTTACTTGCTCATTTAGTCAAGTTCTCTCTGAGCCATTTCCACCACTCCATGTCTCCGTGTTTGATCAGACTTGGTCAATTAACTTGACCGGCCGTCTCGTGTGGCTCTCTCAGTCAAAGTGCTGCAGGCTCTTGAAAAGACCTTTTTCATCTTCACTTTCAGACACATTCCACTGGTTTACAGATTGCCCAGGATCCAATTTGTGCCTCCGAAATGTCCCGTGCAATTCTGCAGCAGATCAACGTGTGAGATGGGGAAAAGAACCTGTGGCATCCTTGAAACAGCTGCAGGAATCACTCTTGTCAATCTGAATTGCTACATTGGTGGAACGGCTTTCAAAGAAGGCAGATAACACAAACACCATGGCCAGTAATTGAATCCTCATGCCTCAAACTGAAAGTCTGCAGCCAGAGAGCATGAGCTAAACTCTGTCCTACAAATCAAAGCATTTCTGTGTCATTCTTAACTGCTTGCTCTTACTTAACACCGTCCATGTGGTGTTAAAATGTTTTTCAGATATCTGCTCTGTGGATTTGCTTCACCTTTCAGCTCAGCCTCTAAGCCTTGCATCAATGCCTTCCTAATAGCGTAGAGAGCTTCTCTAACCACATTACTTCCTTCACCATCATTCACATCAAAGTGTCAATCACAGCCGAGGGCAATGAGGTAGTAATACCACAGCAGAAAATCAGAGTGTGGATGTTTGTGGGGAGATATTAGTGCATCACATGGACACACAGCGAGCCGTCTGCAACAGCACAAGGCTGAAGCTCGGCCTTACAGGCTGCTACTTTTATGAAGGATTAGAAGTGCTGAGCCACCAAGAAGAAACATCTTTTCCTAAATGTTTTCATGAAGCTCAAAATCATTCTGGCAGTAAATACCTTCACCAACTACAGGAATGGTCCAGAGACTTAATTTCACATTTCAGAATAAATTAAAGTATAATCATAACTAGTAATCTGATAGTGGAAAATAAGTCTGGTCATTTTTTATGTAGAAAAGAAAATAATGTGATGGAGTCAAAAAGCAACTGATCCTTCAGACGTCAGGAACAGAGGACGGCATGAATGAGGAAGAATGGCCTGTGGGTGAGGCTACAAGAGTTTTACATGATAATCAATGGCTCATGTTTAAAGGCAAAACAACGTTTTAATCTGATAAAACTCAATAGTGGAATCTATTTTAAAAGCCCTTCAAGTAAAACCTCCCAAAATGATCCCAACATATTATGAGTAGAAATGATCAGGGTTAAAGGTGAGCACACCGTCTTATAGGATAATGTGTAAATCAGTTCCTCTTTGCTGTTCTTAGTTTTTCCATCCATTGTCTTCCTCTCTCCTCTCTGCAGCCTTTTGCTCCAGCTCCTCCAGGGGAATCCAGGCTGACCACAGAGAAACGTCGCCCCAAAAACCAGATGCCTGAGTCACATCAACTGGCTCCTGTCGATGCGGCGGAGCAGCGGCTCTCCTCTGCCGCTGAAGGTTTTGGTCTCACTGCTATAAGCTAACAGCCTGGGGATAAAACCTAATTTTGTTATAGTTTTTTTATATATAGAAACTGTAAAAAAAAAAGTGTTTGGTTTTCTTTTCACCCATTTCAGAATAATTTTCTAAAACCACTACAGTGATTTCTTGGTTTCTGTTCTGGGATATTTGAGAAAGTTTTTGCCCATGCTTGCCAAGGCCTGACAGAATTTGATCAGTTTAAAAAGTACAAAGACCAAAAGCAGAAAGAAGCAGATTTATCCTTGTTTGTCCATCACCTTTATGTAACCACATCTGCTGCAGCGCTATTATCGCCTGTCTGCCTCCATCTGACTGCCGGCCAAGTGCCATGTTGTAATTTTCCTGAAAGTAAGTCCTATGGCTTTAAGCCGCAGTCGCATGGTTTTTATCTGCCTCTCTGGGCTTTTTGGTAACTGTCATGTGGTCAGACATGAACTGAAAGGTCATCAGCAAACTGTCAGCATGTGTGAGGCAGTAACTGAACTCAAAGTGCAGCAATGTGGTGGTTTGACAAGTTGGCTGAACTCTGGATGGAGAAAAACTTTCAGGTTTCAGAACTTTGCACCCCAGCAGGGACCTGGAGGCTGCACGGCATCCCAGCCGACCCGTTTATGTTTGGTTGACTTGGAAAAGGTCAGCTGCATCCATCAGGGGTCATTAGGGGTATGGGTACCAGGCCCCTTGGTATGGGCTGTTAGGTCCTGGTATAACCAGTGTCAGACCTTTGTCTGCATCGCCGGCAGTAAGTCAGACTTGTTTCTAGGAAGAGCTGGACTCTGCCAAAGTTGTCCTTTGTCCCAGATTCTGTTCATAACCACCGCTGAGGTTTTGGGAGTCTGTTTTGAAACGGATGGATGAAAATCAGCACCTTCAAATCTGAGCCCAGACTGAAAAGGATTGAGTGCCTTCTCTGGGTTGAGGTTCTGCCCGAAGTGGAGGAGTTTAAATATCTTGGGTTCTTGTTCACGAATGAGGAAAAACGGACTGGGAGGTTGACGGGTGGATTGGTGCTGCATCTGCAGTGATATGGGCCGTCAATCCAGAGGCTGAGATGGCCTTCCCCCACAGGCTGCCTGGGTTCTCCTTTACAGGTAAAAGCTCAGCCATCTGGGAGGGATTCAGAGTCACTGCTTCTCCACATCGAGAGGCCAGGTGAGGCGGCTTGAGCATCTGGTCAGGATCGCTCCTGTCTACTTGGTTGGAGAGAGAGAAAAGTCTGGACCTCTGCACTATGATGGATGGATGGATGGATGGATGGACGGATGGATGGATGGATGGACTGACTGAATTTTGCAGAAATTAAAAATGACAATTGTTTATTTCCTACATGAAAAAAAAGATGTAGAACGATGTGATTAAAGGTAAAGCTGCAGATCGGTGCCCGTTGATGAATCTAATCAAAATATTCATGTGAAATTAGTTTAGAGAAATTTGTCCAAGACATTCATGTAAAACAGCTTCACCCTGTGGCTCCTGCTGTATCACTGCAACAGCTTTAATAAAACTACTAAAACTGTCTTTTAGCCTAAACAGATTCCAGGTTCCACAGTGACTAACAATCAGAAGCAGGAAGTAATCCTTGAAGCTCTGTGCTGCCTGAACAAACCGTGAGGCTGATTTTTCTCCTCCTGCCTACTTGCTGCAAATTGACGAGGTCATAAATTGAGTCGACTGCAAAGGAAAGAACACAAAAAGGAAACGGAGCTTGTTGGATTATTGAAAACCAAAGAATGGCAGGAGCAATCAGAGCGGTTCTGCTGGCAGGACGTTTGGGTCTGCTGGTGTGTGCTTAAATAAAGTCTGCAAATGTGAAGCCTCGCATGGGAGTGTCTGATAATAGAACCTGTAAAAATGTTTAGTTTCAGCCAAGAGACGACAGCAGAGAGTTTAACAGCGTGCAAGCACACACCGAGGGAAATAAGGAGTTATTTGTGTGGGAGTCACTGGGGATGTTTGCTCCTATAAAGACAGAGGGACCCGGAGCCTCTCCGCAGCCTGACGGCGAGTAAGCGCTGCTCATCGGAGCGTGACAGCATCCTCCTTCCCGATCACTCCCAGGCAGCCACGCACCCGGAGGATCGCTTAGCCCACACAGCGCCGCCGCTTCAACGCGTTTGCTTAAATCTCTCCTCTCAGCTGGATGTGCTAACTAACAGGTCTGAAAGCACACAGATTAGACTCGGCTCACATTAAAATTGGATGTTCACAACCTGATTTGGAAGCGCGCATTGTAATTGCAGCACGACACGAGAGGAGCGTGGCCAAGACACAAGGTGCATGTTAGTGAGCTGAAAGAGACTCAACACAGGAGAAAATCATCAGGAAATAAAAACCAGACCCAACTCAACTGGTGACGTTTAAATTTGTAGAATAATGCAGCAGCCACCATGTGAGGCTTAAATTCATTTAAAATAGAGAATATCTACAATTAAAGGCTTTTTTTATTAGAGCTGATGTATCCATAGCCTGACAAGTACTTAAAATTCACATTTTACGGTTTTATTATTGTTTCTGAAACAAAACAGACTGAATTATTCACAATGTTTCAGGCATTTTTCCCTCTTAAATTTAGCTTTGCCTTAAACATCATTAATGACCTCCGACGATTCCAGAACAATTTGACCTTTTCTCTTTTGAAAGAAGTTTTTTTTTAAGTTAACACAAGTTATCCACAACCTCTGATGATTATCAGGTTTTGGGTCTAAACAAAGTACAGAAACGGGCTTTGACTGGATATCAGAAATGTTTCATAAAGTTCCTCAAGGCTCATAATTAGGTCCCACACATTTTCATTTTTATATGTATTTGCTGCTATTTTTAAATGAAATGTGCTTTTATGTTTTATCTATTAATTTACATTATGTTATATTCCCTGCACGATAATATAATTTTGTATTATTTATTGCTTTTTTCTTCATATTTTATAAAACACTCCACATGTTGTATTATTCTAATTAAACAGGTTTAGTGATTTTTTGCTTTGTTTCCCATTTTTATAACATCTGATTAACATTTTTTGTATTTTGTATAAAAAACGCTCTTGATCTGATTAATCTGATTAATTTGAATTACAGGCTCATTGTCCAGAATTATTTTTTCTATTCATAATGTTTTCAGTACAAATTTGGAAAATAGCAACAAAGCAATTAAATATATTTTGCAGATCAACATAAATATTAAAATACTTGATCAAATAGGGCATAAAGTGTTTTCTGAAATCCTCCTTGAAGTCGGTTAAAGACGGTGATTGATTTGCTCTCGTTTCATTCGCTCGGTGGCAGGTTATTTCCAGGCTCTCATTACCTTTGCTGATAGTTTTTTGAGAGAAAATTGATCATCACTGGATCTCATCATGATAATAATCAGGTCACAACTGCAGCCTTCAATTTAGCAGATGGGCTTTTGCTGAATTTAACTCCCCAGCATCATATTAAATCAAAAAATATATAAGTTTAGCTGAAAATAAAGTCTTGCTTTTAGAAGATGAATATCTCATAATTTAGTTGTGTGTCACCAGTTTTCGGTCTCCTCTGTGCTGCCCGACTTGTGTGTCTGTTCTGAACCTCTTCTGCGTCATATTTAATATTTCTTCTATTCTTGTGTTAATGTGTAATATCAAAGCAGGTGAAACTGCTGCTGCTTTCCTCGGCTGTAATCATCTCTGTTATCTAAGAGCTGATTGTTCTCGGTTCTCTGCAGTCTTTTTGTCTGGGCTCATGTTTCTGGACTTCCTGCTGGGATCTTCCTGCTCTGCATTTCAAATGATCTCAGGTTCCTGCTGGTTGCTACCAGAGCGGCTCCTGAGTGTGACTCTGCATTTGGGTCTTTTCCATTTCAGAAATAATGACAAAAAGCCTTAAAGTTACACAGTGAGAACATTTCACTTCACCTCCACACGGAGAATCAGTTTCTCTCCAGATGAAGTCATTAACACAGAGATCTGGCTGACGGGTCCAGGAAGAAAACCCAAACATCTCTGTCCTCAGAGACGTTCTGGACCGTTCTAAGTCCAGATGGAGACAGTGTTCTCCGCCCAGCTCCCGGTTTGCCTCTCATCTGTCCTGTAGGAGGCAGGATGGACCCACCTTCCCTCAATCCTCCTCAATCGATTCATTTTGTGTCCAGAAACAACAAACGGGTCCAGAAACAAAGTGCAGCCATGACAGAGTTCATCCTGTGAATTTATGAGAGAAATGAAGGATCATAAAAAACATCCCTACTTTGAATAACTTTGTGCAAATGTAATCAGTTCTTCCAGAGTTCTGCTGCTGTCATGTTTCCACCTCCTGGTTTGGGTCCAAATGGTCGTTCAGGGTTCAGTCAGAACATTTACTGCAGCCAGATGGGTTGGTTAAAAAAATACATTAACTAAGACTTTTTTTTCCAATTTCCCATCAAACCGAAATATTGATTTGATCTGATTAACATGGCTAGAAAAGGTCATATAAAGTTCAGACAAAGATGTTATTGATTTCCATAAATAGCCAAATTTACATTGACTGAACTTCATTTGCTGGTTTTAAAACCTGATCATATTTTAGCTGTGATATTGGAAATTGGATATTTGATATTGGAGATGGAGAAAGTGCTGCGGCAGTAGAGTCGCCTCAGAGGCAGTAGAACGTGTTGCACATAATGACGCTCTGACAAAATGACAAACAATCTGTAATAAATGTGTAAGAACAAAAGGAAATAGATGTTTAGGAGGTTCTGCTGGGTGCAGCCTGTAGCTGAGTAACAATCAGACTGAGCTGATGTCATTACTTATTCAAGCTAAAATACAAACAGTTCAGCTTCTATTAAACAACAAAACTCAATCCAGACATCAGCTAGACTTTGACTTTAACACCAAATAAATCCTGATTTTAGCCATGATATCAAGCCAGATGAACTCGTCCCTTTACAAAACGTCAAGATCCACTCAAGCAGAAAGCTACTTGATGCTAATGAAGTTTCTGCTCTGGACGTTGTAGGAGCAGCAGCAGCTGAGGAGGCCGAGGTCTGAACCGGCAGCCTGCCAGGTACCGGACGAGCCCCCATTCTCTGCTCCTCTCAGTCACTTTGCTGCTGAGTCTCTGGGCCAGAACCCCCACCGTCACGCCTGCTGCTGGCGGGGCAGATGGATGGTAGCCTCACTGCCCCGGGCAGCTGTGGCTACAATGTAGCTCACCACCATCAGTGTGTGAATGTGTGTGTGACTGATTGGAGTGTGAAGCGGTTCAGAGTCCTCAGACTTAATATTGTGCTGTACAAGTACCACTAAAGCATATTCTGACTCATTGAGCTTCATCAAAATGTGGTCAGATTAACATCAAACCCAAACCGAATAAAACAAGTCAGTCAGATTCAGGATGCAGCTGGTTGAACGGTTCCTATCAGAGCAGCTCATTTTACTGAGTCGGTCAAAAACCTGCTAGAAATAAATCAACTAAAAATAGTAAAACATTTGATACATTTACATATTAATATAAATAAAATATGAATATGTAATATAAATGTACATATTAATATAATATATTTATGTATTATATGTAATTAATAAGGTTACATATAGAAATATTCTTCTAAGGAATATGATGTTTTTGTAGCACACAGCGGCTCCTCAGTGAAACGTTCCTGTTAGTTTTCAGACGAACTGCTGGCGACTTACTGAGCTCAGCCTCAGTCAGCTACGGGACGGATTATGATCACTTTTCCTGGAGTGGCGATAAAACTGAATTTGGGTTTGGAGGCAGCGGGGTGTTGCCATGGTTGTGGGGATGCAAATATAGACTCCCTCCCCGGCGCAGGGAGACGTGTGAGACTGTGACTGAGGCAGCATATGTGAGTGAGTTTCTCGCCCCCTTCGAAGGCCGTCATGTGACCGACACCTCATTAATCTGTCACGAGCTCTTTTGATATTTTGCGTCTGTTTGTGCATTAGAAATCCAAACGCCACGCTGCTGCCGCTGAGCATCATTTTCTGATATCTCTGCTTCTAATTGCTTCTATGGGACTCCTTCCAGTGCAGGTTGCTGCAGGTCTGCAGGAGCTGAAACTTCTCCTGACAGACAATACGTCAGTCCCAATCCTTCTGAGTGACAGGCTGAAGTACTTAATGCCTGACATTTCATAATGTAAATAATGCGGTCCCCTGCATGTCTTACATCCATCTGAGCAATATGCCACAGCTCCCTGGATGAGAGTGCTCTTTACCTGTAACCTTCTTTTCCACGACGCTCCTGCCAGGAACATGAAGGCAGCAGATATTTGTTCCATTAGTCTCGTTTCTGTCTGTTTCATCAGCAGGAAAAAGAAAAAAATGTGGATTTTTTTGGTTACCAGCTTTCATGCTGCTTATTTTAAAATGTGAGGAGTAAAAGCACCACAGGAAGCTGCTGGGCTCTGCGGGCCGCGGACGTCCCTGCGCTCAGTGAGGAGGTCGTCTGGTTGCTCTACTCTGACACATTTAATGTAGCAGAGATCCAAGAGTTGTTTTTGATGGAAATCTGTGTTATTTTTGTTCTGATTAACAGTTTTAGTTGTATTTTTCTGTTTTTAGTCTGATTTAAAGGAGGAACATTTTTCCATACACTTCCTGGTTAGGATATTCAGGAACAACATAGAACTAGAACTTGTTTTAAAGTAGAATGTGCTGCAGCGATGCCTGATGAAGTCATATTTACCAACGAAGAAGAGCCACCAATAGGAACAGCCTGAAGCTGACACTGGCAGCTGAACATCTTCCCAGTCCAACCAGTGGATGCTGGGCGGTGGGATTAATGCGATGTAACGTAGATGAACGTCAGGGAGAATTTGAGGTCTGTTTTCTCACTAATAGTTTGCAGAGTCCCAACATCCAACTGGTCTTTAAATAGTTTTGTAATTCTGTGTGTTTGACATCATTAAAAAGTTTAGAATCCAATATTTCCGAATCTGTAAATAACTGAAAACGCTTCTGAGAGACGAGGACCTGGTTCTGTCGTGGCCAGTCACAAATGGCTAAAGAGACAAAAACTGAGTTATTTGGCAACTTGGAGCAGATTTATGTTTGGAAGAGACGAATTATGGCTGCCACCAAAGAACAAGGAACCTGTTGTGATGCCGTTTCTCTGTTAGACGCAGCAGGACAATGTTCCAAAACTGGTTTTCAAATGGATCTGGAGAGTCAACACTGACCTTCTGAAACACTGCTGACATCAACCCTATTAACTATAGACGTATGAAACAGGAACGCCAGGAAAGTAAGTGAACCTCTACAGTCTTGAAGGATTTTTGGAGAGCAGTCAAACAATCAGGACGAAGCCAGAATCCTGTTCAGTCGTTTCTCTGAGGAAACAGATGCTCAAATACAAAAACTCCAAAATGATATTTATGCCACTGATGAGTGTATGTAAACTTCTGACCTTCACTGTATAAATAAATAAACAAATTTTATAAGTTCTCACCGCAGAACTGTATGAATCTGTTACCTGACAACGTCTGCAGTAAATTTTTCCATCTTTTCTCAGAGATTCATCAAACGGCTCCGGTCTCTCAGTGACAGATCTGACAGTTAATGAGTCTTTTCTTGATTCTAGAAACATTCTGCAGCACAAGGACATGATCTTTGGATGTTTCCTCTCCATCCTGCGACGCTGCGCTGTCCACCTACACGGCAACACACAGCAGGTTCACGGCAGCTTCTGGCTTGTTCCGCTGCACCGTGTCACAGAGAAGAGCGCAAACACCATTAAACAAAAGAAATAAAATTATTAATATGCTCTTTAAATACAACAGCTGTGATTTATAACATAAAACTCAGGTTGTAAACACATGAAACACCTTAAATAAGCTGTGGAGAGTGAAAAGCAACAGCATTTTAAAACAGCACTCCTAGCCAAACATAAATGAAGATAAAAAAGGCAGAGCAGGGCTGACAGGCCAAATCCTATTAAATTGTCATATTGCTGTGATTTACTGAAAGCAGAATTCTCCATTCAGCGGCTCTGGTGCGTATTTCTGCTCACAATGCTTCTGTTTCTGTCTGTTCACGGTCCGCAGCTGATTTCACTCCTGTGGCCAATTTTTCATGAGTCATAATTACATGGGACCAAACAGGCTTGCAGTGACGCGGGTCGGCTGAGAGTCGAGAGCTTTGTAAACGCTTGGGAGGTTAAATATTAAGAGCATGGCGGCCCTTATCTGCATCGCTCTCACTTCAGCGCCGCGCCGCGTTGTTTATCCAGCAGCTCAGACCAACACGCCTGTTTACCCGCTACAGCTACGACACCACATGCTTCATGTCGGCTCTTTCCTGTTATTTCATCCGTCCAGGTCGAGGAACAGCAGCTAATTGTTTTACCAAACAGATCTAACTGTATGGCTGCTTTCAGATTTGTGCACAAGAAAAAATATTGATGGAACTAAAAAGAGAAAAATGTGATATTGACTATTTGTTTCGATAGATAATCAGTTTCATTCTGAAGCTCCAGCAGTTTTTTTAGTTCACAATAAAACCGAAGCAACAAGACGGGTAGATTTCTCACGTTTCACTGCCTCCAAATTCAAAACAATTTGACAAATTAGTTTTTCTTTTTCAACTGTTGAATGTCCTTCAGTAAATTCTGAGTTATTCCACGCTCCACAAAGTCCAACTGTTAGCTAACAAAACAAATCGTTGCATCATTTCCTCATAAAAACATACCTGGAGTTTTGCTTTAACTCATTTAATAATGTTTGAGAAATCCTTGCACTTCCTGTTTCAGCCGTTCAGAGGTACCTTCATGCCTGCCATATGATGCTTCACCTCTTCCTGCAAAGCTCCGCCCCCACAGCGCTCCATCAGACTAGCGGCAGCAGCAATCAGCAAACACCTGATGGAGTTGAGTCTGCTGAACTCCTAAGAACGCTGTAGATTACATCATGGAAAAGTACTGTTGTGATGAAGTGCTGAAGGGGCGTGGCAGAAAGCCTGGGAGGTTCTTAAAGAGACAGTGGCCAATTTTAAGGGTGTGTTTGATATGTACAGCAGTTTCATAACAACTGAAGGTAATGTTGCTACTTGATTGTGCTACAAAATGTCACTATGGGAATACATAATTACCCACATATTGAGATGTTCAGATTTGTTTCTCTGAGGTTTTATGGATTATAAAAGGTTTTCCACTTGGTGGACAATTTGGCCCAGTCCCGTTTTTAACCAGTGACAATGTTGGAAAATGTTACAGTACTCAGATGATCCAATGCTACATTATCTGCATTCATCTTTACTAATGAAAGGCCATTTTGACCTTGGCATCAAAGTTGATATGAAAATTTAACACAGAGAATCACAACTCATCCCTGAAATGGGATCAATTTATGACAATCAAACTGATGGTCAGAATGAATCTTTTATTCTGACCATACACTAAACTTATGTTATCAGTAAATCATATGAACTTTTAATACTCTGGAATCGTCATGTGTAACTCAGGGAACAATATTTATACTCAGTATGTGTAAAGGGCTTGTTTTATGCCTTAATAGAGTAAAAGTGTTACTTTATATTTCAGATTCAATCATTCAAATTATGGTGCAAATATTACTGCAATCAAATAGTTCAATTGGTTTTTCTGTCTGTTTATGAATAAAACATGCAAAGTTGAGATATTTTTGAAATAAGACTTTAAGCTTCATCCTATAGATTTTTGTATAACAGATTTTTTTCTGCGTATTTGATTTTCCTATTCACATGTTGACTATCTGCTTGGTAGTGGTATGTTTTACTGATCAGTCATTCTGTCCAGTCAAATAATGGGACGACTTTTATTTAAACGATGGACATAAATTCGTCTCTCAGTTGGTTTTGTTCCCACATGTTTTTATTCCAGTTCGTCTCATTAAGTTGATGCTTTTGGAAGAGAAGGTCCCCCTGAAAAGGCTTTAGAGCAGGCAAAACTTTTTCCCTCCTCTCACTTCATTTCTCATCTCTGAAGAGGGAACAAAAATAAAGCATAAAGGCCAGTTTGTACATCTGACCTGCTTTACACAAATCCAGCAGCAGAGAAAAGGCTGACGCTGAGAGGGAAACAGAACTGAAGGGATTTTTATCTCCTGACATGGTTCCGCCATTCAGCTGCATGTATGTTAACCAGTTAAAAACATTAACACAATCAAACACAAATTTTTATATTTAAATATATCTATGTGTGTTTTTTGACTAAATGTGATTAACTATAGACCACTGAAGACATAAACTTTAGCTTTTTTAATTTTTTCTTCTTCAGACAATTCAAAAATATAATTTAAATTTCTAATTAAAATGTTTTTTTTCATCTGTAAATTTCAGAAAAGAGTCTGAAAAATATTTTAACTGTGAATATTTCTAAATTAAAAAAAAAATGACAATCCGAGCAAAATTCTATGCAATAATTCAAAAATGTTCATCACCTAGAGCTTTTGGTAGGGATCTCTTTCATTTTTCATTTGAATTCAAGCTCTCACAATAGTCCTAAAGGCACAGTCTGACCTCTGACCTAACTTCAGCAGAGCTGCTCCTCCTCCCCTGAAGTCCAGGGGCCTCAGAAACTCTGCTGCCTCTGAAAAAGCCTCACCTCTCCCACAACCTGCACAGCGACCTGAAAATCCCGCCTGCAGCTCCAGCCTCAGTTTTATCCTCACATCAGCCTCACATCAGCTCAGCTCAGGATGCAGGTGATCAGGGATCAGCTCCTCAAATCTCTCCTTCCTTCATGGAGCACAAGCGTCCAGATTTAATCCTGACTAATGATCTGTCCGCGGTCAGGCAGCTGATGTCCTCACTAAGACGTGACATTTTAATTAAAGAAGTTGAGTTTGTCCGCTGGACTCGCTCTTACTCACACGCTCTCACGCACGCTGTCACGCACGCACACGCATGTCAACCAGCGCAGGTGTGTGACTTACGCTGCTGTTCTGGCCGGACCAGTGCACCATGGCCTGGTTGTGGGATGAGTCCCCGGTCAGGGCGAACGTGGAGCTGTTGAGTTTTAACTCCTCCTGCCGCGCGCCGGCCGCTCTGCGCTCCTCTCCGCTCCAGCGCGCCGCTCTGCGCCACGCCGCCGCCGCTCCCTCTGCCGGGGCTGATCTGACTGCATCCCCGCCACTGTCCCTCCTGAGGCGCCGTGGAGTCGAACCAACACCGTCCCTGTGTTGGGAAACTTTCCCGCTGTCTGTAATCCGCTCCCGCCTCAGCTGCCCCCGGTCTGGAGCGCATCCAGAGGGGCCCGGCTCGCAGGGGACCTTCCCGGTCCGGTCTCCGATCCCCAAAACTTCCCCCTTTACCCCGGCAGCGGGACCACTTGTTTCAACCCTCAGCAGTAATTCCTGCGCGCCGCGCCACATATTCCCATCCCGACATGACCTGCAGGTTATCTCAGCCTCGGCGACGCCAAGCAAGCCGGGCAGGAGGAGGAAGAGCCCGAACCGGAGCGCACCGTGCCACTTTGGGCAGAACCTGACCTCCGTCTCCATCGCTGGGGGCAGAACGGGATGCAGCGGATGCTGGGAGTTTTCTCTGCCTCTCCGGACGAGGTTCTGAGCTGGATGTGGAAGAGAAACTGCTGCAAGTTGCGGCGTTGGAGCCAAATGCGGCGGAGTCCAAAGTGCGGCTGAGCCTAAGTGGTCCAAGTTGAAGGATTTGATGAAATGAAGCCCCGCGCGCAGAGGGAGGAGCTGCATCGACTCTGAGATGGAGAACAATGTTGCATCTGTCTGTCTCAGATCTGTTATTTCCACCATATGGTCGAGCTTCAACTCTCTTATTTTCTCTGCCTCACTTTTTTTCCTTCACATTTTATTAGAGCTATTTTTGGTAATTGCGCTAATTATTTATTTATCTCCCTGTTGCAGCTTTTTAACCTTCCTCCTGAGGAAGTAGATCTCCTAATTTTTGCAAATGAAATAAGATAATAGGACTGTTTAGAAAAGTCCCGATAAGAACCGATGTGTAAAGACTTGGTTATTCATTTCAATATATATTAAAAGATAAAATTATACTTAGTGATATATTTCTAGTCTTTATTTGTTTTGATCTATTTTGTTTACAGCGAATGAAAATTTTAAATTCACTTAATCAGAACATTTTTATTTCACATTAAACTTAATATTTTTAATCAGGAATGTTTCTCATATCTGTTCTATCCTACAGCACAACATTATGGTTTCAGTTCATATTGACATCCTCCATCTGGCCAGGAAGGGTCAAAAAGACAAGAAGCTGAGTGTCCACAGAGTTCTGCATTCAAGAATATTGATGGGAAGTTAAGTGGAAGGAAAAACTCAGATAAAAACTCAGTTTTACATTATTTCAGTAACCAAAACAGTTTTTTTTTTGTTTTTTTTGTCATGTTGAGTGTTTGAAGATGGACCAGGCTTAATACGTAACATTGTGTTGCAGATTTTATGAAAAAATAAAGAACAAAACTTCCTAAAATACAGGAAGCCAGAGTGGAACAAAAGTAATCCACAAGGAAAAGCCAGAAGGGAGACAGGGGAAGTAACTGAAGGATCCGGCAAGGAGGGACTGAGAAAGAGGTGCTAAAGTACTGGGAGAGTTGGGTTGAATGCTGAAACAAAGGAAGTGGGCTGATTGGCTAACTGACTGCAGGAGAGATAGAGAGAGAGATAGAGAGAGAGAGAGAGAGAGAGAGAGAGAGAAAATAATAAACCACAGAACGACAGAGCCTAATATTTTCATTTTTAATGTAATGGTAAAGTATCAACCTTTAACCCTCCCCACTTCTAAGCATCTCTGTAAAATCCCTACTGTCAGTTAATATTGATACTCTTACTTTGAAATGCAACAGGAAGTTCTCTGCTAAGCAAGCTGGTGAAATGAAATAAATAAATGAAAGTTGATTTCCAGACATGGCAGACATATTAAAAAAACAAAAGAAAAAGTTAAATGACAAACGTTCATTTTGTCCAATCAGGAGAGGTCGTCAAGATGACATGCTGTCCAATCATGTTGCTGATTTTGTTCATCCAATCAGGTGTGGCAGATCTGGGCAAAAGGAGCCCAGACCAAACCAACACTGAGCAGTTTGACATATTTTCAGTGGGACCAGATTGACGAATCCAATCCATTTTATTGGTGTGATGTAATATTTGATTTTATGTGACAGTATCTGTAAGCAAAAACCATTAAATGTAGGAATAACATGAATAAATTCACTTTGTTGAGGTGCTTTTGATGTTATTTATATATAGAAAGATGCACTCATGTATTCTGAGCCTAATGATGAAACTTATCCCTTCATTTTTTATGGAAAATGCTACATATTTCTATTACATGCAAGGTGATATTTCATTTCTCTTGCTTGTTTGTAATATTATGCATTTTAAATCCACAGGCTGGCTTTGATCATTTTATGCCCACTTGATCACGACCTCCAGCAGCCAAGGGCCTCTGATCATTCCCACAAATTAATATGTTTTCAATTAAGTGCAACATATTATACAGTTATTAAAGAGTAATTAAGGAGCTTTTCTCTGCCTCGCCTGCAGGATGATTGCTTTGATGCAGCTGAAGGGCAGCAGGCTGCCACTGCTTCCTGAATTAGGCCAGAAAATGGACATCATGTATTTATCCGGCACAAAAAGCCAGCGGAAACAATGAAAGTTCATCTCCTAGAGACCCTGCAGCTCTGCGTGTCTAATCACCGGAGGTTAGCAGTAAATGTTGATGAGCGTCTGCAGCCAAATGCGACGTTCAAACGGCCACAGAGCTGCAACAGCTGCCTGCTTCAGCCACGGAGTGAGCCATCAGGGAGGGAAACGGTGCCTGGAGACGTGATTACCTTCACCGGAGGGAAGTCTGCGCAGAAACTGCAACAAATTTAAAAACGGTATTTTGCTTTGCTGCATACCACAATGCATACAAATATCTGTCATAACTTTCAGATTAGGTTTGGTGGCTAGTAGCTCTTTAGCTGTCAGCTGTAATTGTTAATTCCTTCAAGAGTCTGAGGTTGTCAGAACATGCTTCTTCAACATGTAGCACTTCCATTGTTTTCACTGTAAAATACATATCTGATGGTTTGCATTAATATAATGCACATTTTGCCTCGACATCTAGAAATAAATCCAGCTGCCTTCAGAAATCACCTCATAAGGGAAAATGAATAATGACCATCCATTCTCAGATTCCTGTTTATATAACCATTTTTCAAAAATGTGTTATTTTCCAGTAACTTCCCAAAATGCAGCGTGTTGCTCTGACACATAAACAACATTTACTACATTGTAGTCTGTGGTTGTCACGTGAAGAAGGAGCATGAATAGTTATGACTTTCCTTTTTGGAGACTTTGTTATAATGTTTTAGTTAATTTAGGAATAACTTGATTATTCCTTATAGTTTTGGATGTGGTGCAACATCTCTCTACTCAGCTTGTAATCAAACAGCCAGGCAGAAATATATGAGGAGGAGACAAAGGGCAGCAAAAGCAAAGGAGGCGGATTAGCAGAGCTAAGTAACACTAAGTAACGTCACTGTGAAATATCACCTGGATATTGAGCTGTTAGTCATGAGACTGTTATTCATGAACAGAAACATAAAGACAACAGCCTTAACAAACAATGCAGAGCATTTATCTGACGTTGTTCGTACTCCAGTCGTTTCACTGAGCAGAATCAGAAACACATCAGAGCTTCCTGTCCTGATGTCAGGTTGAACATATTAGCTGTACGATACAAATGTACCGACTACTAAAACATCTGCTGATGTAAATATATATGAATATAAAGGGCATGCTGCATCTCATTTCATCTTGATTCTGCTTCTCATGCATATTAAGTATGAAACAACCTTTCAGTTCCTCTGTTTTCTTTCAGCTCTGATCACTTGAAGCCGTTGAACCAAAAACGTTAGAGATGAGAAGAGCTTCCTCTCCACACGGAGCATCACAATAAGCAGACACATTTCACTGATTTATGTCGCTGCGATGGACAGAGCTCACATTACCCTCACAGGCTTATTAACCAGATCTGGTGCTTACCTCGGTGTGTGTGTGCATATGTGTGTGTGTCCTGCGTTAACCATTTCACACAGAGTCGTCTCATGTGCCCGTCTGGACTCGCCATCCATTCACGGGGAATCGATGTTCTGCCGATTACAAAATGGATTTCTGAGGATGTTGCAGAAGGTGATATGCAGAAGTGAGTGGAATGATTTGTGTGAATACACACCAGGAAGCCAAGACGCTCCGGAGTGTCAGAGATGAGGCCAGGAAAGCTGCCTTTGGCTTCAAACTCTAAGAAAAGCTGCACTGGGAGCCTTTTAGCTTCCTGAAGTCATGATTGGTCTTTATTACACATAGATGCACAGTAAACATTTGAGTGTTTGGAGTTTTATGCTTTTATGTTTGTTTGTTTTCTCCTCAGGCTCTTTGTCTCAGCGAAGCACAGATAACTTTACACTGTCGAGCACCAAGAAGAAAATCTCTGGATATCATCAGGTTCACATCCAGATCAAGTCAAATCAATTCACTTCAGTTCATTGGTGTAGCAATAAACTGACCTGTTGGTAAAATGTTGAACTGAGGCCGACACCGGTTCTGTTCTGCTCCGGCCGATTGGTTCCATCCAGTTTCTGCTTCGTCTTACTGCCTCTGCAGCATCGACGTGTCCATCCTGCCAGCTTTTCATCTCATACTGCAATCATTGCAATATAGTTACATGACCTCTCACCATGTGTAGTTTCATTTAATTTCCACTCCTCCATCTGGGTAACTTTATGCACGCTTTGCATAAACGCCATGAAGTACTCTCATTGACTTTCTGAACCCTGAAATGTTTTTATATCCATATTTGAAAGTCCCTTTGGATAAAAGAATCTGTCAAACGCAGAAACATAAACATATTTTTCTTCTCCATTTTCTAAGTTTCCATACCCAGTCTCTGTTTTTTGTTGCTGTTCTTTACTGCCGGCCTGAATTTGAGCCAGACGGTTTATTTAGCCAGTCTGTGTTGTTTCAGCGTTTTAACCTGAACATTTCAGCTGCTTCAGTTTGTTTCTGGTCATATTTGTTATGCTGAGACTGTGGCCAGGAGGCTTAAACGCCTCTGTTAGGATGTGGCTCCAGAGTAGCTTTGTATTCATCCTGTTGCTTTGGTCAGCAGCAAAATCATCAATTAGTGCCAGTTTCACCTGCAGCAGCAGACTCATCCACCTCAGCACAGGCCGCTGTGACGGATGCTTCGCTCCTCCGCTTTACACTTTCTGTCATCTTGATGGAAGGTTTCTTGTTTTGAACGGTGCTCGTCTATGTTGGGAAAACGTTTATTAGGTATCTGTTTTTTACAGTGATGGAGTTCATTCATTAATAACAATGGAAGCGTCTAGTTTTAACAAAAGCCAGACCGTTAGCATGAACAGGTCAGCATTACCATTGGATAGCCGAGCAACGTGTCACCAGAGACTTATAATTTCTCTTTTATGAAGAAAAATGGCTGGAATACAATATCTGTTAGCATCGTGTGTTGACTTGTTCTTTAGTCAGAGTTTACTGTGATCCAACCACAGCAGCATACTGAGGTGACATTATTCAGGTGGTCTGTAGTCATTAACGAGGTGACTTTTGAAGGAAATTAGTTTTATTTAGGGGTATCAAGGGCGTCTGAATACAATAAGAAGGTTTTGCTAATGAAGCTTTTGAAAGTTTAAATTTGTGATGATCTGTCACATGAAATCCCCAGAATTTCATTTGGTCAAAATGTGTAAAAATTCATGAGAGATTTTGAACAGGGCTGCATAATGACATCTGGAAAGTCATGGAGGAATAAAAACAGTGACGTCAAACAGGGATATGTGGTGATGATTGTGGAAATGACTCATTTGGATATTTTCTGCTTTAAGCTCAAAGGAAATGTTACCCCAGACAGAAGAAAGCTCAGCAGTGACATCCACCTTATTTGTATTCATAAACATCAGAGAGCAGCGACGGGGTCAGGAGCAATCAGTTCGCCATGGGCTCATGGAGAGTTAACCATCTCTCCATTTATAACACTATTTGACATGTTTGTGGCTCTGCCTTTTATTAATTACTAATTCGTTCGGGAAGACAATATAAAAATCTATATTTAAAAATGTAATTTATGTGACAGGCTGCACACGAAATCAAAGCCAGAAAAAGGCCGGTGGTTAGTCAGGATTCTATTTCCAGTTTCTGAGTTACATCTCAAGCGGTGTCCTAAATTGGCTGAACCAGTGTGTCGCTCTGCTCCATACTGTCATGCAGCTTGAAATACATTAATTGGATAATCCATTTTAAGTTGGAGAAGAAGCCCTAAAGTTATGGCAGCTGGGCATCTTTGCTGCTGCTCTGTAATTCTGGCATAGGGAAGTAAAGCCACATGAAATGAATGTTCATAAATCAGTCTCATATCTCCTCAAATTAATATGAACATTTTTCCTTTTCATTAACTGATCTCATCTCACATTAAAGTAAAAAAACATATTTCCATTGGTGGTGGACTCAATTCAAATATTTAATCAAGTTAATTGAGGGTCTGTAAATAATTAATCCCAATTAATCCCAGTTCTATGGAAAAATTAGCAACATTTTCAATTTAAAAACACCTTCGCTGTTAAATTATTGAATAAGTAGATATATGAGCTCAATAAAGATGTTTAATTGTTATTTTGGGTATTCCAGCACCAATGGCTCCTTGTTTCTCTGCCACCAGTTCTAGTTTTATCTGAAAGTCTGAAATTACACTGAGAATAAAGTGTAAACCCAAAAGTAGCATTAAGTCAAGGTGAAAAGAGACGACTAGGCACATCTGACTGGTTTTTATTCAGCTGAATGAAATTACAACATATAGATTATTGTTTCATGAATGCAGGGAGAGTTTGACATGTTGGAAATGATTTGAGATGAAAATGGTTCTGACTGAAAACTGTTGGGACTTTTTGCCTTTTGAGTTTTACTTGTGGCAGAAATCAGATGTTTTCCACAAGCTTTACATTTTAGTTTAACTTTTGTTTTCTGGTTTGACCAGCCTGGTAAAATCCGCCCCCTTGTTTTACGCTTTGCTTCATCAGCTGTTGAGAATCGATTGCTTTCTGGAGGCATGGACTCCAACCAAGTTTAAATGTGATCCATTCGCTAACGTTTGGCCGTGTCGTACGTAATGCACGAGTTCGATGAAGCCTACCAGAAAAAGCACATGCTGTGAACAACCTGAGGGGAGTAACGCCACAGCATCTATGCCAGCAGTAAAATATCTTAGATATTCCTCTGCTCCGACTTTAGTCGCTCAGTATTTGGAAGTCTGGCCAACAACGTCTGGCTTCCTTCACCACCGTTCCTGAACTACAAATCACAACTGCTTCTGTTCGCTGATTCACCTGCTTGATATTCAACCTGAAATCTGGAGTTCAATGGGAGAAATCCCAGATGGAGAACTGCAGGGAGATGAGAATCGAGTGGAATGGCGTGGGAAGATACTGGCCAGGCTTGGTTTGATTGACTTGAAACGGGTTTTACCTCAATACTCTAAAGGTTCTGGAAGATGTTTGTCAAGCTAAATAAAATGTTCTTGAACACCTGAAACCAAAGACGATGTGAGAATTTCTCAAAAGTTTCAGATGTTTTCTGATTTTAGGCCATTGTTCTCATGAAACAGCATTTGCTTTGACTAAACCACTGGTTCACAGGACATCTGACGTGACCTCCAGACAGTTGAAGCAGATTAAAGTTAGCATTGACAATCCGTTGGCTTTGCGACATCAAATAACCCTGATGGTGAGCTTGGAAGCTGGACTTTATGTTCTCTCCTCCTTTCCTGCCTATAAACTCGTTTTACTCGTTCCCCTCTCATTAGACATTCTTACTGCCCTGCTGCCAGTTTCCAGAGGCTCATTATGATCCCAATGCCCTCAGAAATCTGCTTTTATCCCCTTGGAGTTAACATAAAAGCTGTAAATTGGTGTTTTCTAATCTACCTAACAGGCCAACGAAGTGACTGCTGTGTCTCGTTGAAGGTCTAATTGTTAGAGCACAACAGAGGAATAAGGAGGGATTTCTGTGTCTACAGAAGGAGGCATTTCACCACACAGTGACTTCATTCATACTGTTTGGGAAAAGTGCATATTTCACACACAAAGGCAGCTCTCACTAACTTGCATTCAGATTCTTCTGCTTCCCTGAAATCCCCTCCATTTCAACATCCTGCGCTGCTGAAATGACTCTTCCATAAAGTGCTCTAGACTGAACACATAATCAGCTGTGAAACTGAATCCACCTGCTGTGTATTCACCTTTTCTTTCTTTCTGCCACAGATAAGCCATTAGTTTCTATTCATCAGGCTGGAGAATGGAGGCGGACTGGAGTGCCGCCTTCATCAGAGCTTCTCACTAACATTTGGAGTTCTCAAATCAACATCAGGCAAAAAAGAAAATCGGGAAAAATAAGTTTAAAAATAAAGAGGAAGATCAACTTTAGTCCATGTGAGCGGGGCAAAGTGACTGCTTTAAAAGCTTTTCTACGAAGGCTGAAATATTAATATTTGCTGCTCAGGAGCATCACCAGTATCCCCAGAGCGAACCAACGATAATTATTAATGAATCTCATTTTCTGTCCAGTGGCTGGATGTTCAGAGCGCCGGTGACCTTCAGAGGCAGCGCGGCGTCGCCGTCTATCCGGAGTCAGTCGGCGAGAAACGAACAAGCTGCTGGAACTCTGGCTGCAGTTGGAGCTCATCGGGCTGATCTGTTTACCTCAGTGGGCGCATGACTAATTCATGAACATGTGGAAAACCGCGTCGCTCTGGAAGGCGCAGCACATTTCCACGTTTGATCAGAATCTTTTTATGAATTAGTGCTGCTTCAGGCAAGGCCATTGTTTCAAACATCCACTGCCACGACTCAAAGAAAATCTGTTGGAGAAAACACGAGGTCCTTGAAGATAAAAACATCTAAACTCCACTTTCCACATTTAGGGGCACCACAGCCTTAAAATAAATTCACTGCAGTAGCACAAAATTACACTGAAACACATATCAACCTTTAATTTATTCACTTCACGAAAATATCTCAGTTCACGACTTTGAAGAAAAAACATGACATGAAGCCCATTCTGCTGCTCTATCCTTCAAAATGGGAAAAACAAGAGACCATGTAGGAAAGTTACTGGCCTAAAATTAAAATATATATAAAAAAATCTTCCTTTCATCTCTTCTCACTAACCTGCACAAAATGTGTCCACGGTGGTTTAAAACATACAAAAACATTTAAATATCAGAGCCTGGAAATAAAGTCAGAAGCAGTTTAAACGAGAAAACTTTATCGTTGTAACAAGATTTTAAAAAGCTGAGATTTGTGCCCCAATGAAGCCAAAATATTTTAGAGTATCAGTAAAACAGCAACACCTGTTAGGTGGAAACAGAGAGGAGAGCAGTGAACCTCTGTACAACTCTTTAACCTGTCAGAGGAACTTACTTTCACATCTGATTTAAATTAGACTTTCTTGTTTTAACGAAAAAAAAATTATTTTAACAAGACGCTTTCTTGTTATGAAGAGACAGAGCTCTTAATTATTTCCAAGCTTTGGCAGCTAATTCAATAAAAAGGTGCTGAACTCAGTCTGTTTTTCTGTTGCTAAATCTAATGGAAATAATGCAAAAAATAAATTAAGAAAATTCACAAAACAAGAAACAAGAAACCTTTGTTGGAACTCAACTCCAAGTGCCAAGTGCAGATACAACAGCAATAACAGCAAAAATAAAATTCTGCTTACTAATTTTTACAGTAACACCAATAATTAAAACTACAGAAAAAAAATCACTAAATGTTTCAACTTTTTAAATTTATTAGAAACCCAGTGATGGTGAGTGTAGAAAACGGTCAGACGTTAAAGTCCGTGCTGTTCTAATGCGACTTTAAGTCAACATTTTTCAGCGTGACTTTTTATTCTTCAGTGAAACATAAACTTTATTTAAGCCATCTCCAGTGTGGAGCGCCATAAGTGTAGCTATTAGCTTTGGAAAACATGTTTGTCAGCTGAGCCTGGGGGTGAACATCTGCTAAAAATAAATGACTCCTGCTTACCTGCTTTACAACCGACTGGTGTTAATTAAAACCACAAGAAAACACTAATTAAACTGTAAATGCTCAGTTTAGTCTTAACGTTTCACAGCATGGGTCACAAAGCAGTATTTATATTTAATGTAGCACCAAAAAGTTTTAAATGGACAGAGTACATGAATATTTAATGAGCCTGAGAAAAACATTTCATATTCATATAGATTCATTTAGACTTAATGTTTCTCTGTTGGGTTATTAAGTTCTGATTTCCACATTTTGCTTTTTATAGTTTGGCCCCAAAAACCGCCGCATTCCTTATATTTTTCCTCCTCAACTGTAAAGTTTGAAATGATTCACTGCTAATGATTTGGGATTTTGTTCTTACAGCAACACCTTAGAGCAGATACTGACCCCTAGTGGTGAAACTGGAGGCAGCAACCAAAGCATCTAGCCTAAAGCAGGATCTTCATCCCAGAATGTGACGAAGAGGAACAGACAAGAAATGACGTTTGTGTTTCAGGTTAGAGGAAACAGGTCAGCAGAGTCTCAGCCCTTTGCTTTTTGTCTAGTTAAAATAAAATCCTTGTGCTTTTTGTAGAAACGGTGGCCAGAGGTCCATATTTCAACTTTAACGCTAAACGTAAACAACTAAATGAAAGCTCTATTTTTATTCTTTATGAATAATTTAATGTTTTCTGCTAAACGGTGTATAATTTTTCATTTGGTCTCGTCTTCCTGCTCTGGGCAGACGACTGGTCCGTTTGTTGCTCCTGATGGCCGAGCATCCCTCCTGCTAACGCGCCTCCATGCAAATAGCTGGATTTGTAATTGACCTCACATCTGAACGGAGCCACCGGCCAAAGAGGATAATGATGAGACGAGGCGCTAATGATGTCTTTAGGTTTCAGCACCCCGCGCCACTCTGTCAACTTTGACCCCAGGAAGAGTTTGCTATTGTACGGTTGTGAAAAGTTCAATTAAGCTGTAATTTGAGACAGAGCCTGCAGAATAATTTCAAGGCGGTTGGTGGTCTTACGGTTCAGCCTGACTCACTTCCCAGCAGATATTAGCATCTGTTCCCTGAAGTGAGACGTCGCTGAATAATGACAGCAAGAAGCAACTGAATCTCACTGTGTTTATGATTTATGTATGTTGAGTTCAGAAGGAAATGTTGAAGTTATTTACCTGCTTTCAGAAACTTTTTGTATTTAAAGGAAAAATAAATGTTGGTTTGAATACTCTAAACGGTTTCTGGTAGCTGGAGCTCCAGCAGCTTCCTGCCTGATGGCTCTGCCTCCATCTGATGATATATCAGCCATATTAATGGAAGTCCTGCATATTTAGACACATCTGTTCTCTCAGGGGGCAGAGGCTGCTGGGGATTTTTATTCCAGACATTTTCTTCAAATTAACTCCAGAAATGTGGAGGATTTACATAAACTGCTCAGATAGTTTTTACCCTTTGAACTTTTTAACATTTGGTACGTCACAGCGGAACCTCAGTGAGTTTCACTGGGATTTCATGAGACAGATGAACACAAAACAGATCTTCGACATGAAAACGGAAGTGAAACTCGGTTCTTATTTCCACACATAAGCAGGTGGAAGAGCTGCTGTGTTGGTGTCTCAGGCTCTGTAGCTGCCAAATGTTCCAGCTGCAGGTCTTCAGGGTTTTAGGAAGGAAGCTGAATACGTCACATCATCCAGTCATTGAGGTCAGTAATGAACTCCAGTAGCAGTCAGTGTGGCAGCATATCTGAGGAGCCCTCTGACTGAAGACTGTTGCTGTATGTAATGCTAACAGCTTCAGATCTGGACTAAGAGATGATGTTCCACAGCAACATGTCCTGGATGACATCATCAGTTGTTAGCTAGCTCTGCTAATCCACCTCATTTGCTTTTGCTGCTTCTCTTTATATCTCAGTCGGACGTTGGAGTTGGGATGTGATGTTTGTTCATTATGATCGATGGAAAATGTTTTGAACTTTTTCCTTCCCTCTCTGCTGTTTGGTTCTGTGGTGCTGTTTTGGAGTTGAGGTCAAAGTTCAGGGATAATTTGAGCTTTGGGGTGTCAGAGTAAAATGGGTTGAATACAAACACAAAACACTCTAGAGTTTTAAAAATGTTGAAAACTTTGCCTCATTTTCTTCACAGTTGTGCACAGGCTCGTGTTGCTCAGTCTCCATAAAATAAGTTAGTGGTTGTCCTGTAAAAAAGAGGAAAAGGTTTAAGGTGATATGAAACCATCTGAAGGCAGCGTTCATCTGTCGCTTCATGTTTCTGCTGAACATGGATTGGACTGAAATGAACTGTTTTCTGTCTCCAAGCACCAGGAGGTGGAACTCACCTGAAAGCAAGCTGCTGAGAAACGAGCTGACACATCAGATTTTTCTACTGGAGTCAAATAAATATGATTCGTGTTTCTCAGGGAGACACACAGTAAACTATATCTGGAGCAGGTGTGCGAATAACGTTCTGAGTAATTGAGTCCACTGTGCATATTTATGACCAAATAGACGCCCCGTCTGCCGCTGGATTTATCGGCTGCGGTTCTGGCTTTGCAATCTATGGGTTTATAAAAGGGCTTTAGCAAACAAAGCAGTCAATCTGTCACTCCAATCAGAATCGGATATCAGCAGAGCGGCCCGCGGTCAACAGATCATGTTTTTGTAGGCAGGGACTCCAAAGAGCCTTTTGCAAGGAAGTAAACGCCATTAAGCAGCCAGTTAAGAGCTTCAGTGAAGAACGGCCCTCTGATAGGAATGCATCAAAACAGGCATTTCATTTCCATATGTTTTTAATGACAACGGCTGTGGCTGTGTGTCTTGGTTTCCTGGTGCTGCTGTCCATTCCTGTGAGCCTCAAGTTCAACCAGGAGACAAAAAGACACAGAAGTGAAAAACTGGGAAGTCTTGATCTATTAGGCATCATCACATGAGGGGTCAAAGGTGAGCGCCATGAAAATGCTGCACTTTGGCTCCAACATCACTAAAATAACGCTCACTTTGACTCCTGCATGTGTAAATATGGAGTTAAAAGTTTCACTTACTTTAAACGTATGGCTACAGTTTAATATATAAATATAATAAGGTCATAGAAAGGTCACCGTCTGTCAGTTCAATTTGTTTTGACTGAAAAATACATGACATGTTTGACTTAAGCATATTTGTTAGACCTTGAAATGATCATGCCTTACCATGCATTGTGTTGGCATTTTATCAAAATTGATATCTCATATTCTTATCCCTTTATTCTGAGATGACGAAGCTACTGGGAGAGTTTGATGGTGCCGTTTGTAAAGTTACACAGTAAAAATTGACAGGAATAATTTGGGTTGTTTAGCCTGTCATAAGCGAGAAAAAAGGAGATTAATTTTCCAAGTCATATTTTCCCATGTAATTAATTCATTTTTAAATGTCACAGTGTCTAATGAATGTCTAAGTAGCAAGTTAAATATTTAGTCAAGCAACTAAATATTTAGCTCCAAACTAAATATTTAGTTAAACATTTTGCTCCAGAGATATTTAGTGAGCATGCTAACTATTTAGCTCCAAATTAAAAATTTAGCTCTGAGCTAGCTAAATATTTAGCTAGCTTAAATGTTTGGTTAGCTCAGAGTTAAATATTTAGCTAATGTGCAAATTCACTAGCTGAAGAGAAGAACTGGACTTTCAAAATAAAAGCTGAGTCTCCAGAACGTCTAAGTAACCCAAATGATTAATTCTTGACTGTGTAACTTACCTTCTTATTTTCAGCTCTGCTTTCTAAGATCCCACCTCTGCAGCAGGTTTCCACAGCCGAGGCTGTAAAAGCGCCGTCATTCTCTGGGCTCTTTAGAGCAAAGTAATTAAAACGGTTGTGAGGCTGTGACACAGTGAAGCAGCGTGGAAATGACACTGGGACAGCTGGGAGGACGCGGCCACCCAGTGTTTAACAAACATGCTGCACTGAGATGCAGGGGACCAAAACCCTGGAGGCGTCATTAATGCGATGGCATTTTCAGCTCCTGGCTCAACGACTGGATCAGAGCAGGAAGTGAGGAATCTGCTGGGGCTCGTTTCTGTCAGGCCTCAAACACAAACAGGCCTCAGACTCCACAAAACACACATGCTGATTGGCCAGAGCATTTCTGATCAGGTGTGAGAGACAAAAGCCGATGAGATGGATGACTCCACCCAGGTGAATCCAGATCCATGGATTATATCTTCCTATTCGATGTTTATTTTTCATGGAGAAAACAAACACTGTCACAGCAGTTATAGATTACAGTTTGCTGATGCATATTTAGTTTTTACTTCCTCTGTAGGGCACAATAATAAATTTAAATCAAATAATAGATAAACTATTTTATATCTCTAAACTAAAGGTAGCTGCACAGATGCTGCTCAGACTGCTTTGCACTTGTTACCTTCAACCAACGACCTTTGAAACAACTATTCACTTAACTCGTCTTTTATTTCCTTTCCTCTGAAACCTGATGCTCAGTTTGAACATCAGCAGCAACCTGCATGTCTGTCCCCAATAAAGTGAAATATAGCTGAAACCGATTCCAGGAAGTTAATATCATCATCATGCTGCAGGGTTATTTGAGGAGGACCACAGGGTTCAGTGCTTGGACCAGTTATATTTGCTGTATCCTGTTTGTGCTTCCACTTGAACTACTGAGTGCATTTTTCCTGTTATGCTGATAATATGCAGCTATATTTATCCACAAATCCTGCAGATTACAGACATATTGAAGATATAAAAACCTGGAGGACGTTTTGCTTTCTGACAAGACAACAAATTGTTGTCATTGGATCAGAGAAAAATAAAACTGATTAATCACTTAACCTGGATGTGATTGAAATGAGCTCAGGTACAGCAAACAACCAGGATCTCATTTAAATCCCATAATCAACAAGTTTCTAGGATTTCCTTCTTTCACCTCCACAATAAGCCCTAAATATGAAACATCCTGTCTAGGACAAGCAGAAAGACTCGGCCATTTGTTTGCTACTTCCAGGCTGGACTAAGTAAATCTTTAAGAAATTAAAAATAAAAAAAAGCATTAAAAATCCTTCAGTTGATCCAAAATACTGCAGCAAGAGTTCTGGTGAACATGAAAAATCATATTTCTCCATATTCCATAAATTAAGCTTCCCTTCATTCCAGACGTTCCTGACAGAAAACTTCAGTGTCGTTCTGCAGGTGGGCTGGTGGTTCTGGAAGTTCTACAGAACCAGAGGTCTGTCTTCTACCCATCAGGCTCCTCTCCTGGTTTTCTCCAGTTCTGCTCCATCTGCAGTTACTGCTGTACTGAACTTGATATTCTCTTTGTTTTTTTTCCTCTATATCTAAGTTCCTCCACTCTCTACCTGTCCAGTGTTTCCGCCTCTCAGCCAATGGCTGCTGGAGAAACACCAGGCCTCCTGCAACCCTGCATCCAAAACCGGGTCTCGTTTCAATTCCATTCAGTTTATTTATATGGACAAGATTCACAACAAATGTATTTTGCAAAAAATCAATCCAATAATACATCCAATTTATTCTAGTTATCAATAAGTGAATTAAACTCATTTTATTATTCAAATTAGATTAAAAAGTTTCTGTCTAAGGAAACAGCAGAATATCGAGACTTTAACTTGCAGCGTTCTCTCCTCCTGGACCAGCAGGGGGCGACAAACTCTTACACTGTGTCTAACTTTACAGCAATCCCTCATACAGAGCATGTATGCAGCAACAGTGGAGAGGAAAAACTCCTCTTTAACAGGAAGAAACCTCCAGCAGAAGCAGAACCAGAACCAGAACCTGGTTCAGAACCAGAACCAGAACCTGGCTCAGAACCAGTCCTAATCTGCCACGACTGACTGGAGGTTTGAGGAGAGACACAGAAAGACACAGAAGAACTGATGTTTTATGATGTTCATGAAAGTAAAAAGTTACCAGCAGGAGATGGAGAACGACTTGTTGATGGCAGCATCATGTCAGCTGATCCGTCCTCCAGGAA
>NW_006800056.1:146297-153329 GCF_000485575.1 Poecilia formosa | reverse complement strand
GAACCAGAACCAGAACCAGAACCTGGCTCAGAACCAGAACCTAGCTCAGAACCAGAACCAGAACCAGAACCTGGCTCAGAACCAGAACCAGAACCAGAACCAGAACCTGGCTCAGAACCAGTCCTAATCAGCCACGACAGACTGGAGGTTTGAGGAAAGACACAGAAAGAAACAGAAGAACTGATGTTTTATGATGTTCATGAAAGTAAAAAGTTACCAGCAGGAGATGGAGAACGACTTGTTGATGGCAGCATCATGTCAGCTGATCCCTCCTCCAGGAAGTATCACAGCCAATCAGAACGCCAGACCAGGCGTTGCTTCTCCTCTCCACTGTCGCCACATGCATGCTCAGCACAAGAACCTGATGCCATCAGCTGTCCACCTCGACCAGATGCTCACTCACTGCTGCAGTCTGTAACTCAGCTGATAGAAAACCTGTGAGATGCTGAACTAAACGTGACTCGTTTGCTTTCTGACTGGACGGCGTCAGGATCTGACTTGAACACATATTTACGGGGATGAAGTCGGGATGTCAGATCGTTCTCTTGTGATCCTTTCTGCTAAAGGTCAATATAACGGCACGCTCCTGCTACGAAGCTTTTATTTTGGCAAGCTTCACTGGTTTTCATGTGTTCTCACACACAATATGCTCGTTACATAATCTTCCATAAAACCATTCATTACTCGCTCTGTTAACATGCAACACAACAGCAGACAGCCCTGGCAGCACAAACAGCAGTGTTTATCCGACAGAGCGGGATTTATTTATTACATGGTGTTCTTATGAAGGGCCTGACTGGAGCAGACCTCAGCGAGTTGGGATTTCATGATTGCACTTAATCAAATAAAATCAGTGCAGGTCTCCTGGGTGGCTGAGCAGCTTAGTGCAATATTCTGTCCTTCACTGCTTTCTGCTGCTCACAAGGGCAAACAGTCCAAGTTAAACCGCAGGATGTCAACATTTTACATTTAATTTCTGGTAAACAGCATGAACTCCTGCACATGGTGATTAAAATGAATTAGGCTGTAGGTGGAGCACAGTCAGCCACCATCCTGCAGCCAGACGGCCGCTGCTCATCGCAGTCTGAGCTCCACTGGAGCCACAACAGAGAAACACAGGAAGTAAAGGGATCCATCATGTGACCAGCAGAAGTGATAAAGAAATGATTTTTTTCCTCTCCACTGTCTGACTCCCTCCATCGTCATGACACCATACAAGACATCATTTTTAACGCAGCCTCTTTAAATTATTCACCACTGCTGCAATTTTCATGAGTTTGGTGATTACATAGTGAAATGGTGCTGCGGGCCAAACAGGAAAGTGTTTCTCCTCAGCATTAGCAGCAGCAGGGCAGAAGCAGAGGAGAACTTCCCACCACAGACAGAAAGAGATTCTAATTCTGCTAAAGGCGACTGGAAAACTCTTCTTCTGCATCTTCTAATGGGGGTCTGACCCCTGGCTGGGCGGTGGAGGAGAAAAAGATTTCTGTGTACGGGGGAGTGTGGGAGAGATGCATGAATAATGGAGATTAGCAGTTGAAGCCATTTCAAACAAGTCCACAAAGGCTCTTCAGTCTGAAGGTTTTGGCAAGGACTTCCACCGAGCCTCTGAAGCTTTGTGATAATCCAGCGACTGAAGAGCAACGCTCAGATTCTACAGGACCAGGAGCTAAAAACCACAAACCCAAGGAAGAATTTCACAGTTTTAATAACGGCTGAGATCTGATGTGGAGGGAAACACTCACTCCCGTCTGAAGACGTGATATAATCTAGGATTTTGGTATAATTGTGTATATTAATATTGCACATAATCCAGGTTCATGTGCAACAGAAACAGTCAGCAGTGCATGCATACTGAGGGTTGTGGAGACTTTGATAGTTTTGGACCTCCGGCTGTTTCAAAATGAGAAACATTGAAGCTGCAGGGTTCTTATCAGAAAGCTCTGTTGGTGTTTTGTAGTCAGTATCTTACCAGCTTTATAGTGCAGTATTTTTACTTCAGTCACTTTAGCTAAGCATGCTTACTGGACCTCAGACTGAATTAGATACAGTTGATCACAACATGCTGGTTGAAAAACAAACCAATGAAGATATTGGTTTAACCCTCCTGTACTTCACTGGGTTCAGGTTAGGGCTGGAACTTTGAAGCGTTTGTTTCGATTAATTAATTACATAGATTGTTCAAATTTTAATATAATTCTTCACCTAATTTATCATAAGTTTCTGTCGGAACCTTTGTATTTTGTTTCTGGTACGGCGGTAAATCTGACGCACAGTCTGCAAACTCCAGCCATGTTGTCTGCAGTTCCATGAATGACCAGAAGTTTCTGAAACACCTGAAAACTTTTTAATACTTTTCACAAATCTGATTACTGAAGAATCTGAACAAAAGATGAAAAACAAAATATCTCTCTCTTGTTGAACTGATCTATTTATGCAGTAGTTTTGCAGGTCAGGGGTTTTTGATTGGCAGACTGCTTATGTTGTCGATGTAAAGTTTTCAATTCCAATGTAATTTATTATGATTAATTAATTACACACTCTGTAATTAACTGGATTAACATTTTTAATCAAGTCTAGTTTATATTTTACTTGGCAGACTTTACTATGTTTTTCATTTGGCCATTTTACATCAGAGGAAAAAAACATCATTCCTCAAGGCTTTGCTGTTGGGCCAATATAATCCAATAACTCACACAATGAAGCACATTCCTGACTAGATCTGGTCTAAGAATCATTATATTTTTTCCTAAAAATAAATTAATCAAAATGCACAGCTGAATTCAGATTTATTTTATGTGAACTTAGTTCACTACATTTCAAAATGACCAGAAATATGACAGCAAAAAAAGCATCTTGAAGGAAAGAAGTAAAACGCAGATTTGATGTTAAAATAAATAACTTATCTGATGAAGTTCTGCTACACCAACAAAACTCTGCGATGACTTCCAGGTCAGTCAAACTGATGGTGTATTTATTCTGCACAGAAGAGAATCTAACATTTCAGCAGCACAGAAAACATCCAGCCCACATCAGTTTACCTGAACATGACAAAAAATAACGTTAAAAAACATTAAAACGCGGCGCAGCAGGAGGCTTGTTCACACATGTGCTGCAACTCTCAGGTTTAACTCAGGAAATCATTCCAGCATCCGCAAAATTATATATAAAAACTGAAACGAACGTCTTACAAACACCAGCTAAAGGAGAGTAAAACATTTTCTCATCTTTTAAATAGTATACCAACAGAAACTCCGTCTGAAACTCACCTTTCTCAGTAACAGCCAGGAACGAGCTGGTGAAAGAGGAAGTGACGTCACGGGTCACGACCCCAAAAATAAAACTACACTTTCCCAAAATTATTACAAAAATTTAGTTAAATCATAACTTCAGTTTAAAAATAAAGACAACAAAATTACAAAAATAAAAAATAAAATAAAAATCCATAAATTAGATGAGCGTGTGAGGGTTTTTGGTGACGTGCATTAGGGGTTTTTTCTTCCACGCTACAGTGACAGTAGAAATATGTTGATTAATTATGAATTATCTACTTCATCCAGAATTAAAAACGTGTTTCATGTATTTAGCACACAACAAGGAGAACTTTCTAAAACAAATATATGAAAACTTCATGTTTGGTTTGCAAGACAAAAATGGAACATTTGGGGGAAGCAGGATATTACAAAAAGAGACTTTATCAAGTTTAAGAATCTGGAAAGCATCATGTAAGATTCCTGTTGGGTTCTGATAAGCTGAGCAGTAACTTCACTCACTAACTGGGATGCTCAGTTATGCTACTGGCTATTTTGGACCAAAATATGACCAAGAAAGCTTCAGCTGCTCCAGCTAATCTCTCCTCAACCTCTATGGGGAAGCTGCAGAATCTGTAATTTGCTCATGTTGGTCCTCAGACTAGAAAAACATGTTTGAGACAAAGCAGCAGGTAGAATTTAAATGAGTCAAAGACTGTCAGTTGTGCTCTGTTTGGCCTGGAAAGTCCTTAAAACCTCCTGGCTGGAGCCATCCATCTCTGTCTTCAGCCTCACCAGGGGAAAGATAGATGCATTCAATAAATGTGTTCTTGAGGAATGTGCAGGAAATGATTAAGAGTGATAAATGGGGATGCAGGAATTTGGCAGGACAGTGTTTCATGTGACATCCATTATATCATCATCTGAAGAAAAAAAATAAAAACAGCGCTAGTTGCCACCAGCCGCAGAAAAGATCTGCCTGCCACCGCCGTGTTTGAAGCTGGCAAAGAAGTCCTTTTGATGCTGCTTCCTTTGAAAAACAACTCTGACTATAATAGAAGCTTTATGATTAATGTTTCATCAAATGGAAGATGAGATCTCTTAGCTAATTAGGCAACAAATTGTCACATTCTTAAAAGTCTGAAAGCGCTTTGTGCGAATGTTTTTACCTCGACCTCGACAATTAGTGAGTGAACTACTTATCAGAGGGATTGGATGTAAAATGCAGGCGGCGGCTCTCAGCACCAGGACCTGCTATACGTCGTCTGCAGCTCAGTTTGCCTCGCTCTGCACATAATCAGGTGCTGTGGGGCCAGATCCAAACCCAGGAAACAAACGGACCTTGTTCCCCCTCTGTTGTTCAAATGGAGCCTTTGTTGTGCAGGATAGATGCCTAGCGGGGCCTGTTTGTCTCACAGCTACTGTGTTCTGCAGATTGACTCTAAAGAGACCAAATGGAGCCGTGGTACATTCAGAGGAATCACAGCACCTGTAGCACAGAGACACCTTCAAAGTGAGGATTGTTCTTAGAAACACAAGCCGACTTTCATTGTTCCTTCCTGTTGTCTCCTGTGGTTGTTGTGGTTTTTAACTTTATCAGATGCTGTTTTAGATGCTTTGATTTTTCTGGTGAGCTACATATAAATAATCAGCTCCAGCCTGATCTTTCTGGGCGGGTGACAGGCGTTCAGAAAACATATTCCCTGCTTCAGTCGTTGGGGAAAGGCGATGCTTCCTGGGGGACATATTAATTCTCCAGCCACATAGCTGGGCCTGATTGATTTAAAGTCTATTCTTAGTTGGCATTTGGCTTAGTGCTAAATGATTTTCAGCTCAAACTGTCTCTCTGCTCTTGCCAGCTTTCCTCTCTTCTGTTTCTCTCTCTCTTTCTTTTCCTCGCTGGCTTTTTTCCCTCCATCTTCATCGTCCTCCTGCACCTCATCCTCTCTGTCCTGCTCCCTAATTAAGTCTCTTTGCCTCTTCCCTGCTCTCCTCCCTCCATCACTCCTAATTCCTGGGTGGAAAAAGCCTGGGCTTGCACTCTGGCTGGCTGAGAACAGCTGCCTCTCCAACTGCTCAAGCATGGACAGAGCTTGTTACAGAGAAAGACAAACTACTTCTTAAGCAGGATGTCACGAGCGCACAACTCTTTCTCCATCTCTCTTTAGAAGTTCAGAGCAGAAGCAGCTCTGCCAGAAAGCTCCACTTGACTGCCCGAGTTAAGAAGACAAGCAGAGAGCCGCTGCTTGACTTTCTTTACATCATATTGGTTGCTGCATTTGGGAAAGCTTTGTCTCGTACAGCATCACAGGATTTGGGGACTTCAATGACTTGAACAGATAATCTATATGAACCTTTCCTCTGGCAGGAAGAGCCGCTGCTTACAGAACGACCGAAATCATCAGCAAATTCATAAATTCTTTTAATGAAGGCAGGTTTGTGTGTGAAGCACATTTCAGCAACGAGGCAGTTCAAAATGCTTTACATGATAAAACTATAACCAATAACCAATAAAAATATTATGAAGGTTACATTTCGTCAAATGCCATCATCAAAATCATCATGTATAATCATCAGGCAAATATATTGATCAATATTCCAGATATTATTAATCAGAGTAGCTCTTAGCAGCTGGGTCTTGATTAAAAGGATTCGGTGTCTCAGCAGTTTTGCAGTTTTCTGGAAGTTTGTTCCAGATTTCTGGATGAGCTTTGTTGTTTTATTTTATCTCAGAACAAACAGAATCAATAGAAAATAGTTCTGGCCAATCACTCTCCTATTTATGTGTTGTGATTCTTATGAATAAAACATGTTATATATTAGCTTTTAACTTTTAATTGTAGCTTTTAACTACAATGTATGGAAGTTATTTCTATAAAATTTAAAAAGTGATCATTGTTGATTTGACTGGAGGTTTGTCCACAGTAACTCATGTTATTTCAGAATGTTTCAATTAGACTGTTGTGGTATTTTAAGGAGATTAGACATAATTTTATCTATGTTTTAACAAACTAGAAATGATTTAATTTTCTGTAAAAATCCAGGATGAATTTCAGCTGCATTCTTCAGCTGAAATACAAAAAATGAGCATAAGCATTAGAAATTAAAGTAAAACTGTTAACTGATCAACTCTAATGGACAGAAATATTAAAAAAGCTCATCATCCTGAAGTTGATGCAAAATCCTCTGAAGAGCAAAAAATGTGATGAAATTCTGGAAAAGCAAGACGGACCTGGCAGCAACATGACTGCCTGCAATCTGATGTATAAATTATTGATGTACTATGAATGGTTTAGGAGGAAAGTCATTTGTTTGCAAACTTTTAAGATTTACATAAACAGAATCACTGTCAGAGTGTGACCGGTTTCAAAAGCTTTTCTGAGCTGAAAATGAAAAAAGTTCCTGAAATGTTGAATCACTTGGGAACAGCCCAAAGCCTCATCACCCATCTACAATTTGAAAGGTGTTTAGCTGCAAGGATGTGGAAGTATTCATGCTTCCACTATCACAAGGTTGTGGAGGCATTTGAAGTTTTTCCTCGTTCATTTCAAAAGGATTTTAAAGGATAAAAGTTGAACATATGAAAAGACATGTCCTGGGGGAGCAGGCAGCTGCAAAGGGGAAGAGCTGAAATTCACAAAACTTGCAGGAGGAGTGGAGGACCAAACAAATACAGAGAGGATCTGAAAGTCGAACGTCTAAAGTCCGAGGTGGAACCTCCAGTAGAACCTCCTCAGAACCTCCTCACCAGCAGAACCTCCTCACCAGCAGAACCTCCTCA
>NW_006800056.1:135066-142887 GCF_000485575.1 Poecilia formosa | reverse complement strand
CATGGGATGTACCACCGACAAATAACTGAAGTGGCTGATATCAGGAAATCCTACCAATGGCTGGAGAAAGCTGGACTCAAGGACATATATACATATACACGTATACATATATATAATTTCCCTTCTCACCCTCCACGGGTGGTCTCTTTATATATATATTTTTTCTTTTGCATGATTTTTGCTATAAGAACATGTTTTTCTAGGTACACAATGTATGGTTTTAGTCACTTTATATAGAAAAACTCACGTTGGTCTATTTTTAAACAGAATTTCATGTCATCAAACTGCTCTGACTCCTTTGCCCTGATCAAATGGTTATTAACAGATTTTCCTACATATTTAGGACTTCTGAAAATAATGATGATATTCTAATTACTTCATTTGTTGATTTTTCACATCATATTCAGGAAAATACACATAAACTCTTCCTGCCTGACTCCCTTCCACTCCCTGCTGGCTGTTGCAGTTCTCTTGAGGCAACGTGTGTGTGGACACACTCTCAAGCCATCCATGCTTCCTGGTGGAAATGTGTGGAGTCTGTGTTAAATTTCAGCAGGTTATAAAACAAAATGGACTCTGCTGATATTTAGCTCTGACTCAGTCATGACCAGGTCAAAGGTCAAGGTCACGTCTCGCAGAGACCCAGGTGTCGCGTCGACTCAGGTAGATCGACCTGCAGAATGTGGTTTGGTTTCAGGGAGAAAAAGCGCCGACGGCAGCGGAGGGAGCTGAACAAATCACATGCATGTGCTGTAAAATAGTTTAGCATGATTTTTAATACACACGCTGTCAGGTATCCCAGACTTCATGATGATCACAATAACAGTAATCCACAGCATCCATTAGTAATTTATGCAGCTGTCAGTTCTGTCCAGTCCTATGTGGGTCATGTTGAGGCGCTGATTTATGGAAGCTTCCAGCCAAACTTCTTATCTGCCCAGTTTTATTCGTCCATTAGGCGCTCTTTGGCTGTTATTGATGGCTCTGCTGAGATGCATCATTTATGCTACTGCGTCTGACACGAGTATTCGAGATCAGAATCAGTGCAGCATTCCCCATCAACAGCCTGCTCTGTTCCGGCCGTCCTCTGCATGCAGAGGCTCAGCGTCAGGTGGACGGTTTTAGTTTCAGGATCCACAGCTGATGTGGCTCACCAATGTGCAAACAGCTGGTGGACAAACTTCCCAAATGTTTTGGTCCCTGGTGTCCGAAGTATCAAACCTCCATGGTTAACGGTGAGGACGGTTTTAATTACAGCCAGTCATAAAGAGTCTGTTGAATTTCATCTCAGATGCAGCAGCAGGAAGGATCTGGGTCTGTTCAGTTCATTTGTTCTTCCTGAGTTCATCTAAGAGCTGAAGCTTCCTGCATAGAAACCGACCCAAAATCAGAGCTCGGTTCAGGTTTGGGTTTGTTTATCTGTCCTCTGTGTCTCCGCCGTCTGCTTCTGTGCAGATTGACCTTTGACCTGCTGTGATGATAACCATCTCTTACTGAATTCCAGTAAAACTAAGACAAGTGTTTTGGAAGTAAAGGGTATTGAGACAATATGATTATTTGATCTTTGAAAAGAAAACTTTCAAACAGACGCAGACCTTTAAACACCTGAGTCTTATTATTGTGCTAAAGAGACAATATTCTTACATTTTATGCTTTTGCCTTTCAGAATATATGTAAAATGATTCTTTAGAGTTGGTATGTAATATTTTAAAGCATTAGTTTCCAACATGCTTATTAATGTATTTAAATTCTAAGTTGGACACCAATGTTCTGTCTGTATTTAATCATTTTTCTGTGTCCATGTGGTTCCATTAAATTATTTATCCTGCTTGTTGTTATGAAACTGGTTACATGGATGAATGATCAGTTTTCTAAATGTCACACATTTCAGATTTAAAATGAGTAAAAATAATGTAATGAAACTTTGTGTTTTCCTGTGGAAATTACGTCTCTGTTCCTGGAAAGTCAAACCTCTGCAAAAACTTCAGGCTGTGACTGCAGATACAATATACTGAAACCTCTGACCAGGCAGAAAGCTTGCCCACACTGCAAAGTGAGCAATGTATACAGTATAGAAGTGTTTAGAGGCAGTCAGCTGGTGCATGCAGCTAATTCAGCCACCGCTGGAGAAGCAAGCTGCTGAAGCAAACCACCAGGGCCGTCTGATAATTGTGCGTGTGCCATCGCCCTGCAGCTCTCTGGAGCCGCGTCCAGGTCTCCACCCTCTCACTTAGCTGGTCAAGGAACTGTTAAGTCTCCTGTACTGCAGCATCCTTCCCCCAACAGAAACAGCTAATTGTGGTGTTTGTTCACATCAGCGGATTCGGTTCATGATGGGAGGAGTCTTCCTCAGAGCGGACATGTCCGCCGACAGCATCGAGAGTCGCACAGATTCAGTCAGAAAAACGTGAGAACGCTGTTTTGTTTCTTTGTTCTTGTCTCATGGGGATCAAGACGTTGAAGCGTTGAACGGCACAAACCCTCCTTAAGCAAGCAGGTTTACTGAAGCAGAGGAGGCTGCCGAGGCGAGCCGGGAATCTATCAACCTCGTCTTTGTCTCCAGCATCACAAAACAGCAGAATTAAGAGCTCTCAAGGCTGAGCGGAATGAAAAGGAGTTTTATGAAAAGCAGAGGTTAGAGCAGATTTATCCAGAGCTCTGAACCTTTCATAGAACAAAACAACCAACCATTTTCTTCTCAACGGAAATCAACAGAATGAATTGATGATGCTTTACAGCTATGCTACAATATTTCACTTATTGTAGCAGTTAATTATCCTAAGTTGCAGCTGGAGAACAAAGGCTGTGATGAGTGTCACCGTTATGTCTCCTTGTGATTCTGTTTACACAGCCGTTCTAATAAAGGCTGAGATCTGGCTTCAGGGATCCATCCCACTGCCTTCCCCTTTAATAAGACTAGAAGGATGCCAATTATGGACCCTTTGCTGTGGCCTCAACTCCCAGGCCTCCCCATTAAATCGGACGCCTGCGTTGTCGATGTGGACTGCATGTCTGCCCGGTGCGGGGCTCGTCTTCGGCGAGCGGCTTGGAAGGTTAAAGTGAAATGTGTCGTTGATTCATCATCCGCCGTCAGAGTCCGGGGCCTTGAGAGGAATGTGGGATGCAGAGAGAGGAGGTAATGGATCCTTATAAACAGGATTAGGAGGACACAGACAAAGTGGAAGAGGAAGAGAGGAGGCGGGGGTCATCATCTATCACGGTGGAGATGATTTACGGATGATCTGCGCTTGAATGTCTGAATCTATTAGACTGGCTGTGGCGCTGACTTCACATAGAGATGCACTTTATAAAATAAGAACATAGTTCTTCTTCTTTTTGTGCTGCTGTGAAGGCAGAAGGAATCCAGCTTATTAGAGCTGCTGAGGCTCTGCTGCATAATTCCTCCTTCCACTTACAGAGTTACAGAAACACGATGGCAACAAAGAAACACAGAAAACCACAACAGTGGCTGGAAAACAGGGATCCGACAAGGAATCAAAGAAACTGACTGACTTCTAACTGCTGAGGAGGAGACAATTTAATCAGGCTTTTATCTTTGAAAGGTTATTGATGGTTGTGGGACTGATTGATCACAAGGTTTATAATAAATTAATCACAAGTGCATTTTAACTGAAAAATATACAAAATAATAAACGTTTAATTCTATTCTAACCTTCAATGTTAAATCATTGAATAGACATAAGAGCTCAGCAACAAATATATTTATTGTTTTTAATCTGTTATCAGGTTCTTCAGCCATCGTAGGTTCAAAGTGTTTCAGGAACTGCAGCTCCACCAACAGGTACGAAAACTTCACTTCACTCCAAACCATCCGCCTGCTGACCCAAACCCTCCGGGTCCATCCGGAGGGTTTGGGTCAGCAACATGAACTGGTTACGTCACGTTTACTCCAGTCCATAAACATAACTTCACTTTTTATTGGGTCTGCAGTTGAGTCAAACACAGACCTAAAAGAAACTTAATCCTTTTGATTTTTTTCAATGAATAAGATTCAAAGCGCAAAAAAATAAAATATTTTATTGTTGTTGCAATTAAATCATACATGAGCTCATTAAGAGTGAAAAATCAGATGAAACATGAAAGAAAACATCTGTTTTTATGCTATAATGGTGAATAATTCACAGTGAGTGTCACCGTTCATCCTGGATGCTCCTGCAGATGGAGAACGTTTCTCTCCTTTAATAGCACAATGATTTTGGATTCAGGTCACAACGGCGTGTTCGGCTGTGTGACTCCTGGAGCTGAGTGGAGGCCCGGTGAAGGTGAGGCAGACATGTGCACAACTCGTTTTAATTAGTTTTAACGAGATTTTATCCTGGTCCTGGTTCATGACTCATGCACCGACGGTCTCATTCTCAAGGACTTACCGATTTTCTTTACAGGATGACCTCAACCCAGGAAACACTTCAGATGCAATAATCTGTTTTTAAAACTGCTTTGGGTCATTTATCTGACCGTTAACAGGATCGCTTTGAAAAAGATGAACAGACTTCAGTAGAGAGGTGGAGCTAGGCTTCACTCACAGGTGATTAAGGCGTCACCTTGAACAGAGCATGGATCTTTAAAGGCAGGAGAAGAGACAGCAGGACTGAGAGATTCAGTTCAGTTAGTCCAGTGGTTCCCAAACACTTTCTGGGCCCCCCCTATGGATTACAAATGGCTGTCTGGTTGAAACAACGCGTGTGGGGAGGGGAGGGAGTGGGGGCATCGACTGTTTTGGGGGCAAAATGAATGTATGTAGCTGAAAACAGACACCAACATCGGTAGCCTACAAGGTACTTGTTAAGCTTAAGGTTCTGTATTAATATTAGCTAGTCATCTTTTAGCTAACATTAGCTAGTCATCTTTTAGCTAACATTACCTGCATCCAGCAGCTTTACTCAACTCAGTCGGTTAGTTTGGAGGGAAAAACTGTGAAAAGTTCTTTGCGTTTTGCTGCCGTGATTCTAACACAAACCTACGTAGCTCCGCCCAGCAGCAGCAGGTCTCCTTCACAGGTGGAAACCCAGCGCGAGCGTCGTAGCGCTCATGTTGCGTTTAAAGGCGGCTCGGAAAAACAGGTTACAACATGTTAACAACGGATTAAACAGTTTTAACTGCTGATAAAAGTGACAGAGGACACAGATATGGGAGGTGTGGAAGCCTCTACTGTATCAAATTGACAGAGGAATAACAGAGAGTTGGCCATTCTAAGGTAAAAACCCACCGCATACAGTGTTCATGTTTTTTTTGTTCATCCAGACGGCTTCCCGCGCCCCCCCCTGCAATGACACGGCGCCCCCCCAGGGGGCGCGCCCCACAGTTTGGGAACCTCTGAGTTAGTCTATGAGCAGATCTCACCTCAAGGCACTTTACAGATCAGAAAATAAACCAAGGCTCCATCTGTACAATGATCATAAAGACGTTCAGTTCAAAGGTGCTGTTCAATATTTAAAGGACATAAAAAATGTAAGAAAAGAAAATCAAACACGTTAAGAATAGTCAGCCTCTTAATATGTGCCAATATTTTCACTCTTTATTCTAAAACTGAAAAGGAGAAATGGATGTCTGACATGAGCAGATCATGAAACAGGGTCACCTCTAAGCTTAGCTTCTCCTCCAGGAGCGCCAGGTCAGCAGAGCTGAGGGAGCAGCTGGGCGAATGGAGCTGCAGCAGCTCAGAGAGGCAGCCAGAGACAAAACTACTAAAAAAAACTCTAAAGAGCATCATGAAATGAACTGGTAGTCTGTGCAGTGATGTAAAACTGGGATTAATGTCTTCAGGCTTTTGTGTGCCAGTTAAAAAAAAAACACACTGCAGTGTTTTGCACACCTAAAAGACTCGTCACCAACCCCCAAATAAACCATCACAGAAATCCAGATTAGTTTATCATTCTACCAAATGATGCAAACACATTTAAAAAGGAGCAGCAAAAGCAAATGAGCTGGATTAGCAGAGCTTGTTACTATCTGATGATGTCATCCAGGATCCGAGTGTGGAGTATCGTCTCTGCTGCCTGGAGAGCGCCAGCGTTAGCATCAGACCGTCACATAGCAACAGGCAGATTCACTGAATGAAAGGATGAAACTGTAAAACTGATTGTTCACACAAGGACGCTCCGATGTGGGCGGCACAGAAAACCTCAGAGGTTAAAGTCAGAGTACATCGCACCAAACGAAGCACCTTGTAGGCCTTATGGGACACGAGAGGAGAAAATGCAAACAGAACCGGAGTTCTGATGGACTTCTGAGGTTACTCAGTTCAAAGGAACTGATTAAAATATTTAAACTTCAAACCCAAAACGAAGCCAAAATTTGTCCATAACCATCATCATGTTAATTACCATGGATAGTAGATAAAGACGGGTGAGGGTTCACACTGACTGATCGTTGATGAGAATCAGATCTTCATCATTCCCTCCGTGCCTCCTGCTCTTCCTCGCTGCTTCCTGTTTGTCTTTCGGCTGTAATCCAGGCGTGGCCGGCCGTCCGGCTGCTCTGATCATCGATTCTCCACTCCTCTGCCTTGGCTGCGTTCAGCAGCAAATCTACACTGATCTACTCTCCAGGCACTTCCAGTTCATCAGTCACCAGGTGTTGCTCTGCTGATTGTTGAAATAACTGTTCTGGACTCTGACCGGGTCCTCTGTTCTGCCCCAGAGCTCACACATCTCTCAGAGAAACTCCAGCTCAGCTCACAGGGATTCAGGCTGTCCTGGAGGTCCGGGTCATCAGCCTGCTGAGCTGCTGTTTCTACAGTCACTTTAAGCATTGTTTATGTTCTATCTATTAATTTTAATAGATCCTAAATATAGATGCTGCTCTAAATAAAACAGAAGTGAGATTGGAAGGTTGTAAAATGACCCATTAATTCAGATCTGTCATGATTTGGTGTTGTCGGTGAGAGATTCGCTCGTAGGCCCAGGCAGACATGTAGAAGGTGTTTAATGATAATCCAGGGTAACAGAATCCAGTAATACAGGGAGAAACAAAGAACAAAACGTGCAGCACAGGCAGACGTATGTAGACGGTGCAAACAACGAGGATCCAACAAGAGACAAAGACAACAGGTGGGTTTAAATACACAGGGAGGGTAATCAGAGAACTAGAGACAGCTGGGAGGACAGGACATCACAGGGGAACAGGACACAGAAAAACCAAGACATAAATACACAGAAACACAGATCACCACAAGATCTGGAGCGTTAATACCCTGAAAGATTTTCATGTTCTCAGCTTTAAACCACAAACTTTCACATTTATTTTAAATTTAGATTTTGTTTTTATCTGCCAGACCATCATAAAATACTGTATAATTGGGAGGTGGAAGGAAAATTATACTTTCACATTTTATTTTCTAAGCAAAGCTTTGAAAACTGAGGGATTCATTCATATTCAGCCTCCATGACTGAACATCACCTTTCCCTGCAGACACAGCTGCAGCTCTGTGGGGGCAAAATCTACCAACTGCATTCGTCAGCAGACTGGAAATCTACCTGCTCTTCTTTGGGGAACATGTTAGTCCAGCAGTCCGATTTATTCCAACTCCAGTCCGTTTTATTCAAAGTCCAGTCCGTCTGCCTAGACAGTCCGGTTAGTTTGAGATGCAGTGAATCTGTAATCAAATTCTGATGTTGACCAAAAAACTGAACCCAGGTCCACCTACAAACCTCGGTCTGGGTTCAGTAGGACGGGTTTCGGGGACAGGGGGGTTCTGTCTAAGGCCCCATATCACCTTGGACCGGCCCTGCATGAACAGCCGCTGCAATGCGCATCTCTGGAATCTACCTGGAATCTACCTGGAATCTACCTGGAATCTAC
>NW_006800056.1:107328-133412 GCF_000485575.1 Poecilia formosa | reverse complement strand
ATATATATATATATAAAATTGTAAAAACAGCAACTCAAAAAGGGCACTAGGGGCATAAAGGATAAAAGGGGCAGGTGGTTCTTGGTGCAGCGCCCCCACAGGCGAGGAGGGGAACAGGTTGCTGTTTGGTTGGTTTGACTGATTAACCAAAGTGAGAAAGAGATTTTCTTTGTTTCAAACCTGGAACTCTTCTGAGTCCAGAAACGGAACAACTTGATTTATACGGAAATTAAATCACTCAAAACTGAGCAACGTTCATTATTCACATTTCTGAAGGTTATCAGCATAAAGAGGGCCATATAAAAACACACAGCAAATTTACAGTTATGTTCTTATTTGTGTTGAAATGTACAGTTGTAATGTAATAATGGGTATGAATACTTATGTAAGTCGACCTTTGACATGTTTCAGATTGGAAATGTTTCCAGGGGTTAACTACAGCAGAAGATGCTGAGTGGTTCTGGCCGTTCTGAGGACGCCGTGCCCAAACCTTCCCCAGTGTTCTTCCCCTCCGGCGTTGGACGAAGTGTCGCTGAAAGCCTCAAAGCAGCAGCTGTCATTTCTTGCCAGCAGGAAGCAGAACCTCAGCCTGCCAGCACAGAGAAGCAGGGCCGTAATTCTGCTGTAAAATTAAACTGCTGTTTGCTTCTACAGCTTCCCAGCCTTCCACGCCTCCCCTCTGCGCTCCAAAACTCAATTTCACAAAAGTATGAGCTATTGATTCCATACTGACGCGGCGATGTCTGAGCTGCTGCATTAGGACTTGGTTAATCTGGGAGAGGGAAAAAGTGAATATGGCAGGCATAAACCATAAATCTCCTCCTCCTACTGCAGCTCTGCTGATGCATTGGAGGCATCCAGGTGCAAACATCTCCTCCTCTGTGGGTAAAAATGACAAAACTGGTGATGCCTAATGAACACAAATAGGTAAATATCCTGCGGAGGAGTCTTTATGACCCTTACAGAGAGAGTTTGACCTTAGATAAAAGTCTTTTGTATTTGCTGATTCTCTCTGTTTTAGTCTCACTGAACTAGAAACACAGAGGTTCATTTTTCTCCTCTTGGCTCAGAACAAACATATTCAGAAAAACATCATCATGTTTTCAGATGCAAACTTTCCACAACAGTCACAGTTTGGGTTTTATAATGAAACAATTAAAATCCACTTTGGGTTTAGAGCTTTAATTCAAACATTCTGGGTGCAAAGTGTGAACTTTAACTACACAGAAGTTTATATAATTCTCCAGGAAATATCCAGAACTGAACCAAGCTGACAGCGAGCGAGCTCAACGTAAATCTGTTCCACAAACCCAGGAGAACAGAAACGCTCCAGAGGTTCACAGGCGGCGAGAACAAGTCTAATAAAACGAAACCAAAAAAAAGAATTAAGAGACAAACAACAAGGCAGCTTAGTGGGAGACGTGCAGCTCTGCTGGCAAGGTGAGAAGATAAACTGACAAAGGAGGATGGAGAGAGAAGACAAGATATTCACACCCAGGGGCAGATGAGAACGAGGTGACGACAATTAATGCAGAACAGATAAACGCATTCAACCGCAGGAAGGAGAAGCAGACACGAACCACAAAGGAAACCGTCTTTTCAGAAACGTAAAAGAGCAGCAAACGAGTCGAGCAGCAGCCTGAAGAGGTTTGAGCATCGAGGAAAAACTCTCAGACGTTTCCCAGTTTGAGGAGAGCCTGGACGGACAGACGGACGGACCAATTCAGTAAATAAATACAAAATGGAAAACATTATTTACATTTCTTCACTGGCAGTGTGGTCCACATTTATAGGAAACCTGATAAAGGTTTCAAAAACAAGAAATTAGTATTTTATGACAGTAACATTATCTAACTGTAAACAATTTCACACCCGTGTCTCCCTCAGGAAGGAGACGGGTTCTGGTCCAAAATGTACAGATGGACCCAGAATAAAAGCCAAAGACCTGCTGAAGCACCAAACTGCACATGGAACAGGACAAACCGATAAAATGTTCTGATGAAGCTCCTCTGGGTTCATATCAGAAACATGGAGAGCAGGTCGGATGGAGAGAGGACAGAAGCAAACCGTTAAACGAAGAACAGACTGAGAATAAAACACAACAATGCAATTAATATGCTAATTAAACAAGACATTTACACACTTTACTGTCACTGTTTATGATGGAAAACATTTGGATTTTAATATTTTTGCCAAAGTTGTGAAAAACCTTTACATGAAAATATTTCTGTTGTAACAAGAATCAGAAACTGATCATAGATGAATTTCCTGTTAGCAGGAAAGCGGCTCATTGTGAGCCTCAGTTTCACAGCAGAGCCGCCTGGTGAACTCGTTCTGCACTCTTCCTGAACAACTTCCTGGAAAACCTCAAGGAAACGAGCTTTTGATCAAAATTCGTCACACCTGTGATTTTTCTGGCTGTGACACTTCAAAATGTTTGACAAGAAAAAGATCTGTTAGCCAGCCGGCAGTGAAGAGCAGCGAGCCTGACAGCTTTACAAGCTTCCAGATGCAAATGAAGCCAGAGGTTGGTTGTGTGCAGGATCTCATGTGAAGAGCTCAGCGACTGCAGGGAGATCCGGTCAGAGGGAGGCAGCCATGCTCCTGCAGACAGACTCCATCCTGAAGGTTGGCTTCTAACCGTGTCCATCCTGTCAGTGGTTAGATGTTTTCTTCATTCAGAGCCTGGAGGAAATGATTTTACTGTCTTCATGAAAGCAGCAGGATGCTGATCTGAGAAGGTTTTTATCGACCCTTTCTTATTAAAATACATTTTTTGTTTTACTTTTTGTTTTGTTTTTCAAATCTAGTCAGCCGATCATCCTGGTTAAGAACTGAGTTTTTATCTGAAGCCGTCCTTTTCTCTGTCCAGGGTGTGACCCGCCTGCAGGCACCAGCTCCTGGATGGACGGACAGCAGACAACCTGGAAGCCTTGGTGCCAAACATGCAAATCAAGAGAAGGAAGAAATCTCTCAAAGATTTCAGATTACAGTTTGAACAAACAGGGACTGTCATTTTGGAGACTTGCCTCATGATTTCATGAGGAAATGTTGATCCAAGACTTTGGCCTGTAAATTAAAGATCTGGATCCTCCAAACAGACGGCGTCCCTCAACACGGCACCAGATTAGCTACAGAGTGGCTGAAGGACAAAAAGGTTATTTTTGGAAGAAGTTGAAGTCTGAGGACAAAGTTCATGTAGCATGAAGATCAACCGTCCTGTCAGGAGGAATGGGCCAAAATCCAGCAAACTATGATGAGAAACTCATGGAGGGAATCCCAAACATTTGAACCAAATTGTGCAGTTACTCTAAAAGTATTTCAAAAAGCAGGAAAAGCTTGTTTTTATGTTAGATACAGGTGACCATCAAGTCCATCCTCCAGGATGCTGCAACGTTTTTTTGTGATTGTTGCGGCCTGAATAAAGTTGTGGTCAAAGTTGTGAATTTTTTAAACATAACATGGTTTTAAATAGAAGTTTAAAGGCACACAGCCTTCTAAAAACCCAGAAATTTAATGTAGTTAGTATATAAAGTGCAAAAAAAGGAAGTTGAAGAGTTGGAATATAACTTTCAGTATAAACCAGATAAGATCCTGATGAGTTGTCAAAGTGCAAAAGAAGATATCGATCATTCATGTTGGTGTGAACCGTTTACAGCAGAAACAGAATCTATAGAACCAACAAACAAAAAGAGGCTGCAGGACGACACTGAAGAGGATCGGTTAATATTTAGTCATTGGTCAGAACAAAGAAAATACAGAAAACATTAAAGTCAGATTTGTGGAAAGGTTGTGATGACTGGAGAAAGTTTGAGTAAAATCTGTGAATGATGAGTGAATTTATGTTAACAGTTGTGATCACAACATGGCGGCTTCCTGGACAGACGGACTTTCATCAAACTGACGTGACGCTCGACCAGAACAGACATGCATGGCTGCATGCAAGTGTTCCAGAATCAACTAACACTAAACCCTAAATATTATTTCATATTACTGTTCTTCATGTCATGCAACCGTTTACTGGGATGGAAATATCACTGGAAGTTTATAATGTACAGCTAATAGAACAACATTCATGCTCTGCTGATCCTGATAACAGGCCTGCATGCTCCATATTCAGTGAGCAGCAGTAACTGCATTACCAATCTGCTCATTAGCCGCCTCACAGGCTTCCCTCGCACTCTCACTTTTTAAGTGTAAAATCGTATTCAAACAGGAGTTGGCAGTCCAGACAGAGAGAGCCGTCTATCTAACGCTGTGGCTGCAGATAACAGAGCCTGTAATCTATCACAGTGAATACTAACCACTCTGCCCCAGCGGAGCCCAGGAGGTGAACTATTCCCCCCCAAAGGGAGCTTTTCCAAAGACTTTAATATGGATGAAAACATTCATCTTTTTGTCCAGCATGTGGTTATGGAGAGTATTGATTCAGTGAAACTGAGCAGTCAAACTGTTGGGTCCTCTGTGGTTTGGGTTGTTTGGTCAGATGGGGAAGGAATACTTAGAAAACCCTGTTTTTTACACAAAGCAGAGCTACATACAGAGCTGAATTAATAGTTAATTTCCACAGGAAAAAACCTCTTTTCATCTTTTGCAGCCATCTGGACCAGACTACATGCAGTAGAACAAAATCAAAAAGCCGGATTAGTTCTTCTGCCTTTAATGACCGGGCTTCTCTGAAGTAGAGCAGGCAGCTAAATGGCTTTAAGTTCTGGCAGCTTTAAACTGAGAAGCAGAAAACCTGAGAAGCGTGAGAGCAAGCTAAGCCCTGGTCCAAGACGAGGAGTCAGATGGAATCCATGGAGCTCATTAGAAGCCGCTCCTCATCTCCCACAAAAGCAGACGACGAAAAAATATAGTAATTGATTTCTACGCTGGCTCACTCAGCCTCTTTTAACGAATAATTACTTCCAGTGAGCGCTCGCTGAAGAGGTGGCTCAGAAAATAAGCACCGCAGCTTTTTCTTTTTTAATACAAATGGCACTCTACTAATTATTGAATTTTTGGGTTGATTTTTGTTACAGCTGCACTGATAATTCATCTGAACACATAAACCTCCAACACTTTTGCTGATAAACACAGCAGAGAGAGCGGGCTGCAGTAAATGTCAGAGGAGGACATCCAGAATTACAAGCTCATTAGAGCGTCTGCATTGATCATCCACCGCCAGAGAAACGCTCAAACAAGACTTTAATGCTTTTGTTTTGCTGAATGAAGTTAGCAGAAACATTTCTCTGCTCTGAAGCGGATCGGTCGATGCCGAGCAGATCAACGACAGGAAGCGTCTGAGGTCTGAACGTATGAAGAGAGAAGAAGTTCAACACTCATCTTAGAGTCTGGATGAGCAATTTACATTCACAGATTTACTACAGAGTTCGTTCTAAACAACGACCCCCTTCCCCACCCTGGCAGTCAGAACACGGATACTGGACTGACGTCCCGGTTGGACATTTTGCCTGCTAATCTCTGACTATCAGGTTAGCAACAAATAGCAACACAAGCTAACAGTTTATTTCTGGTTCATCAGCATTGAAAGAGTAAAACATGTTCACAGATTGATGCTATAAAAATACCAACCAATCAGCTTCTGTAAGGATTTTAACTCCTTCTGGACCCAAAATGAAAACCAGAAAAGTTTAAAACAGAATTTATCAGCAGTAAGAATGAGAATGTGAACGCAGGAACCAGGCTGCTTCAGACTTTACAAAGGACAAAGGAAACCAGGAAGTCTCACTTAAACAGGAAGTGAAGGTTTACCTGGTGGAAGTGGTTCCACAGACTCTGTTTGACTGGAAACCTTCACATCTTGACAGAGAAAAGAGGAAACTGGGTTTACTGGGGATTGTTTCACCCACAGGACAGAGACGAGGCGTGGTGAGGCCTCGGAGAGCAGGAACTCCGGTCGCTACGTTAGCTTGTTCACAGTCACACTTACAGTGGTTTGGTTTTACCACGGGAAAAGGATGATCGCTTTGTCCATAACCCTTAGATCAGCAGAAACAGACCAGGACAGTGAGGAAGAACAGATTCAATGTCCATGAGGCAATGATTGAAATCCAGGATGTAAAGAAGGGGTCAAAGGTAAAGACAGAGAACTCACAGCGGAGTCGGAGGTGATGGTCAGGAGGCAGGAAACACGTCAAACAAAAACACTCAAAGGATCTGACTTTAGGTTGACGACAGAAAACATAAAGCAGTTAATCTGTTCTGAAAATAAAAGCTTTTTATTTGTTCTTTCCTGAATAAAGCCTTGTTTCATGTCACCAGGAAAAGTCACACTTAGTTCAAGTTCCTCTAAAAACAGTCAGTTCCTTCATGACACTCATCTGTGATCAACAAATAGGTTTCATCTTTGTTGCACTTGTGCAAAATATGAGTCTAGTGTAATTCTTTGACTTTCAGTTCTGTCTTGCTTTGTTTCCTTCAAGTTTGGATCTGAAATAAATTGTTGCCTAACATCCACACAGAGAAGTTCCCCGTCCTGCATTTGCTTTAGCTTACTGATATTGTGTTTTCCATGTAAACACGTTGTTTTCCAAAAAATAAGCTCCTGTTGAACTCTTGACATTATGAGAGTTTTGCTGCTCTGCCGGAGCAAAGACAGCTCCGTCCCAGAGAGATTAAAACCCAGAGACGGTCCCTGAGTGGCACGCAGCATAACCCTACAAGACTTTTCTTAAATTCAATCAGAAGACACTGAATGATTCATGAACTGCTGACATGATTGATAAAGTGACAGATATTCATGTAGGTCTCTGCTGGGAGTCACGCGGAGGCTTGAAAAGGTTATTTACAGCCGATGGGGAACTTTGCAGCTCCCAAACCTTTACCCCGAAACTCACAAGAAATTAAAATAATTTATGTCTTCAAATAAACCCTGAAGGTCCCAAAGTTACAGTTATTGAGGATATTTAAGGCATTCAGTTCTGTTTGTTTCATTTAACACAAAATCAATGATGTAGCTTCTGGGCAAACACTTTTACACACAACCATAAATATCTGTCACCATGTCTGCTGGACTTTATTAGAAAGCTAAAAATGAAACATTATTTCTGCAAAGCTTTTTCATTTATTTAGAATTCAAAATATCCTCAATATTTACATTAGCTGGTTTTCTCTGTTTTAACTCCCAGTCAGTCGTGGCAGATTGTACTGAGCCAGGTTCTGGTTCTGGTTCTGGGTCTGCTGGAGGAGAGTTTTTCCTCTCCACTGTCGCTACATGCATGCTTGTAGGAGGGATTGCTGTAAAGCCAATGATTTGATGCAACCTGCTGTGTTTTAAACCCATTTAAATGATGAACCTGATGCATGTTTTGATCACTTGGATTTTTAGTAACTTTGATTGGATTGACATGAAGTTCTCTAATACTTTATAAATAACCTCTCTCTGTATAAATGAACTGAACTGAATCTCTATGTATGGATTCATACTCATATTTTGAGGCCATTCATTTTGTTAGCGCAGCAAAGCAGAAGTGGGCGTGGCCTAACTTGGCTTGACGAGGATTCATTTGGAGCTATCAGCCACAATGTGTTGACCTCAGCCACAGCGCCAACTACTGGTGGAGAGTCGAACAGTGCATCTGTTCGTTCTCACAGAGGTCTGCAGTATTTGTCTCTCATTTCGGCTGCAGAGCAAATCAGATCAGAAACAACTAAAAACTGGAGCTTTTCTCTGATTGGATGCTCACTTCACACCCAACAGCTTTAGAGCTGAGCTCTTCTCTTGGGTGACCTTTGAACCAGGATGATCTGAATCATTAATCTCCTGGTTTACATGCTGAACTGCCCTTGGATCTTGTTATGGATGATATGGTCAACTCAGTGAATTTAATGCAAACAAACTATGCAAATGTTATGCAAGGTTCTGTTGCTGAAGGAAATAATAACTGTCCATAATGGTAACAGATCTGGATTACTGTAGCAACAAGACTTTAAATCAAGGGCAGAATAAAAAGGCCTGAAAAGGAAAAATATCAAATTATTCTATTAAAAAGAAGGACTAATTGAACTTTTTCCCAGCTGAATGCCTTGGATAAAATTGCATCTTTTAATTTCAAAGCTATTCAGTATGAGTAGGAAATAAGCCTTTTGAGATAGGAGACTACACTGAGGCTTTAAATAATTAATCATCAACAAAAAGTAGATATTATAATGTAAAACCTTCAACAAATAGGACTGAATTCAAAGTTCATCCCGTGTTCAGTGGGTTGCCGGTTCAAAGCCCTGCTCTGCTTGTCTCAGTAACGTTGCTGCTGCGTCTTCAGGTAGCATGAATGATTGTAGCTGTGGAGCCCTCTGACTGGACGAAGAGCTGTACAGGATATTCAGTCCGTTCCAGTTTGACCTCTCTGACCCCTGTCACAGCGGGAGCAGATGACCTTCCTGTGTGAAGCTGCAGCCAGAGGAATGCGGCTGCATGTGGAGTCGGAGCTGCACTGCATGGAGAGCGATGCAGGAGTCCTGGGTAATCACGCTGCTCCGCTGACAGTGGGCCAGTGGCAATCAAATGTAATGGAAGGAGCCTGGCGGATCGATATAAGTCAGTGATCGCAGACACACAAAGGTTGTTTAGTAACACGAAGCACTAATTGAAATCAATGGCTAATCTGATGACAGTTCTTAACCTTTCCACCCACGAAGATTCATAAACGAGAGAGAAACACGGAGGAGCGGCGGGCGGAGCGCTGCCGCCGTAACTTCACCCACAAAACCTTCAGCTTTTCCTGCTGATCCACACTTTCCAAGATGCACAACTAAGATGTTCAATGAGGTTACATTGCCTGGGATCAATACAGAAGAAGTACTAAAGCTTTGGTTTAATGGCCGTTTCTGCGCAGCATCGATAAAACCTTACAGGTAAATAAAATATGCATGCTGAGGAGGAAGTTCAACCGAGACGTGGAAGATCGTTAAGCTGTTAATTGACTCAAGCAGGGAGAAAATAGGAATGACAAATAAGGCCATAAAATCTACACCTTATTTATACAGAAACACACGGGTTGATGGGGTCTCCATCAAGCAGAATTGAACCCAATTTACATGCAATTACATGTAATGCCCTTAAAATCTGTGGTTAATTGACGGAGAAGCCGTGTTCCACTGTGTGTGGCGGGAAGACACCGACGGCTGTGACAGGAAGGAAGACTGGACCAAAGGCGGACATTTTAATCAGCAGACGTCAATAAGCTATCAGGTAGCAGGTCACTGCTGTAAATGGCGAGTTGTCAGGAAGAATCATAAGGAAACAGATGAAGCTGATTGGTCGCAGAGCTCCGTCGCCTTCAATAGGCAGAACTTTTCTGGACCGTCTCTCCATTTCCAGGTTGCCTACATTTGTCTCAGAGCTTTGCTCCAAACTGAGTTCATTTGATCTTTTCTTTAACTGAACTCATCGCATCAGGTCCCACAGAGCAGAGCAGTAAGGTCCAATAAGTGCTCAGCTTCATGAGTTTTAACCAAACTTCCTGTTCATTTTGACCCCGTTTCCTACATTGAGTCTCTTCTGGGTGAATCTGCCTCTACAATCTGTTTTGCAAAAGTGAAATAATACCAGAAACTTTGAGATTTTTAGAACAGAACAATACTTTCCACTTTAAAATAGAAAAAACAAAATAAGTCAGATGGTGCTGCTCTGTTAGAAAATCTGTATTTCATCAAACAAAAGTCCAACTCAGTGTTTTAAAAGTAGCATGATTTGGACCATAATTGCAGCTTTTTTTTTCTGACAGCAGAAACAGTGAAATATGGAAATGAGTGCAGTTTTAGTGGGGATTCAGCTGGAGGTATTAGATATGTGAGCTGAGAATAGCAGAGAAGAGGAGCAGGATGAAAATAGCTACAATATGAAACATATGATAATGGAAGTACTAATAACCACATGGTGTCAATGACCAACTTTACTTTTTCAAACTCTTCAGAAAACTTTATCTCATCAAAAATGAATACATTAACAGGAACATATATTTTTGGAACATGATTTCAGTTTTGACCTGTTTTAAATGTAAGATGACTCAGAGTCATGAATGCTTCTGAACTGTGCGTGTCGCTGTGTGTTTCAGGCGTGTTCCTGTTGAACATACATGACGACCTTCTGCCTGACGCATGTCGTGTTTTTCTGAATAAAAATGCTTTTTCATTAAGACAAAGCAGAATCCTTCATTTCTTTCGATGAGACGTGATTTACCTTGTACCGCTGTTGCTTGGTGACGACCAGTTGTCCACAAAGTCACTGGGAAGAGGCACGAGGGAGATGATGCATTATACAAAGTAGCTGGTGGCTTCTTGGTCTCATTTGAAATCAAAGCAGCGTGTGTGTATTTGAACAAGGCTTTGATTCATGCATAGACACACTCCCTGATCCCCCTGCCTAATCCCTCCTTTGGCTGGGACAAGGACACGTTGACAATTTAAGACCTCTTCTCTCAAACTCTCTTAAACAGTCCTGTTGACCGATCACAGCGCAGCCTCTGGGCTGCAGAAACATGCCTCTAATTAATTCGATTTTAACGGGCAGCCCAGCTGAATTCCTTAACATTGTGCCGTCACTTCAGCAGGTGATATTCAGGAAAGTTTGGTTAATTATACTTCAGAAAGCGCCTGGTTCTGGTTCCAGCACATTCTGAAAAGTTTCTGTTTTCAGGATAACTGAAGGAAGAATGTTGGCTCTTATTCTGACTCTTTCCTCCAAAAACATCATCAGGCTCCGCCCACCAGGCGGCTCATATCTCACGTTTTAACGACTCCGTTCTGACCTTTGGCGGTGTGAAAACTTTCTACTGCAGCTGCCAGTTCGTTTTGAAGTTGCATTTTTAATCTTGTAAAGATAACATCAAGTATTATATTTTGTTTAAAATGAAATATTCTAATAATAAAGACACTTATTTCCTTGCTGTTGTCTCCATGACGATTCTCGGGGACAGTGAAGGAGTCTGGTCTGCTGAAGAGCGAAGCTGCAGCCATCTTTGATCGCAGGCCTGACTGTCTGCTCGTTCCGGCTCCACAATGAGGCTCATTGGGCGCCGTAATGCCGGCCTGACACTGATAGCAGCTCTCTGCAGCGATGAGCGACTGAAAGGACCAGCGTGAGAGTCTGTTAAATAACAGCTCAGGAACAGGAAAGTGGGCTCTGAAAGCCTAAATCTCAGCACCTGTCGAAGTAATCGTTGAGGCAGAGGTATTGATCAGACGGCGCTATCAGCCTCCCACAGATGTAACACGGTCATTTCTGTTGTGAGGCGCTTAAAAAAATTGTGCTTGTTCCCCTGTAACCTTTAGTGAATGAGGCAGAGCTCACCGCTGTTATCGAGATATGCTCAGCTTCACATTCACACACTCCCATGTAATTACACCTGCATGCTGGCTGGGCTGTGCAGCTTTGAAGCACCGATGCAAAAATCGATCCGCTTTCCCTTCGCTGAGTCCTGCCTGGGTTTTAGTTTACCTTTATAATTACTAATAAAACGCAACAACAATACTCCTGATCTAAACTGGCTGACGGAGCTGAGATATCTGCCATAAAGCTTTATTCTCTGCAAGCATTTCCATAAAGAGCACCTGTAGGCAGAACGCTACCTCTGGCATGAGAAGCAAAGGCCACAGTAAGAGTATAAAACACAGTTTATAGTAAACATTTCACACCTAAATGGAGTCTTTATTTATGCTGGAAAATTTTGCTTTGAGCAAAGTCGATTCTGTGAAAACACAAACAGATGAGGAAATATGTCTTTGTGTTTAAAAAGAAAGTCTGGAGGGACTGTTTTCAGCTTTATCTTTGTTCTGGTTTAAAGCTTCAGTTTTCTAAGAGTTGTGAAGATTTGAAAAAACTACATATAAATAAAAGGAGAAGAAGAAAGCCACTGTTTTAAAATAAACTTACAGCCTCAGAAAGGTTTCTGTTCTATTTCAACTTTTCCTTGTTTTGTCCCGTTAAAACCACAAACCTCACAGTGTTTCATTTATGTGATAAAGTGACAGAAAGTGGCGCAAACCTGCAAGGTGGAAGGAAAATTATACCTGCTTGTCAAATTGTTCTCCAGGTAAAAACCTGAGAAGTGCAGCATGCATTCAGCCCAGAACCAGAACCAGAAGCCAGTGCTGCTTTCAGCCCATCTGAGTTTATGAAGTTCTCTGAAGGTTTCAGACGTTTCAACCTCCTGAAGACCAAGAAACCAAACAGCAGGTCAGGGAGAAGAGGTGGAGAAGTTCAGAGCTGGGTTAGGTTGTAAAACAATGTCTGACCACGTCTTTAACTCAGACATCTGCAAGAAAAGTCTCAGCAGCATTATCATGTTTCCTGGAGCAGAAGCTGCTGTAAAGTTTCCTCTCCTCATGAAATCCTCAGTTACAGTTTATTCAGAACAAGGGCATCACGGTGCAAACTGCCTCATGACCGCCTGGTTTTCTGCTTTACTTCCCCGTTTGTGTTCGATCATACCCACATCCTTCAGGCCGGTTCACACCTCGACCTTCATCCAGATGAAATAAAAGGCCGGCTCACAGGTTTGTTGTTTTTGTGAAGTTAATGAGCGGCTGGCTGCGGCTGATCTGAGTTCACAGCTACAAACCACATTTCTCTGAGGGCCTGAGTGACATCATGCTGTTTAAGGCCCACATCAGGTTGTTCACGCAACAGAAATAGGAACACAATTACTTATTGAAGTGAAGCAGAGTCTGTCCACACGCTGCACATGTTCCTCTCCTCCTGGTGATTAAGAAATCCTGTAATGTAGCTTCTGATTCAGAGCTGACATCAGGAGTTGGTTAAAAATGAATAAGTCAGCTCCCTGCTGAAGTGCTGCTGCAGGTGCTGGCAGTTCTGAGTGGATTTTCAGGATTTCCATATCTCCACCGCCTGCGGCTCGGAGCTGCATTTCATGTCACAGCGCCTCAACATTCCCGACGGTCAAATCGTTGACGTCTGTCACGCCTGAGCAGCGCTGTCCTCCATGCTGATTGTTGGTTCTGATCAAACTGCTGCACCTTTCTGTGCATTTTGAGGCTGCAGACATACAGCGATGCAGCACACGTCGACGCCGTCTGCTACGCAGGCATCTGCTGTCATCCTGTTTGGCAAATCAAATACTTTGTTAATTTGCCTTCTGTTTTGTTCTCTGCAGCAGGAGATGTGTTCAGTTTTCCATCCGTAGAATCTGATGCTGCAGGAAACAGATTCATTCTGCCAATAAGCAGGGAAACAAAAAGCAAAGTCAATGAGACCTGGAACATTTTTCATCCAGAACTGAAATTCCTGGCTACGTTTAGATTGTGAACATTTCCAAACCGGGTTTGTTTGTGTAGATTCCAGCTGCTGATGCTGAGAATGTTTCTGATCTGTGAGCATAGATCTCCACCATCTGCAACAGCAGAGTCCAGTCAAACCAGACCAACTCTAGAGCTATTCTAGAGGAATAGCGCCCCTGCTGGTGGCTCTGATTTGGTTTGTTTTGTTTTAGTCTATTGTTCATAGTCTTTTTTTTTTGTTATGGGATTTCATGTTTGGACATTTTTACTTTTGGACAGCTGGTTTTATATGTTACCGTGGTAACAATGTGTTGTTTTTGTTACTGCTTTTGCTGACTAGTATTTCAAAAGCTCTGAGAGAGAAAGAGGAAGTTTCACCATTTCTTCTGTCCATCAGATCAGGCAGCAATCAAACTCCAGCATCTTTCTGCCTGATTTCTAACCACGGCCAGAGATTTGGGCCTAGTCCATACACAGCCGGATGCACTTTCATCCATGCGAAAACTAACCCAGCTAATTAGCTAAAGTTGGAAATCAGTGCTTTTTTTATCAAAGGTGGTTGACTTTAATGTTAAATACTAATTACTCCTGTTGTAAAATCTGAAGTTAACAGAAAAATGAAGGTAGGGGAGTTTGAACTGGGAGCGTCCTGGGAAAACTCAGTCAGAAACGCTAACCAAGCCAAGTTGGTTCCTGGTTCCTACCTGCTAAGCTGATCCTGCAGAGCCAGAAGTCTGCAGCTGGACTTTTCAGCATCTTTCAGGTCATCATTGAGATGAGACAGGAAACAACTCGCAGTCTTTAAGGTCATGCTCTGATCTCTGCGACTCTCTGGTGTGGAAACTACATGCAGGTGAAGATTCGATTCTGGGCACAAAACAAAGCCGAGCTGAAATTGGGTGGCTGTGGCTTCGCCCTCAAGGTATAAATCTGCTGCAAATTGTCTCTTCTGCCACATTTCATTACTGGTGAGAGACTGCAGGATGCTGCACACGACGACGGCCCAGAAATAGGTCACGGTAACAAGTTCATGATCACTCCAGATGCACTCAACGCAGTTACTCCAGGGCTGGATATGATTGGTCCTGCCAGACAATTAGTGAACAATAATGAGAGAAGCTACTTGAAAACACCATTTCCCTCATCGAGTCTCATAAAAAGTGTAATCAGTCGCCTTTCTGCGGTTGTTTCTGGTGAATTTGGGGGTGCACGTGTGCAGGGTGCGTGCAGAAAGAGCGCTCATCGGTTCATGTGGGCGGCTTTTGTTCTGATCCTTTGAGTGAATGTTTCTGTTGCTGTGCCACCAAGAGACGTCTAGTTTACTGACAAATTAAGGGCACAGAAGTCTTTCTCTTTCAGTGTTCACATTCGTCAGTAAAAGGTGACGATTCTCTGGGAGCTGTGAAGCAAAACGGAGAAGACAAACGCCTCGCAAGCCTGAAAAATAAATGGGAGTGGGATTCAGATTCATATTCAACAAAACAAATATAAAAATTCAATGCCAAAATGACGAAGTTAAATTACAGAATAATTAGACAATATGACACCAATCAGAGAGAAGCTCAGGGTCAAAATCAGACAAATAATAACCAGCTGCTTTTAATCTTTGTCAATTCAATCAATCGAGACTTAAAAGTATAATTTACAGTGAAGAGTCAAAGGAAACTGTTAACAGTTCAGCACATTGATTAGCTGCAGTCACCAGTTTACCTGAACCAGAATCTGACCAGCAAGAAAAATCAGTAGAACTTTAAATTAAAACTCAAATGATGCTGTTTTCCAACCCAATAATAGGAACATTTGTTCCATTTTCATCTGTTCCCCTCCTGGCCTGTGGGGGCGCTGCACCAAGAACCACTGAAGGAAACGACACAAAAACCTCTGAAGACACTGAGAGCAACTTCAGTAAACAACGGAGTGGCGTCGGATTTTAACGGTTGAGGGATTTGTCTTTTGTTTTCATCAGAAGACCATGAGACATTTCCCCCGATAGCGCTAGGCTAGCATGTTAGCTTTGGTTGTTTTTACCCAGAATGCCCTGTGCTGTGGTCCGTTTCCTGGTTATAGAGCGGTTTACAGTCTGCTTGGTGTTCACATGCATTCAAACGGCACCAGAGTTCACTTCAACCGAACCCAGACCGAGGTTTGTAGACAGAGTTCACCGTTTGGTCTGTTTCAGATACACATTCACCTCCAAATGAACCGGAATTACACTTTTATTCATAACAAGATTTATGTAAAACCTGCCAGTGAAATTAGTACTTTTAGTCAATTTTAAGGATTTTCTGACTTAGAACAAGCTTCTGTATCTTGGTGAAAAGTTACTTCTAAGTTAGTTTTGTCTTATTTCAAGTTAAGCAAAATATTTGGTAAGACTTTGTGTTTATGCAGTGAGCCAGGAAATATCCTTCCACTAAAGAATAAGAATTTATGATATTATTATGAGTTGAATAACATGAGATCCCCTGATAAACCTGCTCGTCATTCATTGTCAGTAAACATCCCATCATGCTTTCAGCATGATGTAGCTTTTGAAACTGTGTCTTCAGTATTGACGTGCTGTCCATGTTGGCCAGTTGAGTTCTGGGTTTTCTTTGTCGGCTGCGTGTCAGCGCACTGCGGTGGAATCTGACACTGAGTGCTTTTGTCTTGTAGCAGCAGTTCTGAGGAAACGGAGGCAGCGACCTGCCCTGGGGGCACAGATACACTCATGGAGTAAGCAATCTGTCGACTCCCCCGCTCTAAAAATAAACAGCAGAAAAGGGGCAATATCTTATTTATCTCTCTATGATAGGCTGTAATCTCTTTGTTCCAGCTTGTTGTCTTCAGAAGTGGTGAGAGCATCAAAACCTGAGGAAAATGTAATCGATTCTGTGAAATAATGTGGAACTTACTGCGAGTGCACTGCGGCTCTCAGGAGCCGGGGGAGCAGCAGGGGGGCTTCATGTGGGGACTTTGCTGTGTGAACATCACATGCAAACCACAAGGATCCAGAGTCAGTGGCGCACCGATTCTGGATGATCACCGATCTTTAAGGGTGTTTTCACACCAGTAAGTCCGTTGGTCCGCTTGTTTGGTACAGACCAAAGGCGGACATTTTTTTTTCATTTGTTTTCTTTCACATTGTGCTTCTTTATAAAACTACAAAGCCATGCAGAGGACATCCTCTGCTCCCATTGGACAGAAGTGGCAGGAGGCGGGACGGAGCTCAGACCCGGAACAAACAAAACATGGAAAACCAACCCACTGCTTTTCTGTTAACATTTATGAAACCTGCAGGAGCTTCTAGAATCTCATGTCATCCTTTGGGATATTCATCATGTTGGAGCGCCGATGGTAAACGCTGCTGCCTGCTTGTTCTGACCCACATCAGCACCACTCAGCAGAAATCAGGTGCGACTTCAGTAGCCTTAGCAACACTGAAGGGCTCATTGTTACATCGGCAGATAACATCGGTTTCTCATGTATCAACCAAATACCGATCTCTGAAGTCAGAGTACCCAGAGAGACACACATGGACAGGATCTGAACCCAGAACCGTCTCGCAGCACGGCAACGGTGCCATCAACTGGTTAACCTTGAAACCTGTATCTGTTTCAGGTTGTGTGTGTGTGTGTGTGTGTGTGTGTGTGTGTGTGTGTGTGTGTGTGTGTGTGTGAACTCTGGATTCTAAACTCTGGCATTCAAACAGCTTCAAGGTCATCGTCTGAACAGCCATGATGTTCTGAACAGGAACAGCCAACATGTCAGCCTGATTTGTTTTCTCTGACACGATGAAAGAAAAAAAAACATCTGTGTGCCAAAAAACAGAAACAGAAACTAATTAAACTCTGAAACGTAATTAATTTGCCCAGTATCCGCCTGCCAGGCTGCTGTTTAACACTGGGTGGGCTTCCGGCGCCGCAGCCCATTTTAACTGGCGCCGAGCCAGAGTGGGACGCTCAGGTTCTCCGTGATGAGATCATTCCCCAAAAGATTGATTAAATGAACAAACTCACATCTGTCTTGGGACTGAGGAGCTACAGCAGGTCATTTGGAGAGCGCAGTGAACTTTGTGGCTGATATTGGTGTGAAAATGCCTCCATTCTGTAATAATTTATCCTAACTTGGGTTTGGTGCAGGCTGTGATGGCTCAGAGCACGTTTCTCGCACATTCGGCTTAAATATTGAAATATTAAATGATCCCACGAGGAGCAGCGTGATTATTTTCATCTTAATAATAGAGATGAACCAGAGCAAGCAGCTAATCCATGCATGAAGCGCTGCGATAAAAAGCACCTTTGTGAAACCTGCTTCATGTATCTGTAATGAGAATTAGCTTGTTCTGTCCTTCCCTGTGGGACTCGAAGCAGGAAGAGAGTCTTCCTTTGCTCCACTTCTTCTCCAGCGAGCGTCGACATGATAAATGTGATCTTTTCATGTTACTCCGGTTAATTAAAAGGCTGAAACACCTGACCGGTGATGGAAGAGGTCCGTGAAACTGATTCAGTTATGAAAATGATCAGATCTCAGTTCATCACCGACGATGTGAGATCTTTACGTTCTTTCACATTACAGATCGACTGTTAATGATTTAAATGGTACCGACAGTAAAAACTACTTACTAAAAGCGTCTTGCTTTAAACCATAAACCATAAAGCGACGCAGTTGTGTCTGCTGAGGCAAAGCAGCCAATCAGGAGCAGCATTCAGTGTCTTGGTGCTGATTGGTGGATTTTAGGTACTTATGGGCGGTTGTCTTAATCCCACAGATTGCTTTGTCATATTGTGAGTTATTGATAACCTGGTTCTGGTTGTGTCTGATGAGAAAAAGCTTTTGTTGGAGCTGTGAAGCAGGCCTGCTCTTAAAGCTACAGAAACTCGTTCAGTGATTAAAGAAAAGGGAAAATATGCAGGTTTTATTTCCAGCAGATGTTTAGAACCAACTGGAGCCATGATGAAGTTTAACAGTTAAAGTTATTTTGGTGTCGGTGACAATTAAAGGAATGTGATTAACGTAGCTGTGCTGTTACATGTGTTTGCATCATATGCTGCATAAAATATTACAAACGATGCCAATATCAGGCATCAGTAAAGCTGCAGCCTCAGCCTGAAGTATGCAGTAGCATGTGAATAGAGGAAACCTCACGCATGTGTTTAAACTCTTTTAATTCAGTTTTGAATCAAGTCATCTCTGTAGAGAAATCTACAGATCATTAACGGAAAAACATCCCAGTGTAATGATGTCGTCCTTTCTGACCCGACTCCTTATGCCAGCAGTCAGTCCCTGGTGTCTTCATGCTGTTAGCATATGTGAGACCATGCTAACTCATGCTAACATGAGTTAGCATGAGTTAGCATCTGTTGCACAGAACGACCTCACGGTTCGGTCTTTGTCACAGTAAATGCTTCTGATGGGATTAAATGACAGACAGGATGGCACCAACCATGGTTTATGTCGGATGACCTTAATATTCCTGATTTATTTCAAATGTATGTTTGTCACATTAGATTTTAAATTAATTTGAAATAATTTGTAATCTTGTTTTTTATGAGGTTAAAATTCACTTCTTGTTCTGTTTTGATCCTGTTTTAATAAAATGTCTTTCTGCTGCTCCTACATGTGTCTGGGATCTTCCACATTCTGTCTTTCTATACATTATTCTCCATTTGTCTGGAGGAAGGCCGTTTCTCCACCTTCACATTGAGCCTCGGCTCCTTTGTGTAAATCTTATGCTAATAAACATGGAGGTTTGGTCCAGCTGTGTCCTCCATTTGGGTTCCCAGTCCTGTCAGTTTGTCACTGTGCAGTTCAGGCGCCGCAGACCCAGCAGGTCCTTCCTTTAATGAGGACAGTGTAGCATGTCATACGTTCTTATTTGCATCCATGGTGAGAGGAAAAGGACAGCTGATGAAAAATTTCAGGGATGCTGCTTTGCCTGAAGCTCATACGACGATGTTCAGTAAAACCGGGTTGTTAGACTTCCTCCAGAGTGGATTAGAGGTTTCTTGGGCATGAAAAGAAACCTCCATGTAGCAACACGAGTCATTATGTTGTGTCTGTCGCTTTGAGCCAAATGACTCACACTGTCAGATTCATAATAAAGCTGAGCTGGCTGCTGGGATCATCCAGTTCTGGGTTCACTTTCTGCCATCCGGTTATTTCACATCGCTCATATTTTAGGAAACAGAGAGCAGATCTGACCTGGTTTACCTTTCTTGGTATCTTTGGCCTGTTTCAGTGGGACGCCAACAACAATATCACCTGAACTCTCTCTTACTGTGTACTGGGAGGAAAGCCAAGATGTCTCCGGCCTTCAGTGTCTGTGTTTAACAGAGCAGAGCTCTCCAGTCTGTTGGGTTTCAACTGGTCAGAGTTCAGGACTCAGCATTATCCTTCATCACCAAACTACAACCCAAATCAGTTCAGTTCAGTCCTGGTTTAAGGACTAATCATAGGATGGCATCAAAGAATGACTAATGATCACTTTTTACCGACTCCGTTGCTGCTTTCATTGAAAATATAAAGATCTACTCAGCAGGAGTCTGTGGACTGTTGGAAGATTAAGTGTCTGGAAATCCAGTATTAGTGGTTGGATTCCAGCTTCATCCTACATGTTGGGCCCTTTGGCCCTTCAGCCCCTTGTCACCTACCGATCTGTCCATCAGAATCAAAACGAGCGACTGGACGACCGTCAGAGCTCTGAGCGGTCGGTGTGACTAACTCAGTTCATTTTTGTTTTTCAGAAACACAAATTAAATCGGTAGAATGTTAAAAACTGGAGGACTGAGTTCAATCATAGTGCAACACTGGAGTATTATTATGGCTAATCCTAATTTTGACATGAATCACTGAAGTATAGTTCAAATATCGTAGCATGGTTCCAATAAGTAGGAAGACGATGTTGTTTCCATGTTTCAGAATTATAATCCTTTACTTTACATGTCTCAAAACTCCTCGTTTCATCTGCGATATGTGATGCTCTTTCCCATGCAGACATTTGTTGGGAATAAATAATTCTGTGTTTTCTCTTTTAGCTATTTGCAAAGCTAATGCTAAAGGAAATTACACACTAGGGAACGCCCTCTTTAGGGCGTAGCTCAGATAGAGGCTAACAAAGAGCTAACAAAGCTAACAAACTGCTGTTTGTCGCCATTTTGCTCTGTTAGCCCATAATGATAGCATGAACAGATGGACCAGCAGTACTTTAGTCTTAATAAATGAATTCATGAATTCAACTCACTGACTCTTCTTCAACCTCATACACCAATAACCTAATGGAGAAAGGATAATTCTCCACAACAGGTAACACTGCAGACAGAGCAGGTCACATGATGGAGACATCCAGCCTGTTTCACCTGCAGAGCTGTGATGTTCATGAGTGAAACAAATCTTCTGCCTGGGTCTCTAGCATGAACCCTGGGAACCGAGTCGCTGTTTTCAGCCAATGTTTCACACAGATTCACAATCTCTACCTTTGCTCCCAAACTGAGACTGAAAACAGGCAAAAGGGGAGGGCCAAGACAGGAAGTTTAAGTCAATTTGTTCTTTTCAAAGAACCAAGAGTCAGGTAAAGGCCAGGTTTGTTGTATTGACACAATGCTGTTTTTCCTGTTGCATGCAGGAAAAACTTCCCTTTTCCAAACTGAACAGTTTGTTGTGGCTGATAAAATTCCCACAGAAGACCAACAACAGGTTTCTGGAGTTGTAGTGTTTTGTGAAATTCCTGATCATCTCTAAAAAGTCTCGCTTGGACCGCTGGGATCAGAATGGGACTTCGGTAATGAACATCCATCTGGTCAGTGTGTCTCTGTAGTAAAACATCGTTCAGTCGCCTGACAGGCAAAGAGAAACGGTTATTAACCCACACAGGAAGGAGCTTCTGTCAGAAATCTCATATTATTATTATAAGCTGTGGTACGCGTCAGTGTGAATTGGTACCTGTCGCTCAGAAATGGCCGCTCTCACAGACATGAGTGATGGCTTATTTAGATGTAGAGCAGCAGCAACCAGACCTCCTTTCACATCAATAACCTGCAGCCCAAAACAATAAAAGGTTTTACTCACTTCGACTTATTGACAACAGTTGGAGACTTTTCACCGACAGGAACCGAACAACAGTAATGAGGGGCGTTCTGTTGGTTAAAGTTTGGTGTGAAACTTGGAAGTTACCCTGGGTGCAGAGTGAAACCTCGCTCCGTCCTCCCTGGAGGGAAGAAAAGAATGATTCCTGCCTGGAACCGGCGCTCCGGCTGCCTTTGGCTCCGTTCTGGGGGAACGTTATTAATCAGACCCATGGATGCTGCCGACATTCAGCTTTCCACAACAGATCTCTTTGGGGTGACACAGTAATCATAAATATCCTCGTCTCTCTGAGTTTTATCTCATACATTTTAACCGTCTTCTGCGGCAGTCCGACGCTTCCCGGGTGTTCGTTTGGGCCAGAAATCCCCTGCCTCCATCAGACCGTCTCCACCCTATTTTTCCAGAGTGTGAGGTAATTACCTCCCCATGAATTCACTGATGACTAGATCTGCTGCAGATATGATAAAAATAGCTGACAGGGAATTTGACATAATAGCCACATTGTCTCATGGAGAAAGGAGCTCCTAATGAATTCAGATGAGGCTCACCGCCATAATTATCTCCATGTCATTCAGATGAGGCCAGGATAAGGCGTTTTGTTTGTAAAGGCTGCTGCTGTTTGCTGAGCTAAAGTGACTCGCTGGCGACTTTTGGACAACCTTGGTGTGAAGTTTATGATGACTTTGTCAGGACTGAAAACGCTGTTCTGCAAGATATCCCTGGAAGATAATCGAATGGAGTCTGGTGATCGCTCTGTGGCGGCGTCTTTATTTGCAGCATAAAAGCAGCTGTTAGTTCAATCCAATTCCCAGCTGTGGGCCCCGTTTATGGGCCCGAAGAAAAGTTCAAGACCGGTGAACAAAAAGATTCCTTAATCCTCAGAAGCTGCTTGAGGTGGCCAGAGATGGGAATACTTCTGCAAAGCAAAGTCTGCAGCCTTTTAACAAGCTTTTAATTTATTTTTTTGGACCAAAAATGCTTTTCAGCGAACACATTAACAGCCCCCCTGAGTGTATTAAGTGAAGAGCTATGCTGAATATGATCAAGGTTAAGGACTTTCATGTTGGTGCTTTATGGGTCAGTTTTTCTAGCCAAGGTCAGGATGGATCTGAATTACTCCCACAGGTATGTTTGGCTACATTAATTGCATTATAATTCTTATCAGAGCTGACCTGTAAAAGCCAAAGCCTCACTTAGAAAATGAGCGTCCTGGGCTTTGTGTTGTCCTGTAGAAAACAGGCAGAAAGACCGGGCTGCTGGCTGGGCTGTTTACTGTCAGGAGGATGCAGGGTTCGTCCTCCACACGCTGCAGAGGGAACCTTATCACAGGCTGCAGGGATCTGCTACCTCAGCCGTTTCTGGAGCCGCGGTGAGCCGCTCCATAATGCACCGACCTCTGAGGATTTCATTCAGAGAACAAACCTGTAATTATCTCCTCGTGTTGCAACGACAAAGAGAAAAATGCTTTGGTGGCTCACTCCACAGAGCAATAATTGGAGCAGAGAAAGAACATGTTGCGCTGTGTCATAAGCATAAATCTGAGTTTTACATAGAAAAGAGATGAGAGGCATATTTTATATGAACTTCTTGCAACCTCATGTTTTTAGAAACTCTGCTGAGATCAACTGCAGAGTAGAAATGTTTCCATGCTTAAATAAGTCCTTGTTTTACTCTGTTCATTTGGCCATCAGGTCATTTCATCTCTGCTTCCTGCTGAGAGTCATTCTGTCTGAGGTCACATTAACGCAGCAAGAGAATGAGACCGATATCTGATCGTTTCGCTCAAACAACCTGCACCCAGTTTTTAAAACGTCAGTCTGAACCCCAAAAAATCTGATTTGTGCCACTTCCATGTCAGATTGTTCTTAAAGCTTCTCCGTTCATGTTGAAGTTAGTCTGACTTTCACATCATCGACATGCGTCTTAATTCTGCACCAGAAGAAACCAGAGACTCTAAATCTGGACATAAACAGTGACTGAAATCATAATTATGAACTTATGAAGAGCATCACCTCACAGTCCCACCACTCCTGGCTCTGACTCCACATCCAAACACAAAACAAGTTACGGTCAATGCTCAACAAAATACCAGTCCTGCTGTCTTTAGTAAATTCTTCTGATTTTGTAACGATACTGTTGGTTATTGTTGCTTGAACATTTGTAATTGATTGATAGACGGTGAATCTGATTCAGCATAAATTAACTGCAGGAAGTGGATTCTGAATCTGTACTGTTGCATGTAAAAAGAAAAAATCAAACAAAAAAAAAACATTAATTGAGTTAAAAAGTAATTAATCCTGTTAAATTCCTGGTCCTAAAATAAACCTTTTACTGCCTTTGATTGTGTTTCTGTCAGGAAACTTAGTGAAACTATGACAACCTGTCTGTGAAAAGTCAGACTGGACTCACTGGAAACATACGGATCCTAAGCAGGAGCCTTGAGGAACGCCACAGTTTAGCAGAGAAAACCTGACCAACTGGACTGAACAACTTCTGCTTTACAAAGTGATCATCATGGTTCACCGGGAGAAAAGCAGAAGTCAAATCCACTAAGATTAAAACAGCAGAATCTTCAGAGTAGAAAGCAGATCATTAAAAACTTTCTGTTCTGTTTTTAAAACCAAACTGAAATCCTAAAAGGTGAATTTTCTCCTCAGGCTGGAGGGTTTTACCTGCTGTCATTTCTCAGCGTTAAAGGCCTTCAGGAGTTTGTCTTCCTCAGATAAATGGCAAAAGCAGAAGGTTTTCAAAAGTCAAACTTTACCTGACTCTATAAATGCCACTTTAGAGGTACAACCACTGCTTTCTATAAAACACCCATCAGTTACACGACCTCCCACACTTTTAAGAGTACCGTTTTCTGTAAAGTGGAGAGATCAAGCACAGACAGCCTGAGGGCGGTAATTCAGTTATGTCTCTCAGGTGGAGAGGAGAGCTGATCTTAAAGCCTCAGGATATAAGTAAAGTTAGGAAATGACACTTGCAGCCCTGAGGGTCATTAGCCGTAGAGCATAATTAATCTAACATGTCACGTCCGGCTTGTTAGCGCCGGCGCTCAAAGTAAAACAAACGACCATCAACATGCATCGTCCAGCCCCGCATTGTCAACAAGGATTCCTCAGAGGCTGTAATGGATAAAAAGGGGCTGGAATAATGAATAATTTATCATGGCAAATTAATTTCATGCTCCGCCAGCGTCCTGGACAACAGCACAGTGTGTGACATCCTGAAACGATTATGCAATTCTCCCTGTTGGACCGAGACTTTACGCTCCTGCTGGAGCTTGAAAAGGACTTTTGTGTTTGTGGTTAAGTCTTCTGTTATTAACAGACCAGCATTAATGCTCATGTTTATTTAATGGTTTATTAATAAGAACCCCGTGGTTGGTCTTTCTAATCAAATCTTGATTACATGAGTCTAATCAGCGTACATGTCTTATTAGTCAGGCAGTAGCATAAACGCTCAGCTCCACCACAGAGCAGATCGTTTCCGAGAAAACATTCGATCAGTTTAGTCAGAAAGACGACCGCTGTTTGGCTTTCTGCCTTAAAAGTAAAGAAACATTATCCTCCAAGAATATGAGCTCATGTGACAGTTTGTTCAGCTTGGCTGCAAACTTGAGTTAAAATATGCACATTCATCCCAACATTAATAGTTTCCAACGATTTAAAATGCAAATAATCTGTAATTGTGACATTAAGCAACATTGTTGACAGTAATGGTTGATGTTTAGCTGCTTCATGCAGATGTGAGCTCTAACAGAAACAGACGTTTGAGTCGCCTCATGGATCACATGGGTAACTTCCTGTGCTACTAGATGTCCTATTGGTCAGAGTGGATGTTGGTTTGAAGCTGATTTCCACTCTGCATTGATGCATTAAGGTATATTTGGTGTTTGAACAATGAAAATAATCAGCTGTTCGGGTTTTTAGAGCAGGGTTCCTGTGAATATTGAGGTCCACTGTAGCAACCAGCACAACAACCACAAATGTTACAATAATGACAAAATCATTGCTGTTTTTTAGAAGCACTAAGATGGAAACTTTTTGAAACTTTTACTGGAAGGTTTTCTGTTCTGGTTGAGGCCTGACATTTTTCCAGTGTCACCAATGAGTCAAACTTGGTCACAGTTGTTAAATGAAGGAAGAATCAGTTCCTCACCAAAGTACATAAGAAGTCCCACAATTTTATTTTTGAATAAGTGACAACTGAGAGAAGCGACCCAGAAGTGTCAGAGCGGCTGCAGTTACAGGAGACGGATGGAGACTTACAGCTCAGGCAGGAAAGTCAAAACCATTTTCGAAGTTTCTACAGCCGGCATGGAGACGGATCTTCACTTCCTGCTCCTCTTACCAGACACATGCTTCTCAGTTTAGCATCTGTCTTTAAGGCTGAGGACTGTTTTACTGCAAAACAGAGTAAAACTGATAAAATCATGTTTGTTTCTGCAGACAAGAACCGAGGACAGATAAGTGGTTACAGAGAACAGATGATTGTAGACGTCGGCCACAACAGCAGCAATTCATTGTTTAATCTGAGAAAAGACGCTTTGTTTTGTTGTTTGTAAAGTGTCCAATCAGATCTTCCCTTTAAAAAACATTTAATTTAACACATCAATAAAATGAGATGGAGTTTTATGGGGAAAAAAAGTATTCATCATCCTGGAACATTTCCACAGATGAATGGAGCTAAACGGAAGAAAACGCTTCTAGAGGCAGCAGAGGTCTGGAAACCGGGTTGGAGGTTCACCTGTAACCACGACAACCAGACCTACATAC
>NW_006800056.1:98326-105989 GCF_000485575.1 Poecilia formosa | reverse complement strand
TTAGAACGGCCTAGTCAAAGTCCAGACCTACATACAACCGAGAATCTGTGGCAGAACTTGAGCCGTGATGCTTAAAGAGCCAATCAGATTGAAGTTTCACTGGACAGAACGAGGAAAAGGTTTTATGCTCTGGACGTTGCAGAGGAAACTAAAAACAAGTCAAACATCAGGACACACACCAGCTCTCACATTTATACCTGTAAAGAATTTTGAATTATTTTTCTTCCACACAGTTTTGTGCTGCTTTTGTTGACGTATAACATAAATTCTTCTTCTGCTGAAGTTTGCATCCATGGCTTGGCTGGCGCTCTGTGATGGACGAGGCGGCGCTCTGACTCCCTCTGACTCCAGCATAACCTTTTAGGAATTAGATGATGTGGTGAGTTAACATGCTGTCGTTCCCTCCAGCCATGTTTGATCCACAGTCTGTGTCTCCGCCGGCCTTTTAGCTTCCAGAAGGTTCTGCTGTGAACCGTCCGGACCCAGAGCAGGCTGGACACAGACAGATACGCACATGAATATAATCCAATCCCAGGCAGGAAGTCTCTGAGCTGTGAGTGTCCTCCTTTATCTGGCCACCGACCGAGTCAGATCCAAATCTTTTTATGGTTGTCTGTGGCTCTAATGTTTGTCTCTCAGGTGAATAATGACCAGAGAGGAACAATCCACACAGAACCAGAGGTTCTGATTCAGTCCTGATGGAAGACGTAATCACACGGCTTCAAAGGTTTTCATGGTGGTTTAACTTTTCTCAGTGTAATATATCGGGATGTTATGTGAAAGACAAACAGGAATGTTTGTGAAGTGGAAGGAAAGTGATATTTGTTTTCAAAAAATAAAATCTATAACTGTGCAAACAAGTTACACATTTCTGACCTCAAATCCCAGAGGAGTCGGACAAAAGGCTTCATGGATGAGAAGGAGAAATTTAAAACCATCTCTTCTATCGGCCATAACCGGGTCAAAGTCCAGACAGGAACACGTTTAAAGGGCCGGTAGTTTGCATTCTCACATACAGACATAGTGCCATTTTATAGCACCACCAAGCACCACCAAGTAATTATGTTACCTTCATTTATAACAATGCTGTTTATATCAAACATAGCTTGAAAATGGGACTCTGTCTCTTTAAGAAGCTCCTACTCATTCCCACACTCTGCCTTCAGATTGTCATCACAGCAACTGGACTGTTGAACTTTGAAAGAACTGGATCTGATTTTAGCTAATTGCTAACATTTGGCCATAACGTTTGTAATGTGACTGTGAAGGAAAGCATGCTATGAAGCTCACCAAAAAACGCCTGCGCTGTAAACAACCGTCTCCCACTGCAAAGAGAGAAGCAGATATAAAATGTCAGAAACGCTCCTCTTGCTCGGACTTTAACTGCTCAGTATTTGGAAGCGTGGACAGCATGGACTGAATGTTTTTATTCACTTCCTCTGCTGCCATCCCTAAAACTACAGGCAGACTGCAATTCTAAAAGAGCAGAAACGTGACATCATCATTCACAACTCCTCCTCCTGCTCACTGATTGGCCAGGACGAAATTCATCCTGAGAAATCGAGTCAATGGGAGAAATCCAGGATGGAGAACTGAATGGAGATGCGAATCGGGGAGAAACGCGTAGGAAGGCAACAGACAGGATCATTTTGAGGAAGAATTTCCTTTTGAAGTGTTGACTGAGGATAACTGAACACATCAGATCCACAACATGTGTGTAACTGTGTGTGCATAATCACATAAAATCCCCAAAAAGTTAATTGATGTTTTTTAGTAATGTGACAAAACGTGAAAAGCTCGAGGAGTATGGACGCCTCAGAAAGGTAAGTCTGTGTGATTACAGCTGGAGGAGAAGGAAATGCTAAAAACAGAGAAGGAAAACAGCAACTCTCACTTATTAAAACTATTTTTTTATGTTTTGCACAGTTGCCTTGACCCTTTTTGAAAGGGTCACTGGAATAAACCATGATGAATTTCTCACAGTCCTTAAGAAATGACCTCCTGCTTTATGGAAATGCATTTAATTACAATAAAACTATGCATGTATAAATGAGAATTCTTAACTGCCTCCAGCTAACTTGTTCCGAATACCTATAACCTAATAAAACCTGCTTGCTCATATTAAATTCATGCCATTTAGAGTTTATTATGGTAATCTATAAGTAAGAAGAAGACTGTTTTGTTTCCACAGCAACCGTTTTGTAATAAACCGGCAGAAAGGAACATCAGAGCCAAAATCGACGCAGGTGACATTATTGTGTATTCATGAAAAGACGCTTCCTGCAGGCCTGCCGTGGAGCGGGGGGCGGTGCATGTTTTATATGAGGAATCGACGTTTTGGGAGTTCGTGACCTTTCTGCTGATCCGCCCATCGCTGTGAATGACAAGAGCATTGATTCCTGTAGTGAGTGCTTTGTTGCCACATTACAGGTGAGTGCGGCGCGGCGCTGGAGGAGGAAACGACCGCAGACACAGATCCACCATCTGCTTTAAACATCCCTCCACTGCACAAACATCACAGCTGCTGATGCTGCGCCTCTCAGATCAGCTACTTAACTGGAAACATGTTTTTTACTCTTAGACTCTATTTAACAGCATTAAAAAAGAGAATTAATCATCTTTATCACAGAAGGCATATTTCTTTCATGTTGCGCCGTCTGCACTCCAACCACGCTGCAGGGCTTTCACTGATGAGAGCTTCTTAGTGTCCCACTGTGGACAAAAGCAGGCGTAACGGAGGACATTGCTCTCAATGACAGTTTTGCACTCGGTCCTCGTTAGCAAAGAGGGCCAATAAATTACGGCTTGGGACGGATTTGCTCAGAATCTGAACCATGAAAGGTCAGCAGGGAGGTGAAGAAGAGAGTCAGGGAAACTGAGAATGTGAAAGTTGAGAGGTAATCTGAAGACGTTTTCCTCTTTACATTCATGTGCGACTTGTTGCACCGTGTAGTGAATGCACCGTGCTCCACCCCTTCTCTCTCACCACCAAATCATTTTATGAACCTCGAAAATGGTTTTCATGCAATCTCTGACCTTTCCAAATGCTTCCACCTCTGCCCGGCTCCCTGGGGAACCTTGTCAGCTCTGCAGCCCCAGGCGTCATCAAAGCCCTTGTGCAGAATATCTGACATGGAAGCACCTTCTGCCATGCTCTGCAGGCTGTGCACCCGCCAATGATCGCTGGAAAATGTTCTGCCAGTTTAGCTCTGCAGGTAGTAATGAGAGCCCCGTTTCTCTTCCCCAAAGACTTGGCTCGACTCTGAGGCTTTCTTCTTCTGTGTCATTCTCTTGGCTGCTGTCAGAGGTAAGCTGACGGTAACACAGCTAACTAACAGGACCCCATGAGGATCACAGAACTGGAATTACAGCTTGTTCTGGACAGGAAATCAGGCAACAAGCTTCGTTCTGCTTGATTTTGCTCAGAAGAGCAAGGAAACGGTCATAATCATTTGTTTAGGGGTTATTTGTGCTGCTGCTTTGATCTTGCAGTTTCTCTAATTTTCAATTTTGTGTTTTTTATTATCTGAAGAAAAACTGAGTCCGAGTCACTTGATTATGAACTCAAAGTCAGCGCATTTTAATTCTCTGGGATGTTTGAGTTTCACAGCACAGAACGACTCCAGTTCAGGATTTCATTTCTATTCATGCATCCATTCATTTCTATTCATGCGTCCATTCATTTCTATTCATGCGTCCATTCATTTCTATTCATGCATCCATTCATTTCTATTCATGCGTCCATTAAACCCAGACTTCCCTCTCAGCCACTCGGGCCAGATCCTGCTGGGGAATCTCCAGGTGATCCTTGTATTTACCCAGAATGCCCTGTGTTGTAGTTTGCTTCCTGCTTTTGGAGTTTTAGGGTCCAAACCCAGATGGAGGTTTGTACAGCTTTGTTACAAGAATAAAAACACAATGAATCCTGGGATACGGCGGGCCGTGAAGGACACACCAGACCTTCAGATCCGACCAAAAGAAGGTTTTATAGGTTACATTCAAATGTGGACAGCGTTCATCATATCACTGTGACATGATCAGCCTTCAAATCCTGAGTTTTCTCACACCCAAAGTTAATGTCAGCAACAACTTTTCTGTAATGTAAATAATGCATAAATTGTGGTTTGCAAGGAAAAAGCAAAGTAAGGAAACATGATCAGTAAGTCATGCTCAGGGTACCTGCAGCTGCTCTAGAAAGAACAGATTTAATCTGAGTCCTAACCTGATGTCTGCTTCACACACTGGGAGTTGGTCCCACAGAAAATGTGCTCAAGTTCAAATATAAATGAGCCGTTGTTACATTTATATTTGTTACATTTATATTTCATGCTTGTAGTTGTTAGTGAAAACACAGCAGCTGGGTTTTCTATGCTTGTTTATTTAGTGTTTTGTGGCTCCTTAGCCTCTTACTTTCTAAGGCAAACTGATAAAGAACTTTCAAACATTTAATTTAATAATTATTTGAACCATTGTAGCAGAAAATCAAAACATTTTTGTGAAGACTTACCTCTAACATTTCCCTCTGCTAGCAGGTGTGCACAGGCAAAACATTCCCCAGGAACTTGTGTTCATGTCATTAGTTCCTGGGACTGCGTCAGGAAGCAGATAGGAAGGGGGAAAGTCATCTTATGGTGTTTTGAGCACTTATTGGGATTGAATGAACATATGTTTGTTTGTCTTTGTTTTAAAGACCTGTGAAGGTTTCTCCAGGTCAGCTCTCATCCATCATTCATGTCGGTCTGGTTATGCTGCTGCACTGAGGTTAAAGAAGCTTGAACTGATGTCAACCTGAGCTTGTTCTTACTACCATCTGGGTCACACCTCCATGACCAGTCGGTCACCATGACAACCATGTGATACCAGAAGGTTCTGCCTCCAGTTCTACTGGTAGAAACTCAAAGAACCACCAGTAAACCTCTGCTGGAACCATCAGGTATGCAGCACAAATGGAGCTTTTTATTCAAATATTTAATGTAATAATAAGAATTCATCATCATGTTTTATATTCAGCTGCAATCAGATGAAATTCCAGCAAGTATCTGACCTGGAGCAGCTCTCTGCTCCTCACACACTGAGCCTGAGGTCCTTGGACTTTCACTGGAGATTAGAGAAGCACCAAACCAAAAAGACGAGCCAAAGAGACACTCCAGCCTCGATTTTCCTCATATTCATTAGGCTGAGCCCACTCTGTGGCGATCGCGCCAGGCATTCACACTGAAACTTGATAACAGCAGTGATACGCAGGTCTGCCTCCCATATGCTCCCACTAATGAGGTCAGGCTGAGCCGGCGAGGTCCAGCTGCCTTATAATAAGCCTCCATGTTTGTGTATGCTAATGATCTAGCTGCTAATAATCTCATTTAGAAACCTGTCAACACTTCAACTACTCCTACTGATTATGCTGCAATACATCCCGTTTTAAATACGGCATAGGTGCAGTTCAACCCTTCAGGGAGGCGTTTGTTTGGAGGAATCAGCAGCAGCAGGTCAAGCAGGCTGTGTTTACATCCACAGTAATGTTCTAATATTAACCCCTTTCAGACGTTACTTTGGATAAGAGCCAGGAAGTCAAAACAAGTTTCACCACTATAACCCTAATAAGGACATACAGGAAGTAGAAAAATAGCTGCAGTTTTACAGTCGTGGTAAAATGTTTACATGTATAAGAGCAGAATGATCATATGATGTATTGACTTATGCTGATAAACTGTAATACTCTTGCTCTGCCCCTCCCACTCCGCTGGCTGCTGGTTGCTCCCATGATGCAGTTCGTGTTCTGATCACCTGACCCGTTTCCTGTCGGCTGGCCTTCGCCTCTCACTCTGAACCTTGCTTCATGCATCTGGACCCTGATTCCTGCTTCACTCTGGATCTGTTCTGCCTTCCTGCATTGGATCATGAACACTGTAACCCTGAGTCCTCCATGGTTTGCCCTCAGAAGCAGATCACTGTGTTCGTTGACTTAGTTCCTCATCCTGTTTTCAGTCTCCAGCCGTTAGCGTCGTCCACTCCAACCCGCTGGTGCAACAATCCCCAGTAAACCAACAGATTCTTATCCTATAAAGTCACAAGGATTCAAGCTGACTGAGGCCCAAACCTCCATGGAGGACTTCCTGGGAAAATACCCCTGCTGAGTAATTTACCACTTCCTGTTTCAGTAATACTTCCTGTTTCCTAGTCACTGACTTCCTGTCTGTCTGGCCTTCCATCCTTCCATCTTGTACATTTTTCCTGTTGTCAAACTCATTTAACGTTTTCTGGATGTGCTCTGAGTTCTGAGTCCGACTCGTACTTTACAACCAACCAATCACAACAGGTCATTCCTCCCAAAACCTGCCAAACAAAACATGTCAAACAGACGTTTATCAGGCAGCTGGGCAGCAGCTTCATCCGTTTGTTGTCTGTTTGGAGCCAGCAGAGCAAATATCTGTCCATCCATCCATTTTTACACCTGTCCAGTGGGGACAGGAGGGGACAGGAGGGGTCCGTCGGGCGAGAGGCGGGGTCGCCCTGGACTAGTGCCAGGCTGTCGCAGCAAACCAAATGTGTAAATCAATCAATAACCATAACCAGCCGCAACTTTGTCCAAGTTTTTAACTTTGGCACACTGTGCATGTTTGAGTTTGAATTATTTCTGGTGGTGATGAGTTCATATTTTCTAGTTTCCTAAAAACTTTGCATTCGTTGGAAAAGTGAACAGACTTCATGAAGTTTTATGTGAGCATGTTTTTGTTTTCCGCTGAAGTAAAAATGTCCCTCAGCATTTTTTTTTCTTCACTTGGAACGGAGAGACGAGTTTCAGTCGCAGGTCATCCTCACTCTTCATCACCACATCCGGCTTTTATGAGGTTTATTGGTAATATTTACCAGAGTTCATGGTTCTTAATGAACTCTGGGCCTTTTCCTAATTCAGATGGGCTTTGCTGAGAGCAACATTATATGATCAATATCACATATTTTAATTTGCAATATTGACTTCTGAACAAACTCAGTAAAGTAAGTACACCCCACAGTGACGTTTTCTATCAGTCTCCTGTATTGTTTCTCCTTCCTCCATCCATCCTGGCTTCAGTTTATTGAAGTTGCCAGACATTCATATCTGTAAAACTCCCTAAAGGTCCCACTGCAGCACCTCAGTCAGGTTGAGGTCTGGACTTTGACTGGGCCGCTACAACAGTTACTTTCTTTTCCAGTCATTTTGTGGTGCTGATGCTGCGTTTGTGCTCCTTGTCCCATGATGACCCGGTGTAGACCGAGCCGCAGCTGCTGGACTGACCTGCTGTGTTCCACTGTGATCTGCTGTGTTCCACTGTGATCTGCGGTGATCTGCTGCGTTCTCTTGTGATCCGCTGTGATCCACTGTGATCTGCTGTGATCCACTGTGATCTGCTGTGATCCGCTGTGTTCTGTTGTGATCCGCTGTGTCTGCTGTGATCTGCTGTGTTCCACTGTGATCTGCGGTGATCTGCTGTGTTCTGTTGTGATCCGCTGTGTCTGCTGTGATCCACTGTGATCTGCTGTGATCCCCTGTGATCCACTGTGATCTGCTCTGATCTGCTGCATTCTGCTGTGATCTGCTGTGATCCACTGTGATCTGCTGTGACCCGCTGTGTTCTGCTGTGATCCGCTGTGTTCTGCTGTGATCCGCTGTGTTCTGTTGTGA
>NW_006800056.1:76809-97753 GCF_000485575.1 Poecilia formosa | reverse complement strand
TGTGATCTGCTGTGATCCACTGTGTCTGCTGTGATCCACTGTGATCTGCTGTGTGATCCACTGTGTTCTGCTGTGATCCACTGTGATCTGCTGTGTCCTGCTGTGATCCACTGTGATCTGCCGTGGTCTGCTGTGATCCACTGTGATCTGCTGTGTGATCCACTGTGATCTGCTGTGATCCACTGTGATCCACTGTGATCTGCTGTGATCCACTGTGATCTGCTGTGTGATCTACTGTGATCCGCTGTGATCCACTGTGATCTGCTGTGATCCACTGTGATCTGCTGTGTGATCTGCTGTGATCCACTGTGATCTGCTGTGATCCACTGTGATCCGCTGTGTTCTGCTGTGATCCACTGTGATCTGCTGTGATCCACTGTGTCTGCTGTGATCTGCTGTGTTCAGGTTCCTCCATAAATATCAGACAAACTTCTCAACTTTGGCCCATCTGTGCAAGGGGCATCGCTGCTGTCGTTTGTTCTTGGCGTTATGATGACCTCAATGCTGCAGAGCAGCAACATGAAGAAAGTCCTGCAGCTCACACTAATGATGATCAGTTAATCAATGCATCTGATTACAGCTCTGTCTGAAATTTGCCCTCCTAATTCCTCTGGTAGCAGTAAGAATGGATTTTAGTTCTTCACAGGCAGCTGCTCATTTTTTCTCTACCATAAAACTTGAAGCGTTTACTTAAAGCTACCAGTGGCCTTCATGTTTTAGTGTCTGTGTTCTAATAAACACGGTTCACAAGATGGAAATAATTATCAGAAGTTTATTGAAGTTTGTTTAGGTTTTGGCTGTAAAGGTGAATTCACACCAGTCCTGTTGAGTCTGATTTAATCCAACTCTAACTCATTTGCCTAGAAAGTCTGGTTCATTTGTCTAAACAAGCAAAGGACCAAAAACACAAACTCTGGAATTACTGCACAGATATTTGAGATAATTTAATTTGTTATTGGCTCCACCTGCTGCAATGGGAGAGTTTTTCCTCCTGGGACAAATGGATGTTAGTGGTCGACTTTTGTGAAGGAGGAGCTACATGGCTAAGCAGCCGCCTGAAAGATTCAAAATGCAGAAGCTGTGATGAAGTTCATTTTGTCATTTAATGTGTAAAAAACCAGCAAATTAAACTATATTTCCAACTTCATATCCTTGAGACGCAGGTCTTCAGTGACATGGTTCCAGTCGGTTCTGTGTGAATCAGAAACTGATTCATGTCTGAGTTAAAACCATAACAGCAGGTTACCAGGAAGAGGTTAAACTAATTACTCTGACCAGGCCCAGTGAGTGTGGACACCAGATGAGTGACCTACAGGAACCGAGAAAATACGACTTTATTTAAACGCTTCAGATAATAGAAACACAATTATGTCTCACTGACTATAAGAATTAATGAAGATTATTTTCACACTAAAGCAGGAAAAATTGTTGAAAAGAACAAAAAGAGCAGCAGAAAATCCCAATAAAATTATTATAAATATCAGAGTAATTGTTCAGAATTATGTCTGGTTCTGGACATGAAATCCCTCAGAATGAAATCTGCCTGAGCTTGAGCGACAGGGAAGATCCTCACAGTTTGGACAAACAGCCTCAGATTTACATCTGCACATTTCAATATGCTGAAATTAAAACTCTTGGCCTCAGCTGCTATCAGTGCTAATCCGATTTCCTCCAATCCAACAAACCAGTCAACAACTCAGCCTTTCTTTTGACACTTTTCCTGCAAACAACTTCAGCTGCTTAGCAACAACCAATGAAATGTAGAAAAAATGCCCAAACGGGAAATAATACAAAATTTGCCCAAAAGCAAATCACATTTAGGGAGATTTATTTAACCAATCAGTTTAATGCATCTGTGGTTCATCATGGCGGCTTGACAGTTTAATGTGATTGGAGGATGGCCCTTGGTTATGAATGTCATTCCCAAAACATAATGGTTGACCAAGGAGGACAGTTTATTATCAGAATTAGATCGATTCATTCTAACTCTCTAATAATTCATCAAATATGAATCTTTAGCTCCTTACAGTTTATGGGAAATGTTGTTAACTCCAACTTCCTGTCATCTCTGCACTCAAGGTTTCCCACACACTGTATAATATGGATGGACGGATGGATGGATGGATGGATGGATGAATGGATGGACGGATGGACGGATGGATGGACGGACGGATGGATGGACGGATGAATGGATGGATGGATGGATGGATGGATGGATGAACAGATGAATGGATGAACAGATAAATAGATGAACGGATGGATGGTTAGATGGATGGATGAATGGATGAACAGATGAATGGATGAACAGATGAATGGATAAACGGATGGATGGATGAACAGATGAATGGATGAACAGATGAATGGATGGATGGATGGATGAACAGATGAATGGATGAACAGATGAATGGATAAACAGATGGATGGATGAACAGATGAACAGATGAATGGATGAACAGATGAATGGATGGATGAACAGATGAATGGATGAATGGATGAACAGATGAATGGATGAACAGATGAATGGATGAACGGATGGATGAACAGATGAATGGATGAACATATGAATGGATGAACGGATGAATGGATGAACAGATGAATGGATGGATGGATGGATGAACAGATGAACAGATGAATGGATGAATAGATGAATGGATGAATGGATGAATGGATGAACAGATGAATGGATGAACAGATGAATGGATGGATGAACAGATGAATGGATGAACGGATGGATGAACAGATGAATGGATGAACAGATGGATGGATGAACAGATGAATGGATGAACGGATGGATGAACAGATGAATGGATGAACAGATGAATGGATGAACAGATGAATGGATGAACAGATGAATGGATGAACAGATGAATGGATGAACAGATGGATGGATGAACAGATGAATGGATGAATGGATGGATGAACAGATGAATGGATGAACAGATGAATGGATGAACGGATGGATGAACAGATGAATGGATGAACAGATGAATGGATGAACGGATGGATGAGCAGATGAATGGATGAACAGATGGATGGATGAACAGATGAATGGATGAACGGATGGATGACTGCAGACAGGTTGACCTGCCATCAGCCTTTAGCCCCGCCCATCTCCACGTCTCGTCTGACCTCAGAGTTTTGTGGGAATCTCATGAACTGGTTTGAGTTTCAGCTCCAGTGTCTGAACCGCCTCATGTCAGATTCAACTGGTAAATTATAAAACGTTTCACCAGCTGAATCTGACTTGTTTTGTTATATATTCATCCACTCAGACAATTTCAGAAGAAGTGTTATTTTTGTGCTGATGATATTAAGTTGTACCAAAACTCAGTCTAAATGAGGTTAAGTTCTTCAAAAATGATAAACTGGTTCAAAATAACTTTCTCTCAGATGACTGATCATTGTCCTGAGCCTGGTTTCCTAGGCAACAGATTCACCTTTTCAAACTTTAGACCAGACTTTGAAATGGTCACTTATTTATTACTGGCTACTTGTTAATTAGTAGTCCCTGGTTGTTACAGGTTACCTGTTTAATACTAGTTACTTGTTCATTTCTGGTTACTTTTAATTACTGGCTCCTTGTTTGTTTATTAGGATTTATTTTAAAACCATGATTTTAACGTTCAGGGTTCTGCATGATGTAACTGTTGTTGTTTTTTGGGTTGTTTCATAAATACTCACTAACCTGTGTCTTACGGTAAAGTGATGTCTGAGTCTGAGACCTTTCTGGACTGGAACCCAGTGGACGTCCTCCTGCACTGTGACCGGTTCCCCACAAACCCCGGACCTCCTGCTTCATCACCTGAGCAGCAGAAACCATCAAAGATCCAAACGTTTCATTTCAGCTCCCAGTTTGTCCCCAGGCCAGAGAAGCATGTAACTAAATTACTTTGACAACAGCAGTATTGACATTTCTCAAAGCAGTGCACAATAAAGTGATTTAAAAGCGGTCCCGTAAGCATGTTTCCCTCCAACATCTGATTGGTGGAAAAAGGCAAATACAGCAGGTCATTGAGCTGTTGAAACCAAAGCGCTGATTCAGTAAAAAGAAAACCAAGTTAAAGAGAGAAAAAATAGTTTTAAGCTTGAAAAATGAGGCAGAGGCTGAGTTATGCTTTCTGTTTTGTGCGGTCCTCAGTGACAGCTGCGTGTCTGAGTGATCTCCATCAGGGTGAAGCTGCGCCGCTCCCCGGCTCTCCTGTCCTGCTCCGGCTTTAAATCACCGCCTAAATTGCCTACTTTCCCCAAAATGGAGACAAAACAGCCTTTCTGCAGAGCTATTATGATGCCAGTGATTAGTTATTTTCCATTTGGTGTGCTCTGACCCATTGCACATATTCAGCTCCTCATTGCACCACTTCATTTTACCGTCCCTCCTCTGATCGCCTAATGTGTCACTGCTCTCATGTTTGCCTCTCCAGCCATTAATCACCGCGTTTTTTCTCTCCTGCTGCAGAACAGAAGCCGGTTTCTTCCCCTGCTGGTGGTTTTTGTGTGTTTAGTTAAATATCTGCCTCTGAATGGACAGATCAGACCTTCACTCATTCTGCAAACATCTCAAACTTCATTAGTAAGGACAAGCCGCTCTCTGCTCGGTGGGCTTTTACACCGGAGCCAACGCGCGCGGCTGTGAGGTCCTGAATTATACATGATTTAATTAAACCGATTCACCGGTTGATTCGGAGAGCACAAAGGAAATTAGATTCCTAACAGGAGATGTCCTGCCACGCCTTTTCACTGTAAGATTAGCATTGTGCTGCTGCTTTGTGCTTCCTACAATAACAGTTAAAGCTCAGTTGTTGTTAGATAATGAGGAGAAAGTGCTGAATTTAAACTTCCAGTAGTGCCAGTGAAAGGATTCAGCTCCATCATGGCATTTAGGACGAACAAAACAATTGTACATCGGTGCTAAAATGAGAATTGATACTCTCTCCTTCGTTCCCCAGCTGCTCCCACCTGCTACTGATATCATTTCCCTGCTGATGGGGTGTGAGCCGCGGCGATGAGCTGAGTTGTGATGTGACCTTTGCCTCGGCTGAGTGGGATGGGGGTCTGCTGACCCTCATCTCCCTGCGCCAGCTCTCTGAGATGGAGCAGCTGATGCTCAGCTGTCTGCGCGGTAATGCGGCGGCGGTCGCCATGACGTCGCTGCCAGCAGACAATAGTGAAGGAAAATAAGGCCGTTTTCTAAATTGCTGTGCGGCTGCCGGAGCGTCCTCCTTCAGTCAGCAACATTCATCAAATTCAGATTGGATCAGCGGTGTTTTGCTCACACAGCCGATTAGGGGGAATAGGCTCCTCAGCTTCCTGAGCAGAAACCGCACCACCGTTCCACTTCTGACCCTGTAGAAGTGACATCTTGACCCTTGACCCATGTGACCCTTAAAGTTTATGTCTCAGCGTTGCAGCGCTGCTCTTCCCACCAGAGGGAAACTCCTTCACTTTGAATGTTCTGGATGTTTGCAGCCACTTCCTGTGTTGGAAAACAAGCAGAGCAGGAAGTAAACCTCTGCAAGAGCTTAATCCCTGGAACCGAGACGGCTGCAGCCATTGTTCCAGCTGCCGCCGCTGCTTTGCTTTATGCCTCCAAAATAATGAGAAGCGGCTGCATAATGTACGTTTGGAGCTCTTTGGGGCCAAGTCATTTAATATTTCTCACTGTAGGGAAACCAGCCAACACCAGACTTTAACCCACCTGACTCTCTGCAGCTTTTACCACTTCAGTTGTGTTGTATGTGTGGAATATAGAAAATCTAAATATTTCCTCTTCAATTTCCTAGAGGCTCTTTTCCTTTCCACTGTGACCCCATGCAGGCTCAGAATAGGGACTGCTCATGCAATCAGCTGTCCACTGTCGCCACATGCTTGTTAAGGAGGGATTGGTACAAAATAAGTCGCTGGATGGAAAACTGTTTTTTCCTGTTGGAATAATAAACTTGACTGAATTTGACTGTACATGGACATATAATTACATGTAAATGTGTGACTGACTCTGAATCTGAGCTGAATTCTAAAACAGGTTCAGAAATAAAAACTGCTGAGGCTCAGATGAAACAGCACAAATAAATCCAGTTTCTTCTCACCCATATTCATTCCTTTGGGTTCTTATTCTTGGTTCTTCAGGCGTTTGGTTCGTTGTGTGTTGGATCAGAGCTCTATAGTCTTTGGTTTAGTTAAATCCTCCTGGTTCCTGTGCCCTGCTCTCTCCTCCCCAGCTGGTCCGTCTGCTGTCTGTCATCTGCATCCTTCCTGCTGTTGACCTTCCACTGCCTGTTTGTTCCTCATGTTCAAAATTTTAATACATTTCCCTGCAATAAGTGACTCTCCACTTGGTGTTTCAGTGTACTTCCTCCACAGATTTATGACTAAAACCAAAGTTACTGGTTTCTGTGGTCGTCCTGGACAGTGCTGACCAGTCCGGTCCGGCTGACCAGTCCGGTCCGGCTGCTGTCCCAAAGCGTCCGGTCCAACACAGCTGATTCACAGCTGATTTACGTCCTAAGCATCTCTTCAGCTCTGCAGATAACGACCCAACGTCTGGATCATGCAGGACATCAGCCCATCCTACCGTCTCACAGCTTAATGCAAAGTACAAGGAAAAACTCAGAGGTTCATCTGATGCCCAGCAGCATTTAAATGGTAAGAATGTGAATAAACATGTAAATATGTTGGTGTCTAATATTGCTGAGAATTGTTAACAGATTATTTTGTCTACAGACGCAGGTGGAGCAGACAATAACTCCTCCCGCCCTTGGATTGTTTGTCTGTTAAAATGTCTCCAGTGGTTCCGATGGTGACGGTCGCACCATTAGTGAGTCGGAACCTGAACGGGAAAATGGTTATTCTCACATTAATTGTTCCAACCACAGCTGGCTGTGCAGCAGAACTGCACCATAAAACATCTGCAGACGAAACAATGCAATTATCGGCGCCATCTGGAACAATAACGCAAGAGAACCGATATGATTAACGCCGACACAAACAGATGGGTGCGTGTTGGATCGCTGTTCGACAAGTAGACACCAGGAAGGAACCTGGAGAGCTTTCATCAGCGGCTGGCGGCAGACTGGAGCTGCAGCGCGACACCAGCAGCTCGCAGAGACATGAAGAGATCAACAGGCTGTTTGGATCCGATTGGCCCGATTAAATGAGTTGTCAGCGTGGAGCGAACGAATGAGCTCAATAATGGTGTCAGAGAGCTGCATGCTGGAGGCCTTACCTTTGTTAATGAGCACACAATCAATTATCAATTAGAAAGTTTCACTTATCCGATGAAGGAAGATTCCCGCAGGATCGGCGTCTTCCTCCCGGCCTGAAGCGGGACTGCAGAGTCTGCGGCTTGTCTGCAGGTTTTGTTTAGACTCAGACTAATAATCAGGGGCTGACGACCAGGAGATGGATGAGCTTCTGAAGCTGTTGACATGTTTATGCATCCAGCTCAGTTCAGCCTGTGTTCACCCACCGGGATGAAAACAGTGAAGCTTTTCACCGGAGCAGCAGCCGAACCTGCAGCTCCAGGCGGATGGGTTCAGGTTAACGGAGGATCTGGATGTTTTCTGACCTTCAGGCCGTCAGAAGTTCCTTTCTGGAAGTCTCGGTTATAAAGCATTATTTCTCTGCTATTTGTGGTTTTGGATGACCTACTTCTGCTTTCTGCGAAGCTCTACCTGATGTTTCTGTTTGTTGAATTTCCTCTGGTTTTGCTTCATGATCATTTATTTAATGTTTCTTATGTTGTTTGGTTTGTTGTTTGTCTCAGGATTCAGTCACATCATCTGAATTAATAACTTTATCATTTTTATTTGTTCCCATGTTGCAGCGCGTCAGAGGGGATGGCTGTAGCAGAAAACTCAGCACAAGCTTAAAAAATAACTAAATAAAGGAACAAAATTGTAAAAAATGACTGAAAAAGGCTGAAAAAAATCCAACCATTTACTGACAGAAAGATGTGCATATCAGTAATAAGCAGGAGTTATTAAGGCAGGTAAATTTCCTTCATTAGTTCTTTGCAGATATGTAACAAAAAACGGCTCAAACTATTAGAGTAGAAAATAGTTCAATATTTTGTCCCTCATTTCAGAAAGTGAAACTCAGATGAATCACAAAGAAGGAAAATATTTCAACCATTAATGTCCTGAAATGTTGCTGGTTATTTCTAACATAAAAATTGAATGACTGGGTAATTTAATAAATAATTTGAATACATTACAATATTACATGAGCTCGTTAAAAAGGATATTTAAAATAGAAAGTATGTTTATCTCTATACACTCAAGACTTCGTTGAGGCTCCTTTAGAATAAATTACTGCATGAATATGTCAGCTGAACAGTTGGATTATCTCTACATGCCATAAAGTTTGGTGAAGGTTTGATTCAGGTGTTGGAACAGAGACTAAAACCTGCAGGACTGAGGAATCCTGAAAATCATCAAATCTGACGCCTCAGTTTCTGTTTCCGTTTGGTGGAGTGGTGCTTGTTGCAGCGCCCCCACAGGCGAGGAGGGGAACAGGTTTTAAAGGTTTTGGTTGGTTTGACTCAGAGCAGAGAGAAACAGAACCACAGCAGCTTTAAATGGAACAAATGTTGCAGCTTTGCAACATCATAAGCATCAAACTCAGGAGGAAATACAGAAAACCAGAACGAAACAAACTTCAGATTAATCATGGTGTCGCTCTGACTGCAGGTTAGAAGTTCGTGCTCAGACCTTCAGCTCCAGGATTTGTTTCTGGATATGAAAATGCATCTTTTCTCCAGCAGAGGAATGCTGCAGACAGCGAAGCTCTGCTGTCATTTCCGCGGGTAATTTAGAAGCAGAGCGGGGTTACAGCTGCTGGTAGGCCTGATATCACTGATGCACACATTCTGTAGATGAGTCTGACATTTAAACCAGACATGTCTTTCACTAAAGCCGACAGCTGTGGTAAATAATCAGATTCATTTGTAGGCTGAGGAGGATCTGCCAGCTTTGACGGCTTTATATCTTCAAAAAGTTGCTTCAAATAGAAAGTTGGCGCCGGCTCTTCACTTTATTTGATCTGGAAAGTGTCTTAAAGCTGTTTTCATTTCTTTTTCATTTCTTATATTTTATCGTTAAACACATTCAAATCCTCTTTATTTATATGAAGAGATAAAAATAATAACATATTTTGTGTTGACTTTTTTAGATCTGGTAAAAGAACCTGTTTACATGTTTTTGTCAAATAAAAGCTGAAGAATACATGAGCCATTTCACACACAAACCCACAGAATGAGAAGAAGGCATGAAAAGCTCTGAATGTACGAACTGCATCTATTATTAAACTGAGAAACGCCTGTGTGTCTAACAGGAAGCAACCTGAGCTGCACACATCAGAAATAACCTTATTTCATCTGCTGACATGAAGAGTGAGCCTTTCCAAACATTATTTAAGCTTTGCCTGACAAATGCATCCGCTGGTTCTGTGACACTTTGACTAAATAAACCAGAGTTTGTCAGCTTTGGATGAAACTTGTGCAAGTTGCTTTGGAATCTGTCGGATTATTGGTGAAAGCACACAGTGGGAGTCGAGAACATTTCCATCTGTTCAGCCCTAAACAACCCAGTTAGCATGTGTTGCATGTATCAGGAACACGTGCCGGTTGCATCATGTTGGTCTGCAGGAGGCTCTGAGGGAATATGATTTATTAAATTAGGCACTGACCGGACCCTGGCCTGCTGTCGGAGGAGCTTCACTCAGGGATGAAACTGCCTTTCCTCAGAAAACGTGTTTCATTATCATATTAACTGTGACTGGAATGTTTTGTGGTTTTTGTCTCTGTTTCAGGTGATTTTTGATGTAATAAAAAAAAATAAAACCATCACTGGTTTTGATCCTTTCACAGTAAAATGTGCAGCTGGGGCTGAGATAGCGGCTTCCTTTCATCTGCTCTTACATCAGATATTAAACGTTACAAAGACTCCAAAGAGTCCAAGCCCAGTTTTAAACCTTTCAGGCCCAAATCTTAAGTCTTATTTTTGTTTCTTGTAACAGTTTGACTCGAGTCGGAGTCTCAATCTCAACTGTCTGGTTACTGTGAAAGAACATTTTGAAATAAAAATAGATTTGTAGATATTGATGAATTTTGGTCACGTTGTTCCTCCGTAAACACGAAAAGCTAAATATAAGATGCAAAATACAAAAACTGAAAGAAATTTGTCAATAAAGTGTCAATGAAGAAAGAGTACAAAGTTGTCCAGACATGTTATAACTTTAATTTCAATGGAAATCAGCTAATTTATTAGATTTTCAGATGAAATAAGTGTAAATAACCGTTATAGATGTTTTGTAGCCAATCATTCATGTATATCTAGAATTCAACAATGATTCAAGCAGCAAAAAACCGACTTGATCCATCGCTCCACCTCAGTCCATTCTGATTCAATGTTTTATTTCACTAAATAGTCTATGTGATGCAATACAGAAAAGTGGGAAAAAATTAAGATTTATTGAATTACTGAAAAAGCTGTAAGTTTTGTATTTTAATTATAATGCAATCAGCTATAAGCTTATGAACTTTAAAAGGAAATAAAAATGGACACCAGAGATAAAATCTGCAGGAATCCTGTTGGTTCTCTGGCTGCTGTGTGGAAACTCTTCAGTGATTCCAGCAGACTTGTTGATTAAGCACTCGTGTCAACACTTTGTTGAATAAATGTTTCTAATTTCTCCACATCGTTGTTGACATGGCGACGTTCCGCTGAGAGCAGCTTCACCTGCTGAGCTGCAGGTTGATTTACTTCCTGGATTAGGAGCAACGTTTTTAATCTAACCGCTGCAGTGATCTGGTTTTAAATCATATTCATGCATAATGAGCCCAAATAATCAACAACAATAAACAATGCTGTGATCATCTGAGACGCTAAAGAGAGTCACAAAGTTTTTCATCCTTATGTGACGGGACAGTTGGATCATAATTAAACTTAAAGAATAAAAGAGAATAAACCTTCAGAGGCTGGAATTTAGTTGATGCCTGCAGCTGAAACCAGAAGTTTACATACACCTCTTTAAATCAGACCAAATGTCTGTAACTGTAGGTCAGTTAGAAACACTGCAGTTATTTCTGTTTGCTAAATCCCATAATAAACAGAGTCAGATTTATTTCTTAATAATGTCTTCAGAATCAGAAGTTTGCATACAGATTATTATTTCTTTAAACAATCAGGGAAAGCCCAGATAATTATGTTAGAATATAAGAGATTACAGTAACTGAGGGAGGAAAAGAGACGAATCATTTCAGTGTCATTTAGAGCGAAGTCACATCGTCAAACTGCATCCAGGTGATTCATCATGAAATCAGTTATGCGTTTTATTAATTCCTCAAAGTTCATAAGATTATTTCTCCTTGTTCCATAAGTCAGACGTTTTCTACTGAAGAAAAACTTCACAGTGAGACTATTTGTTGGTGTAAAACTATCCGTGTTGTCTCTTCTTTCAGGCTCCAGCAGGTTTTATGTCTCTGGATGAATTTCATCAGGAGGAGCAAAAATGACTCATCATAAAAGCAGAGCTTTAAGATTCAGAGCCTGAAAATAAAAAAGTAAAGAGACGAACATTAGAGGACAGGTTGGTGGAGAACATCATTAAAGTTTGGATTATTTATCTGAAATTCTAACATTTAAACCTTTGAAAAATGCAATGGCTTCCCGTTTCCCTGCCAACAATAAACAGAATTTAAAAAACAAGCAGATCTAATTTTACAGATAAACTCTTGAATCTGAATGAATCAAGAAAACTTTCCTCACAGCCGTTACTTTCTGTCCAGACAGCGGCGTGTGAACAGAGGGCAGTGATTCATTTTCCTCTCAAGGCAGATTATTATGCAGCGTATTTGAATCATGACGTTGGAAATGTTGCAAGACGAGGCGGAAATAAAGGGAGGTTACTATGACGATTACAGGGAGGATGGATGGAAAGTCCAATGATAATATTCCACTTAATCAAAATGAAGAAGTTGTCGTCCCATGGAGTCTGCTGGAAGCAAAGAGGAAGGTTTTACTTCACTCTGCTTCGTAAAAGAGCTTCTCTGCTCCTCGTTTTCTTTACAAATGAAGCTAAATGAGATTTTTCAAAGCAGCATCTTCCAGTCAGACGACATCGTCCGTGTAATGATCCTTCAGCTCCTGAACTTTCTCATGAGGACACGGCTGACCTGGTAATGCTGCTGAGCGCCCTGCCGCTCACCTCCCAGGCTATTTCAGGAGGAGTTTGGTGGGAAAGCCGAGTTAGCACATATTTCCAGACTTCATAAAGGGCCGCAGGGACAAAAGGGCAGGAGAAGATCTGTGGACGGGAGAGCCGAGCGGAAAGTTTGTGAATGTTTCCCTCTGTGTCTGTTTGATGGAAGAACCCGGCAGCTGTGCAACTTTATGCAGACAGCTTGTTAAGGTTAACATTTGTAGTCTGATGCATGGACGTCTGATAGAGCAGCTCAATGTGGGAGTCAGTAATTTGGGAGAAAAATGATCACAATGAAAGCCAACGCTTCCCTCAGTGTAACAGCTGACCTTTATGTTTCTGACTAAATTCTCTATTAATAGAAATAAATGATACTTTAAATCAAAGATAATAAACTACTACAATGAAACATTACAAAAAAGAGCAATTATTTAATTTATCGCAGAGAAAATTGGTGCATTTGGGCCTTTAGGAATATTTTCTGTTTTCCCTGAGGGCTGAGAGCTTAGTTCATTAATTCTGATTAACTGTCTGTATAAATTTTAATGTCTTATAAAATGTGATGCAATTAATCACTTTTCTTCTAGGAAAGCTGAAAGAAGCTCGGAGCGGAACCTTGCTCGTGTGTTTCTGGTACGCCCGTAAATTTGACGCACATCCACAAACAGCAGCAAATCCAACTGATCTGATTGGAAAAGACTTTTGTTGTGTTCAGGTTGCGCTAAAAGCAGTTAGCCTACCAGCACAGCTAGCTTTTAGTAGCATCTCAATGCTAAACATGTAGCAGCTAATGCTAATATCAGCGTCCTCAGTTTCTGAAGAAGCTCCATGAAAGATCAGGACTTCCTGAAACACTGGAGTAGAAATTCACACCAGCTTAACAGTAGAAAAATCAGAATAACAGATTAAAAACAAATATTTGTTGTTGAATGTCTATTTATTCAGTATTAAAACAGAAAAAAGTGTTTGAATTGAAAATGTTCCTCATTTTCTCAGCATTTGGATTTCAAATTAAAATTTAATTAATTACAGACCCTGAAATTAACCTAATTAAACATTTTAATCATGTCTCACCCCTAATATTAACCAGTCATTCAGGCTGTTTTAAAACAGTCAATAAGTTGCTCAATAAAACTGTAAGCTACACCTTCTGGCTAAAATAAAAAGTCACCTGGATTTAGGTAGATGAACAGGTACCAGCCTCTAATTGGATAATTAACATATTTTTCAATCATCGACTCTGGAGCAACGTGGTCAGATTAACTTGGCCCCTTCCAGAGAGATGGGCGCGTCAGGACAAGAGGAGCAGATGATATGATGCGCTGCAGGCCTGCGGAGGCAGCATTATGATGTGGGGTTGCTGCAGCCCAGTAGTCCTGTCTTACTGGTAACAGGTTGTTGTACCAGTTAATGATGCTTTAATGCACCACCAGCAGGTTTTTCTAAACTGTCATGTTTCCATTAAGCAAATTTATTTTCGTAATTCCAACTGGCATCATCTTATGGTCAACAGAAATACAACTGGTGATTAATCAGGAAAGTCTTGTGATTTGTCTTTTTTATTTAAAATCTTTTCTTGTTTTATTTAAATATCAGTAGAAATCATGTCAGTCCGACATCGTCGTCTTCTGAACTTCCCATATCTAATTTCCATCCATTCTGCCGAACAGTTGGCAGCGTTAGCATCTCTGTTTACACCTCAGTATGATTCTGCTTAAAGTCCTGACAGAATCCAGAGTTTACTCTCATCAGTTTATGCAGAAGGAAAGTTATAAATACTCACTTGATTCTCAGCAGCTTCCTGTTGTGAGAAGACGCAGAAGCACATCAAGTGCTGATTGCCTGACCTCGTTTAGGATGAAAAATGCTGCTATTTGTTGATCATCTTAATAAGGCCCACTGTTTTGCTGTGGTGAATGTGATCAAGGTGTAATTTCCATTAGGACGGCTGCCCCCTGTGGCTTGAAAGCTCTTTCTGGTCTGCTTTATTAGCGCCGCAGAAGCGAATGAATCATTAGCCGGACTCGTAGAGTCAGGGTTTCGCTCTACTGTCTGGGGTTTCGGTGAAGGAGAAGTCAGTGGAAGGGTTGGAGGACAGACTCGTTTTCTTCAAAAAAACCATTATGATTTTCTTCACCTTGATAAAATAAAACCTCAGCAGTTAAAGGGCCAATTATGATGATTTGTGCCACCCAATATTGTGAAATGATGGTGAAAATCTCCACAGGGGTTTGACAGAATTTTAGATCAATACCAGTGAATTAGGGATAACTTCTCCAAAAGCTGACATTTCTGGGTTTTTAAAAGCTTTTATTCTCTGGCTGCTGCTCTGTTTTCAAGCAATAATTTGGATCTTAAGGATCCCCATTAGCTGCACTTTCTTCATTATCTGCAGCTAAAACAAGAAGAGTCGCCTGGTAGTGGTGCTAATGGGCGTGTTGGCTGCGAGGGCTGGAAAACCAAACCTGCCCCAAAGTAAGAACTTAATCCATTTTGAAGAATAAAGATTTTTTACTTAAGGCATCTTTTTCCATCCAATAATGTAACCTTGCAATAAATGTTCTTCCCTCATTTTTAGATTTTTGTCTAAAACTTTGGAAAAGTGTATTAGGTTTGGAGTTCTCATGTTCTTCACAAGAAGCAGCAAAGCGAAAAGAAAATGTTTCGTAAGAGTTCAAGCAACTTATTGGCTTTTAATTGTTGCTAAAATGCAGCTAATCAGTTCAAAACTGTAGCAGGTGAGTTCTGTGTGTTCTGGTGCAGAAACTTCTGTTAGTTTAAAAAACTAAGCGGACAGATAAAACACATTTTTACTCAAATTTATTGAACAAAACATGCAGCCGGTGCTTTCTGGGAAAGTTCCAGAAAGCATCACATGATAAGTCGCCTCCTTATGCAGCCAGGTTCCTCCAAGCAGCCTGTCCTTTCCAGAGCAACCATTAGAAAATAAATGAGTTTGGGGCTCTAATTCTGTTATTGCTGACAGTAATCAGAAATCCTTCCTGTTGGATGAGAAGCAGTCCCACACACCAACGTCTCCGGACTCATCATGGCTGCATCTCCATGTCGCTGTGCCTGCAGAAACACTGCAGCTTTCCTGCATGCAGGTGTTTTGGAGAAAGGCAGCATGTTTCCTTACAGCTCAGTGATTCAGCCCAGCACTCTGGTCTAAGGTAACCTTTTTACTAGGCCAAGTCAGTCAGACTCCTTTAACTTGGAACAAAAACATGATTATTAAAAGGACAATTCTATTTAACATTAAGTTTTCCTTTAATCAAACAGATCTGACACATAAAAGTCAGCCTTTAAATCTGCCCTGGTATCCCTGCTAGCCCGTTAGCATGCAGGTGGAGGACCTTCACCCTCATGTGCTGAAGATCCTTTGTTCAGTAAAGGTCATAAATTAATTATTGCTCCTTCAGGGTTTAATAAAAACTGACTGGAGACATGTGGGTGTTTAATTTACACAAACTGCTGGAGTTTTGGGGCGAAGCAGCTGACACAGGAGGAAATCTTCCAGAGCGCGTGAACCTGAACGCCTCGCCGCCCCCTGGTGGTCCTCAGAAGTCGCTTTATTAAATGAACCGCTGGCAAAGTGCAGCACTAGTGCTGTGTCAGCGGGGGAATCCTCTTCTCCCCGCTCAATAGAGACTTCAAACCCAGCTGCTCGGGCCGCTCTGGGATAAGTACAGGTTATGATGCTGCCTACGCACAGCGGGCCGTCCGACAGGAGTCCCCCCCCCCAGCAGCTGTAATGACTGCAGTTACCCCTCGTAGCTCTGAGACTGTTTGTGTAAACAGGATAATTTTGTTGTTTCAGGTCGCAGACTGCAGGATGAGGATGACGCAGCACATCGTGGCATCTAGCAGCTGGTGGAGGGATTGGTTTGCTCCAGTCATCACGGCTGTGAGCAGGAGAATCACTGTGTTAATCCAACTCAGTTTTCTGATTTTTAGGACTACAGGTATGGCTGGACATCACTTCCTGTTTATGATTGAACTTATGTTTGTTCAGAAGAGTGTCCAGGAGAACCCAGAGGTAAACTGGACGTATGGAGGTCCACAGTCTCATCATGGATGATCTTGGCTGATTTCTTTGGATGAACATGGAGCGTTATAAGTGGCCTTAGAGAACATCCTCCGACGTGCCTCTGAACTTCCCACCAGACAGCTTTGGCTCCAGCTTTGGCCCGACTCGGGTCAACCAGGCAACGGCGGCCATCTTTATGCAGACCCACCCAGTGACAGGAAGTATCCTGAGGTCGGCGCCGTGCGAGTTGTGATGGAGGCCTGTGTTCTGACTCCAGGCATGGAAAAACTATTAAATAAAAAATAAACTCCAACAAAAGATTCAACTTTCCCCTTTATCAGAGGAGAAAATGCTGCCTTCACTGTTTCTTCACTCACAAAACTCCAGACACCATGATCATCAGTTTGCTTTGAGGCTTCCAGCTTTTGAACCATATTTTCTGTGTGGTATACAGAAGCCGAGGGTTTATAGATCAGCTCTCCTTCCATCTGTCAGGAAGAAGCAGCTACCCTGAGGCTTAAAGACAGAATCACAGAGCTGAAGGGAGACGAGTGATCGACGCCTCTCCTGAGACACCGGCTGCTCTGATGTATATTCAGGAGAACAGAAAAAAGGTGACGAACTTATTGGAAATGTGTCGGGGGCCATTGGATGTTGGGACAGTGAGGCGTCCTGCCAGGAGACGGAGCAGATCTGGGATCAGCCGAGGCCGTCCCCTTCCCGACCCTGCTGGAGCGCCGCCCTTCTGGAGCGCTGCCTGCTGCGTCAGCCGATACCACAGAGGACAGGCCATGAAAAATAACAACCAGCCACCTGATTGTGGCTGGTTGTTACATGAACCTGCATACAGGTTCATGTAGAACCTGTATGCAGGTTCATGTAGAACCTGTATGCAGGTTCTACATGAAAGAAGCGCCTGCTCTGTTTGAAGCTGCATGATGTGTCTGATGGCGTCTGCACACCGCATGGGGGTGGGAATCACAGTGTGAGGGGGCAACGGAAGCTGTGGGGCATTTTTAGGCACTTTTACTTTCCTGCTGTACAAACTGTTAGATTTATTTCCACTTCAACAAAAAGATGTCGGAACATTTAAACAGAAAACTTTGCTGGTTCTCATTTGATCTGGTTGTGCTCATGAGTGAAGCTGCAGCTCTGCAGCTTGGAGTATGATCAAAACGAAGTTTATTTCACTACTTTCACATATTTCTATAGGTGAATCTCATGTTATATGAATTGGTTACAGACAGGATTTATTTCCGGTGCTGCCATCGATTGTCTATAAACTGCGGATCCTTTCAGGAGTTTATTTCTGTTCATTCTGAACAAAAATAAAGATCCTCTGAACATCTGGATGTTACAGACAAATAAAAACGGTTGCAAGGCAGAAATGGGGCTGTGCTACTAATACTACTATTATTAATAATACTATAGACTAAGTCCATTTAATGTATATGTACTCACTTCTGATTGAATCGCTTTCAGCGTGCGGTATCTTTGTAACAAAACTGTTTTGATCTTTCTAATTAATGTAGCCGGCTGAAAGCCTTTCATCTCAGGTATAGAAACATGGACAAACCCAGGTTTTCTCACCTTCAGATAGCTGAGAAACAGCCAGAACCACTCAGGGTGTTTTCATTTCCTCCTCCAGCTGCTGTGGCTCTGAGTCAAACCAACCTGTTCCCCTCCCGGCCTGTGGGGGCGCTGCACCAAGAACCACTGAAGGAAACAACACAAAAACCTCTGAAGACACTGAGAGCAACTTCCTTCTTCACCAGATGGAAACAAGATGGAGGCGTCAGATTTTAGCGGTTGGAGGATTTCTCTTTAGGCTAAAGTCCAGGAGCCATTTCCCCTGCTAACGCTAGGCTAGCACTTTTGTTTTGACTGTATTTACCCAGAATGCCCTGCACTGTAGTCCACTTCTTGCTCCGGGTCTCCGGTCCGCTTGGCGTTCACATATGCATTTAAACTGAAGCAGAGTTTCCTTCAACCGAACCCAGACTGAGGTTTGTAGACGGACTAGAGTTTGATTTTTCATCTCCTCAAACGAACCGGATTTTATAGGCAGACGGACTGGAGTTGGATGAAAGCGAACTGAACGTGGTTGGTGGGAACGATGCAGCCTTAATTCATTAAGCTGTTGGTTCTTAAGCGTTTTAATCGTGTATGAAGTTGCAAATTGTTTTTCTCAAATTTCTTTGTAAAACTTTTTATGGTCTTATTCTTTGAAGGATGAAAGGAAGCCAAGTAAACATTAATTTAGTCGGCCTCTGATTTAAAGCAGCGTTATGAGATTTTTCATCACTGATGGCGCAGAAGTGCAAAGCTGTAAAAAGTATATTTCTGTTTAGAGGGTCATTTTAGCTAAACACACAAAACTGAAAATGTTATTTCATGAGTCATAAAAAGCCTGAGTGCCTAAAGAGAATAAAAAAGCGTGCGGTGTGTTCATGGAAGAGTGATAAAAAGCTCATGCGGAGCGCCGCTCCCTCTGACCTCTGCTGCTGCGCACCTGGCAGAGCTGTCAGCACAGAGAGAAATCCTGACAGAGGGACCAGGAATGTTGTCCCGTCTCCGGTCGGGGCGCCTCTGTTTGGCTGACCTCTTCCTGCAGCAGAGCTGAGGGCGGCAGAATCACTGAGGCGCTCGCTCGCTTCAGGAGAGGCTGACCTGGCGCTCAGAGCCTGCAGAGGAGCTGCTGATGTCACAAACACTCAGAGTACACACACACCGAGATTCAGTGACACACACACTCTCTTCAGCAAAACGCTTCCAGTTCAACATAAAATGGTTCTCTGAGAAACTCAAGCAGAAAAGAATCATTTCAGCTCAGAGCTTCATTCAGTCCTGCTCTGTGGTCACCGAGCTAAAAGGACGGGCTGCCTGGTTGTGTAACACACTGATGCAACACACAGACCAGGATCTAAGCAATCTAAAGGAAACTTAACGATAAACCAGATAAAACAGGTAAAATAATCTTACTGCTGGAAAAATGCATTGATATTCATATTTTTTCTGCTTCTCTAAAATCGGCAAACAAAATGAAATGAGAGAAAAGTGGAAGCTTTTTATATCAGCAGCAAAACTTAAAGTTTATTACAGACCTAGATTTATTACATATTAACATTTTAAACTGTTATTAATGACTGGCCTCTTTATTAGGTACACCTGGTCAATTGTGAGTAAGTATAAATCATAAATGAGCCAATCAAATGGCAGCGTGACATGAAGACAAGTGAAGGTCAAACTGAGCTTCAGAAGGGGGCAGGAAGAGGAGAGACCGAGTGTGACATGGTTTATGACAGACGGAGGGATGGACAGAGGGATGGACAGAGGGATGGACGGACAGAGGGATGAACGGACGGACAGAGGGATGGACGGACGGAGGGATGGACGGACGGAGGGATGGACGGACGAAGGGATGGATGGACGGACGGAGGGATGGACAGAGGGATGGACAGAGGGACGGACGGACGGAGGGACGTCACTAAATCCTGGTTAGCCTGGATGAACATGAACAGCCAAGGACTGGAGAACTAACGTAAAAACCATCATGTGTGTCACACAGAGGTTCAGATTTTATTTGAAGAAGGAATCTTTCACATCTCTGAACAATAAACCAGGTTCCAGAGGGTTACATCTGCAGCTCACTTTCAGAGGTTAAGTCTTTAGCAAATGAGCTGAACTCAAATCGACTGAATCATTTAACGCCTCTCAACAGCTCCCAATGACCGTATTCCTTAAGAAGCGGGAACTGTGCTGCGTTTTGGATTTAATGACAGCATTTTCACTAGACTGCAAGTCTCAGCAGATTCAGACTCAAAACATTTCAGCACTTACATCAGAGAACAGGAAAGTGCAAGGCGGAGAGGAATAGAAAAAAGGATGTTTGCTAAAAAAAAAACTTTAAAAAGTCTCAAAGGAAAATCTGAATCCTCTGATACTTTCTTTGTAAGCAGTTGGGAAAGCTCTTGTGCATTCAGGTCAGCAGGATTCATGATAAATTCATGAATAGAAACCAACGATTAGAGGAAATTGCTTGATGAACTCAAAGCTTTCCTTCACATTTCGCTGTGCAGTCGCCATGTATCCTCCCTGTGGTTGAGCTGTAAATGCATACTGATGAGCAAACTCCTGCCATGTCCTACAGCTGCCCTTCGTCTTAATGACCGCCAGCTTGAAATCTCTCAAAACAGAATTTAAATATCCAGCACCGTCCTGGACAATTCATGGTAAGTTCAGGCTGTCGGAGAAGATCGCGCAGAGTTGAAACCAAGCGGTGATTTGTTTCACCGTCCTTCGTCTGACTCTCTCTGGCTGCAATTACCCAACAAATTACTTATGTTTAAAGCATCTCCACATTCAAAAGGTTAAATTGTTACTTTTTTCCAGAAAGGACTAAGTTTATTATTTTAAAACACAGGCAGCGCCTCAAGGACCAGACGATGTTACTGTAATGAGGAGTTCTGCATCTTTGCTTTCATCCTTTTTGCCTTTCTAAAGTTAAAGAATTTTAGTATCAGTTTTGTGCTCTGGAATCACATTTTTAATACCTTTGAACTGAAGAAACTCATCCTGGCATCAGCGGGCGGTTCACTCTCCATCAGGCTAACGGACAATGGAACTCACCGTAACGTTCACACAGAAAGGAGACGCATTTCCCCAAGGAGAGGTGTGTGTGTGTGTGTGTGTGTGTGTGTGTGTGTGTGTGTGTGTGTG
>NW_006800056.1:71535-76799 GCF_000485575.1 Poecilia formosa | reverse complement strand
ACTGTCACCTGCAGGTGCTCAGGTGTTAAAGTGCAGGTACACCAGGCAGGTGACCTCGGCCCTGAAAGACCTCAGCTGCCCCAGGCAGAATGAGGCAGCGCCCCAGGGCAGCCATCTGCCCCACACAGGGGCAGGTCATCAGTGGAGCACAGGAGCAGCAGCCTGCGGGGCAAAGAGGCACCGGGTGAGATGTAGGGCAACAAGCTCCCTCTGACCCAGTCATGTCCCTCTGTGGAGGGCAAACCTGGGACCCAATCCCCATGGCAACCAAATGTCCCCAACTGACTGCTCAGCATCCACAGCAGAGATTCACCCAGATCCCCCAACATACCCGTCATAACAGCCTGAGCTCAAAGGGGCAAAGGGGAGGGCAGAGCACCACCTGACCTGGTGGGCAAACACTGCCCCCCCAGTACCCGGCCGGCCCAGCGCGATGCCCGGCTACTCTCTGGGCATGACCTGAGAACCCACACAGACCAGGAGACCCCAGGGCATCACTACACCTCCAGCCCCCAAAGAACCAGCAAACCCACTGGGGCGGCAGCAAACAGGACCAGCTGTGAAATCAGGGTCCAGTTTCACCGGCCAACAAACAGTCAAGGTTTGGCGATACACGTTTCTCCGTTCAAAGTTCCATTTTATTCACTTTCGATCCAACAATATAAACAGAAAAATGATAAAAACTAATTAAACAAACTAAACATTTTTCCAGTTGAAGAGTTTATGAATTTGGATTCATGCAGCCAGATCCAACCTGAATGCATGTTCTAATTATAGCATCTCTATGCTGTGGGGAGCCTGAGCACGGTCAGGGTGGAGCTGGTCTGAGCATGCTCAGATCAGCCCAAAACTGAACACTAAAGACCTGATCCTGGGCCTAGATTCACCTTCCAACAGCCCATAATACTCACATTAGACATTTACTTCATTTAGTTGCATCAAGGCCATTCAAATGTTGACTATTTAGTTTTTCTCAAACTGAATGAAATGTTTTAGATTTTAGTTTATGGTTTTCTAACCTGAGGCAGGAGAATTTATCTTCACCTCCGCCACCTGGTGGGCTAAACTGGTACTCCTGCCTGAAGAAAGCAGAAATAAACAGTTATCAAGCCTAAACATTTATTTATTTGTGAAAATGATTATATGATGAAAAATGTGTCATGTAGATAAACCAAAGTTTTGTTTAGTCACATGGACGGCAGAAGTCTGGTGTTCAGAGCGCTGCATCCTTTCTGGTGGTGGTCTCAGATCCAACTCATTACGGTCTGACTCAGGCTCTCCTGCTGGTACTTTGTCTCAGTTTCAGAGTTTTTCCTTCTCTGCAGGGAGTTTTATTCTCTCACTGTCACAATATTTCCCACAGCAGCCAAAACGTTTGCAGTCCGTTAACCTCAGGAGGCTGTATATCAACTGCTTCCATTACGCATGTAATTTATGCTCTTAAATTAAATAAGCAATCCTAACTCCAATGATGGGATCATATTCAATTGAATTACTGCAAGTATTCAGCCTAAAGTGCAGGATGATTGATGAGGAATATTTTAATGAACATCTAGAGAAACAAGCCGGATGTTGGTGGAAAATGCAATCAAAACACTTCATCCTGTTCAAGCAGCTGCTGTGGATTTTAGAGTAAAAGCTCATTTCTGCCTGGCAGTTACAGACGTGGAGTTAAAAAGAGCTGATCCACCCAACACAGGAACAGAGACACGCCTGTCCTGAGCTCAGTCTTCCTACAGCGGAAGCTCATTTCACCTGCTTGTATCCAGGATCGCCTTCATTCAAGCCGTTTAATGGAAAGCTCCAATGTTTGGCTCCATCCAACCGTCACTCATCAACAAAGAGCTGAGAACCACAACCTCAGACTACAAGCACAGACAATCATCCTGGCTCCTTTACACTCAAATGTAAAACCTTTAGAGTTCAATGAATGGACCAACAACAGCAACAGAACCACATCATCCACACAAAGCAGTGACCTTAAACTTTTCAAAGCAGAGGTCTTCTTCCCTAAAACTATCCGCACAAGAAACAAGATGTAAACTTGGTGGACATGCATTCTGCTTTTATCACAAAATGACTGATAGCCCAACAACAGTACCTACAGCTACAACCCTCACTTAAGGCCAGATCCACAAAATACACGTGGATCTGGAAATGCGAACTCCCAACAGAGCTGCTAAGACGTTAGGAGGGCTCAGCAAAGATCTGAACCCTCGTTCCCTGACCTGAATGAAAGCCACTCTGTTTGCCCACCAGACAGTCCGGTAGACTCGGTTCGACTGAGGTCCAAAGCTGCAACATCTGCTCCACCTCCAGCTGCTGTGGTTCTCTTTCTCACTGCAAGTCAAACCAACCAAACCCTTTGAAAAACCTGTTCCCCTCCTGGCCTGTGGGGGCGCTGCACCAAGAACCACTGAAGGAAACAACACAAAAACCTCTGAAGACACTGAGCTTCCTTTTTCTGCATCCATCACCAGCCAGCGGTTCCAGCAGTGTCCAGATTCATCCAGCCTCTGAAAGCTCCTTTCTTCAAACACCAGCACATCCTGAGACACAATACATGCACTGTTTATGATAAAATGATAATTCACAGCAGTTTCAGAGAAAGCATGGTGGAATATTCAGTAGAGTACATCCTGTCCACAGTAACTGGATCTGGAACCATTGCTGCTATAAGAAAACCTCTTGGATTTCCTTTCACATAGAAAGTACGCCTGGCTCAGTTTGTTTTTTGTCTCTCTTTTCTCCAAACTCCTGACAGAAAACAACAGTTAGCGCTCAAATAGGCTCTAAATAACTGGATATGACCTGGACTTGTGCTTTGAGATGGCATTTACTGCAAACTGGTGTTGTAAATAAGCTGAACTGAAAGAAAAAGAGAAAAACTCACATTTATTTCATAACTGTAAATTACAGGCAGGTTAACTGTGACCTTCTATGTCGGATTCAAGTGCCAGAATGAGAAGCATTTCTGGTGAGAAAGCATGAAGCTTTTTCTTGTGAAAAGCCGACGCCATCATTGCAAAATGAAAACGACAGCAGAAAGTTAACCTGCTGACTTCAGAATCACATTCCAGTTCACTTTAAAAAAAAACAACCTTTTGTTGTTTGCATTGTCTCCTGTCTGTTTGTTGTTCCTTAAAAAATCCTCAGTCAATCTTTCTATATCATTTCGTATTTGTATTTTTAGCAGAAAATATCTTTAAATCTGTGCAGAGCCGGAGTCAAATGAATTTCTTTTGAAGAGTTTCCTCACATGGAGACCGTGCCGAGTCACTGCAGCTCCCTGACAGTGATGCATCGGTAACGTTGGTGATAGGTGACCTCCTCAGGTGTTTAAACGCCTCATCCTGCTCTGAAACACTCTCTCCTTATGAGCTGCAGGGTGTGTTTCCCTGCTGCAAACACGTGTGTGTGCAGAAAGAAGAACCTATTTCAGGATGTGTACTGCGCCAAGACAAGACTGGAAAAAACTACAAACCTCATTTAAGAGATGCTTCTAGAAACTCAATGTTCTTCTAGAAATAATGTTTAAGAGCTGTTATTAATGTATCGGATGATAAATATTTGACACTGTTGGCTAATTATAGCGGTAAAAAGTGAAATCTTTTGATCCTGGCTGTCAGCTCTGACTGTAAATTCAGTTTTGCAAATTAAAGTTGTCACAGGAAGGTGATCCTCCTGGACTTCAGGTTGGAAAAATGAAAACTAAGTAGCTGAACCGTGGGTGTGTGGAGTTGGAGGAAGCGACTGATCGGACCTCCAACCCCCTGATCACGTCCACCTGAAACCAGCAGCCACACATCACGTCTTGCATAACGTGTTGCATAAATCTGCTGCTAACAGCATGAGGTCGAGCGATATCGTAGGATGTGAAAGAGCCTTGAGAACCAAAATTCATCCAAAACGGGTCCGATCCAACCTCCACTGAGGCCGGGTCCATAATATTATGTTTATTTATACGACGACGATCCGTCAGGATATTTCCAGGCTTATTGGTTACACAACAAAACAAGTTCAACCTGTGTTATCTGCTTCAGAGATAATAATTCTGGTTTCTTTTTATTAACAGAGACTTTCCTCATCAGGGTCACTTCATAAAATCCGTTTTAATGAGATGAAAACTTACTCCACACAAACTAAATAAAAATATATAAGAGGGGTTTTTGAAATTCAAGGTTGTAAAGAGAACATAATAAATAACTTCAGAACTTCTGCTTTTATCTCTGTATATCCCAGACAATTACACTGAAAAACAAACAAAACGACTTTTCTGCATGAGAGAGGGCATCCTCAAGGCGATCTGCTCTAGCAGTCAGCCTCCTGAAGCTTCACCAAACCTGATGCTGCTGATGGTTTGTATCCTTCAGCCTTAGCAAGAGTCTCCAGAGGCAACAAATGGTCAAAATTATGTCCCTTTATGAAGGTATCAGTCAGTACAAGGGTAAAAAAAAATCCAAAGCATTAGATTAGAACAGTGGGCACACAGTGGGTGACCTCAGGACCTCAGAGCAGGTCCTGAGGTCACCTGGTGAGCTAAGCTACCTGCTTCTGCTAGCTCAGCTTATAGCGTAGCTACAGTTACCATAGCTACGCAGATGATGCACAGCTCTGCATTACAATGTAGTCTTTGAGTAGAAGCATAGAACTAATCACTGCATTTTCACAGCCTGTAATAAACAAAAGCAGCAAAAATGGCTGCTGCTTGTGTCTGAGCCAAGAAATATTTTCTGTTTGTAAAAATATCAGTCAGTGATGGGAAGTTTTCTGTGAGCTTGTGAATTTAACATTCAATCAAAGAAAACAAAAATGAAGCATGAACAATAAAAAAGATTTCTCTTGTCTGGGGTCCTGATTGAAATGACATGTTTGTGCAGCGAGGCCCAAAGTGTGGCGCAGGATCCATTTGAAGACCTCAGCATGACTTTGTGTGGCCCTTCACAGGATTAGTTAAATAATTCAATCTATCCAACTTGTTTTACAAAAATATTTGTTGCAAACTTCATCAAAATTTGATCCTCCATTGAGTACTTTTAAGTTTGGACGTTTCTTTCCTATAGGGTCGTTTCCATGACGATATTTGGGGAACAGCATTTTTCCCTGTGAGAACAAACAGTGTTGCAGACAGAGATGAGTGAAATGCTCGGATGGTGGGATGTGTGTGTCCGTGTGTGTGTGTGTGTGTGGGTGTGTGTGTGTGGGTGTGTGTGTGTGTGTGTGTCTGTGCGTGTGTGTGTGCGTGTGCGTGTCTGTGTGTGTGT
>NW_006800056.1:64573-71453 GCF_000485575.1 Poecilia formosa | reverse complement strand
GTGGGTGTGGGTGTGCGTGCATGCGTGTGTGTGAGTATGTGTGTGTGTGCGTGCGTGTGTGTGCGTGCGTGCGTGTGTGTGAGTGTGGGTGTGCGTGCATGCGTGTGTGTGAGTGTGGGTGTGTGTGCGTGCGTGTGTGTGCGGGCGTGTGTGTGTGTGAGTGTGGGTGTGCGTGCATGCGTGTGTGTGTGTTTTTGGGAACGTGAGCTTCATTTTCAGATGCGACATTCTCCTTGGTTGCTGCTGTTCCAGATGCAGAAACAAATCTGACGCTTTAATGAAAAGCTTTCTGGGAATGTCATTGGCCTGATGGCTGAAGGAGAATCTGTGACAGCTGGAAAACAGGAGGATTCACTCTGTGGACATCCACTTAGAGAAGCGATATGGGTGGGGGGCTCGTAACAATCCAGGATGTAAAATGCAGTTGGAGGTTCTCTGGACTGTGAACAAATGTGATGCAAGGATGACAACAGTCAGTACAACATTGCTGCTGGGTTCATTTGGTTCTGCTCTGCAGAGCTTTCCCTCTCTGACCTGCAGAGGACTGAGCTGGCCATGGCTGCAGGCGGGAAGCGAACATGCGCCCCCTAGTGGGCTGCCATGCTGCGGCGAACAGGCATCTGATCATCTCTGGGTGAGATTCTTCACTACTTTCCTAATTTAATCCTGACCGGAGCTGATGAAGCTCAGAACGAGCAGAGCAGAGGGTGTGGATCAGACGAACACCTTCTTACCTCCAGAGTTGCTCAACAACCAGTGATCTCAGTTCACAGCTGCTTACACAATCTTTTTTATTTGATAATCCCCTCATCATTGGAAGATGATCAAAATAGATTTTCTCCCAGAGAGCTGACTAATGAATTGATGGTGACCGCTTTCACAGCTCGTAAACGTTTGACGGCACATTTGTCCCAACATCCAGGCTACACCAGACAAAACGCTGGTAATTCAGCTCCTCCTTCAGATTACTATGCTAATGTGATTATTTCTGTGCTCTTGTTCAGCAGTGATTAAGTAACGCACAAACCGCAGCTGTCATCCCAGCACCGCGCTGATTTGATACGTGAAATATCGCACAAGTGACCGTGGCCGTTTTGCCAGAGGATAGTGATAAACCTTCCCAGGCTTAATATCCCGGGGGGAGGAGATTAAATATATGCAAGGAAAATTGTTTTGCTACAAGAGAAAAAAAGCCCTGATCATGATGCATGCTCTGTACACAAACACACAGCGAGTTTAATTCAAGGAGCATAAATATGGAAATGAAGCCATAAAACTTAGCAGAGCTGACAATGTCTGAGTCAAATAGGTTTGGAGACAAAAGGCCACATCAGTCAGCAATTCCCCAAATATCCACTCGGAAAGTGAATCCTGGGCTGCATGCATAAACAATTGTTTGTTTTGTTGGCACCAGAATTTAAGTGAAACAAAAAAAATGAGTTTTTTTGTCGGCTGCCTGATTTGATTAAAGAAGCAAATATCAGTTCACACCTGCTCTTACAAGTTTTAATCATGTTTGGATGGAACAAATGTTTCTACAGCCAAAATATAACCAAACATCTACAAAAACAACCACACACTAGATACTCACCTCGCATAAATCATATGCAGGCCACTTTTCATAATGCCTTTACATTTTGATGCTGTTGTGGTTTAGTTGTAAAGTCTTCTACTTTTTTCGCATTGGTTTATTTTATTTAATTTATTTATTCTAGTTTTCATTTTTGTTAAACCCACTTGCTTTCAAATTTGTAAAAATAATTGGTGTTTGATCCGACAAACCAGCACCACGTTTGGATTTAAAAAGGCCCAATCTGTAAAGTTAAATCAATACATGTGACAAAAACTGTCATTCAGAACTGTTTCTTCACAGTATCCTTTCTCTGCAGTAAAATTGAGCACATTCCTTACGGTAGCTGTGGTAGTTGTGCAAGCCTCACTTCTCTCCACATAATCCGTGTTTTACTCCTGCAGGACTCGACATGCAGCCTGCATCCTGTTTCCTTACATGTAGTTTGACCTTAAACGTCTTTTTGAGGAGATGCCACATATGTGGCAGATCGAAGGAAGGTTAAAATATTGATGTACCATCAGAATGCAGCTACAGTAAAACTCTCCTTCATTTGGCTCAGACACAGAAAAACGCTGCTTCATCACAAACTAATTAACATGGATAAACATGCTGGAGATGATGGTCGTGATTTAACGTAAGGTGTTCATGCCATTAGGAAACACATGACTGTAAAAAACATTGACAAACAGAGGAAGTTGTTACCTGAAAAGCTTTCTGCTCACAAACATGTGGTTGGCCCGGGTGGTCTGCCTGTTTACTCCCTGTCTGAGCTCAGTGTCTGTATCCTTCCTCTCAGGTTTGGATTGTTTCTTCTCTTTAATCCGGGATTCCATCTGATCCATAATCCCTGGGACACGCTGTGCTTCCAACAGAGACACTGTTTTAGTTGGGTTGAAATATTTTCACTGAAATAATCAGAGGAGCCATCATGAGCTGGGACACAGTCAGTAAAGTCCGTCACACACGAACACAAACATTCCGACATAACTTCCAGCACAAAGCGCCGCGGTGTTCCTGCCTCAGTTGTTACATCATCCCAGCTTGTAATCTTCAGGGTCAAACATTTCCCCGGTTTAGGTACTCAAACAAAAGCTAGTTCCGGGTTAAAGCGCGCCGGGAGAGAGTCACGTGATCACGTAATGGCGTCATCGGGACGTTGTAGTGTTTTCTGTTAAATTGAATATTGTATTTTTGGTTTTCTTTCTTCAGTATTATGATTATTTTATTTATTTTGCATACTTTGACATGAATTTTCTTCAGTTAGAATTACTTGTCTTGTCTTCCTGTGGGCGGAGCCTGTGAGTATGACGCGGCTGCGCAGCGCAGGACGTCAGTCCGAGTTTAGACTCCAAAACCTGAAGGTGATGGACTTTGAGCTGCAGTGAAGGTACTGCTGGGGTTTTTATTTATTTTGTCCATGTCGTAACAGAGCTCCACTACATGATCCCACATCAATGAATTCCCATTCAAAATGTTTTTGTTTTTCCCTCTTCAGGATAAAGTTTAACTAAGTTATTTTCCTATTTTTAAATGAGAAATACCAAAATATTAATATTGTCAAACTCTTTTCAAAATTACATTTCTGCTTCAAAAAAACTGTTCAATTTTAATTTATTTTATGTAGTCAGTACTTACAGATTTATGACACAAATATACATTTCAATGTGTTTTTATACTATGACTTTAACCATAAATTTAAAAATGACCCCCAACCCAACAGATGAAACACCCTGTTTGCAAATGGAGAAGTTCACTTTGAAATGCTCCTCCCAGATCTCCAGATTCTCTGTTAGCCGGAATCCTGGATCCTTCAATTTACTGTTATTACACTGAATCAACCAGTAACATCATCTTTTAAGACTAATTAAATAAATTGGCTCATACTTGACTTGGACGGTTCAGACTGTGCACTTTGTTTTTGCATTGCTCTTAAAGGTTTTGCACGTAAAACAAATCACTGCAACTAGTTATTCACTTGGCAAAATGTTAAATTATCTTCTTAATTAATTGTCAAGATTTACACAAAATGACTTGTTTTGTTAAAAAATAAAAAAAGGTGTCAAAACAATTCTGTAGCCTATTTCAGTTGAAGAAAGTTGCTTTACCTTTTCTGATAGTTTGCAGCTGCTGTGCCGAGAACATGTCAGCCTCTGGGGAAGTTATTCACAGAATCAGGCGTAATTAGGTGAAGACAGTATATTTTGCTTCCAGCGACATTTTCTTCATGTCATTCAGGGAAGCTGCCTGTCAGCACCTGTGACTGAAAGTAACAAGACTCCTACCTGTTTTTCTTTTCTACCTTGTTCTTTACCAAATTGGAAAAGTAGAAATAATTACAGAGTCCATCTGAGCTTAATGAATGCTGGTTTCCACCAAACTGGACTCACTGACCGCTGAACCTGGACCTTATAGCCCATCACAGAACTCTGTGTTTGTCTGTAGTTTCAGTGGTGTTGGAGGAAACAATGCTGTAAAAAAGTCCTCCCACATCACCTTGCTATACATCTGAAACTACACATCTGATCATCACAACAGCTACAGATTTGGACGTAAAAGTCCTACACAGGTGTTTATGCTGCATTTCCTCCACCTCCACCTGCGACACAAACACTGCAACTACAACTCAAAAGTTGCAGCGAAAAGGCAAAAAGGACATTTAATCAGTACGCTGTCCAGACGTTTCACTGACCTCACAATGCAGGAGGCTCGAAACTGAGAGCAGAACGTAAAAAACATTACTTAATTATTTGACCAGGTGGGATTTTCATAGCGGGTTTAAATTTCCTCCCCAGTTGATCGTCTTGTTCTTTAGTCTGATAAAAATAAACAGAAAGTGAGGTGATGGTGTCAGGAAGGTAAGGCACCTGGTCATGATGCAGCAGAACTCTGGGAATCCCAACAAGACATTTTTCACATCTTAGAAGTGAAAAAACTAATACTGTTTATTAACATTCAAGAATTAAATATCTTCCTGAAAGTTTCCTTCAGGTTAGTTTTGTGTTACTACAGGAGTAACAAGATCTTTGCACTGGAAAAAAAACAGACAAAAATAAGGTTTAGTGATTGTGTCTGATTTCAGTTCAATCACACATGTATTCCAATTGGTCCTTGTTATCAAGCACTGCATTAATATTCAAATTAACAAATTAATTCAATTTAAATTCTGTTTTTATTGGCCAAAAAATGTCAAGTACATTTCCAGAAAGGAAATTTGGATTTAATGCAGATGTTTTTGTTTTGCTCTGCCCTCCATAAATGTGAACCACGGACCATAATAATAATAGTCGAGGTAAATTAATATTATTTTGTGTTTTTGTTGTGCGTGTTATTTACCTGTTGTGTCTAATGCCTTTTACTTCTATGGTTTTGTAATATTTTAGGTGACTGTATGGTTTACAGCAGCTTCTCTCTTTAAGATGAAGGTGATTTCTCTGTTAAGTTCAGATTGTGTTCTGAGGAGCAGCAGGTCCAACCAGGGAGTCTGATCCTGGAGCAGGCGGGTTCGTCCCGGGTTCTTTCTGCACATTTAAAACCAGACCGACCTGCAGACTCACACACTCATCGCATCGCTTACAGTAGGAGGCTCTGAGCTGCACGGAGATAACAGTTTGTGACGTTACATGAAAACACTTCCAGGAGTAACGGCTCCTGCATGTTCTCTCCCTTCGCTGTCTCTGGTTCTCTGTTTCTGTCAGAGTAAAAGGAAAACAAGCAGATGTTCTGGTTCTCTCATCATCCAGCCCTGAACACGGATTCCTCGTTCTCGGAGCGAAGCACACACAAACAAACGCTTCTTTGTTCCTCGCCATCAAAGCTGTAATTGACGAGATCAGACATCTATTAACCATTCAAACAACGACGTAAACAAGCCTCACCGCGCCGCTTGACATTTTTTAGGCTGATGAGAAGATTCTTATTTTGGCTCATGCTGTTGTTTTGACCTCTGACCCTAAAATGAGCAGAAAAGAAAGGTTTGATTCCATATTTCAAAGTAAAAAACATCCTGGGAATTTATTTTCCAGGTGTATGCTACTAAGGATGAAACCAAATATTTTTAGATGGATTTTTTTAACCATCCATTGCAGGAGCTGAGAAACGTCTGACGATCCAGAAACTTTACATCTGGTTCCAGGCAGAAGTTCTTTTCTTTTCTCAGGTTTTTCTGGGGAGCATTTTTAAGAAAACTGGAAGCTTCGGGGCTCAAACTTTTTCAAGGCTGGTTGAGCTTCAGATTCAAATCAATCAAATGAAAGTCGTGGGAGAGAAAATAGCTGCCATCAAAAATAACACTCCAAAACCGTAGCTGCAGGAGAAAGTCTCGCTCTGGATGCTGAGAGATCCGGGCTGACGTGTTAAAGCTCAACAGAAAGCATCCTGCTCTTCGTTTACACAGTCTGTCAGAAGTATTCATACCCCTGAAACGCCTCCTCAGTGATTTACATCATAACCTCCATGCATTACTGGGACGTGTTAGACCAACGTGTGTGCAACAAATATGATCTATGATCTTCTTTTTCAAGATCTGTAATCTGTGATATATTCTGCCCCCTTTATGTTTATACTGCTAAATACAATTCAGTGCAATGAACTGCTTGATGTTCACATATTATGGGATAGATTACACCAAGTCTTGTCACTGTTCTCCAACAGTGGAACAGAGTTTGAGACGGTCCATAAAGAAAACACCTGAACAGAGGGAAACTGGTGGATGCAGTGGTTATGCTTTCTGCTCAGGTTATTAAGAAAGAAGCAACTTTTCTCCTGTTTTACCTTCCAATGGTCTATAGGAGCCTGCAGCAGCCAACAAACGTGACATAAAAAGATGAAAAACCAGATGGAAGACAGGAAAATTTCTCATTTCATATTAAAAAAACCTCAAGTGCCAAAACACTGGGAGCGTCTTAAGAACAGAACAACTGCAGACGTCTCACCTCCGTAGTTTGTACATTTTATGGCAGCTTTATTCTCATCTGTGTGGATAATTTAAATTTAATCTAACCCCGTGGCTGGCGGAGCACCAAAGTTCCAGCTCATCCGCAGGGATCAAGCAGCATTATTTACTCTTTTTTCATAACTCTCTCTCTCCCAGACGGTATAGTCAAAGCATCGGGTGAAGCTGCTGCTGAGCATCATTTTGGTTCAACTGAATAACAACAAAAGCTCTGTGGGCTGTTCTCTTTGCTACTGTGTGTGTGTGTGTGTGTGTGTGTGTGTGTGTGTGTGTGTGTGTGAGACGGGGTCCGAGCTCTGAAGAGGGATCAGTGTCTTCCTGACAGGGCTCCCTCTGATGCTGGACAGTACAAAGAG
>NW_006800056.1:54768-63943 GCF_000485575.1 Poecilia formosa | reverse complement strand
TGTGTGTGTGTGTCTCTGTGTGTGTGTGTGTGTCTCTGTGTGTGTGTGCATGTGTGTGTGTGTGTGTGTTGCAGGTGGAAACCAGGACTCTGAATGACGGAGTCGTAGACGGATGGACGGATCCGAACGGAAAGAAAACTGGATGAAAACGAGTCCCACACTCTAATCTACTGAACGTTTGCCAACATTAACTTCCATAAGCCGGAGTAATTCACTGCTGAAGGAAGTTTTTTATCAGTCATTTCAAAGTCTTATCTCAAAGGGGAAATGTTCTGTTTCCTGCTGCAGAAATCCTTTTGTTATGGACTGAATGGTGGTTAGAAACCTCAAAGAACCACCCAGATAGTCATGAACCATGTTTTCACGAATAAAATGTGTTAAGAGCAGCTGGGCTTCATTCAGTAAGTCCTAATCTCATGTGTCGACTGTTTTTAGTTTCATTTTACATCAAATAACGGAAACGTGAGAAGGAGACATGTTATGTGAGCACAAAGAACCTAAAAATAATTCAGATTTGTTTTCATCATCAGGATTTTCACTTACATGACTGACTGACTGACTCCAGCACAGGTCAGTAGGACTGATCTGAATTTGTGCACAATTTGTTCTGACTGCAGTGATTTTAATGTAAACCATGAGTTTTAAAATGTCTGAAGCTGAATTAGACCCAGAAACCTCCCACACACACACAGCGTTTTCATGTTATACTGTAAAGAGTATTTTAATTGGAGTTGTTCATGAAAATTACATTTTACATGATCATTTTGAATTGGAAGGAAAATTATCATTGAAGTTTTTCACCAATAGAAATGAGAAAAGTGTGATGTAAATATGTATTCAGCTCCATAACTCGGTGCTTTGTAGAATCCTCATAGTGTTTAAACAGACAGACTGGATGTTTGGTCATCACCCAAAAAACTCCTCAGTTCTGGAAATGACTGGAAGCAACAGGCTTGTAGTCAGAACATTAACTGCCTCTAAACGGTTCAATGTTTGTAAAGCTGTTACTTGATGATCAAAGTCTTTCCAAAGACGTGAAAAGAGTAAAACCAGGGCTGCAGAGGTGTTAGAAAGCCTGCTCTGTCTAGTGCTGATGAAAACCCGATGTGGCTTTTCATCAGAAAAACCTTTAGCGTCTCATTGGTCGGCAGGTTGGGGTTAAACGCCTGTGGGCACAGAAACAGGTGGCGAGAGGAAGCTGGAACTGGACCCGCAACTTTCAGATTGTTTTGCAATCTGATTGGAAAAGTTAGAAATAGATTATAAATGACAAAATATGAAAAGGTTGAGAGTTCAAATGTCTTCGCAGGGCAAATATATTTGCCTAAAACACATTGCAGTCGCTGTGAAAGCTGTGGAAGTGTTGCTATAATGTGGCATCCATGTGAAACCTGCAGGTTTGTCCTTATTTTAGCTAACAGAAACAAAACGACTCGGCTCTAATGAAACACAGACTGGAGCTGCAAAGCTACCGCATTAGAAACGCACTCACATCAAAACTAACAAAGCGCTCACATATGGCTCAGATTTCAAACATGGATGAAAATACCTTGAACAAACTTCCAGGAGATCTTAGAGCAGCTTCAACACCTCCCACATTTACACCCAATCAAAGTTTCCCACTGAGTCACATCTGCAACTTACTCTCTTTGTTTTGTGCCTGAGTGTTTGTGAGTGAAGTGTGTTGACTAAATGAAGCCGCCTCTCTCTCTCAGGCTGCCCATGCTGAGCGGCTTCAAACAGAAAGCAGCGCTCTCACTCACCCAAAAGGAGCAGCTGAAGAAACAAATTTAAATTCCTGTTAATCAGATTTAAAAGTCAACTGAACTTCCAACAAGACAAACAACACTGAGGGTTTGTTTGCCGAGTCCGCTTGTAATTGGGATCAGATTTATATCACGACGATTCGCTGCTGTTCTTGGATGGAAAGAATGAATATTCCCAGAAATCAGAGGGACACAAGCTACATGTTTTCTCTGGCAAACAGCAGCAGCTCATCAACCACCATACAGATCACAGCGTGTGAGAAAATTACAAGGAAAATGTGCTTTTAAAAGATATTAAATCTAAAGCTGGACATTTTCCATATTATAAATTATTGTCTGGTGATTTAACTGACCTAAAACAGAAAACATTTAGCCTGATTTAACGTCTGAGGTTGAGAAAAAAGGGTTTGGTTTCACTAGAAACAGCAGACCACCGCCTAGCTTCAGATTTTTCTGTGAAGCATAGCTCCAAATTATTTATGGAGTTTTCTCCTATTAGTGGGTTTTTCCATAGAGCAGGTCTGAAATATTCAGAAAGGTTGGCATATGGAGGCTAAATACTTTTTGACAAAGACCTTGGTGCTGATTGGCTGAAGCCCAAAGAGTTTAAATAAGGAAGGCTGTAGATGTTAGCTTCTGCAGGAGAAGATGGTTTCAACTGAACGCATCAATCCGCTAAACTAAGAGAAGTTTTTTCCTTAAGAGCACAGAATGTAATGATTTAACTAGACCGCAGCCTATTGATTAAAACTGCCTGACTGACCTGACATGAAGAAGTCAGACAGGGGAACATAGCAGACATCTTGGACGTCTTTAAAGTTGGGCTGAGTAAGTTTGTGAAGTAATTATCACCTCAGTCCAGCATTAGTAGAAGTGGGATCATTTCACACCTGTCTGCCCGCGAAAACAAGCAGATAAGATCAGTGTAAGGAGCCGATCCAACACCGGGCGTCTGAATGCGTGTGATGGAAATGATATTTCAATTACACAATAAGCTTATCTTTCCTTTCTTCAACTGTATCTCATAATGGCCTATTATCCACGGCTTTTCATGCTTGATTACTAAATAGGATTTCAAAGCTTTGCAGGAGTTTGCCAGCAGCTTCAAATGAGGCAGAGAATTGAGAATTGATTTGTTATTGAGCAAAGAAACCAACCCTCTCCTGCACCTCCCCTCCCACGTCTCCCGGATCCGACGGAGCAGCACCGCTCCCTCGGATGTACATGACAATTTTATCCAAGGCTGTCATATTTCATTGGAGTTGTTTTTCTGCAGGAAACAAAGAAGCGGTGGCCCAGGTTTGCTCTCTGTTGGTTTTGAGATGCAGCAGTGAATTCTCGTCTTTGTGAGGAAAGAAGGAAAGCGTAGCGGTGAAGACAGATATTTAGGTCCCTTGGCGCCTTCATAAAACCTCGTATACACCAGCATCCTCACAGCCATGCCTGTTCCCACACAAACACTGAGATGGAGCCGCAGTCACTTCCTGCTCAGGCACCGTGGAGCTGATCGTAGGCAGCCGTCCCAACGCAGAGCCGGAGCCGGACTCGGAACAATGCTGCGGTTCAGCTCCGCTCTGTGGCTAAAACACCACAAGAAAAAGCATCAGATGCTGATTGCCTCAAGCTCCCTTTTATTAGGGAGCGCCACGCACCTGCCTCCTCGCTCATCTGCCAACACAGGAGGACAAAACATCAGCTGTGCATAACGGGGAGAAGATTTCCACCAGAGGCCAACGGTTTTCCATTTCTGTGTAAACAGAGCACAATGGCTCCTGGTGATCATAAAAACATGCAATGTTTTCATGTCTTCTTTTAAACAACAAACCACCAACCAACCAAAAACTAACTGGTTGGTTTTGTTCATAGAAAACAGTTGAGGAAAATTCTCAGATTGATTGTAGTTGGCAGCAGAACGGCAGGAGGAGATGAAACTGCAGAAGGCTGGATGACGGCTGACATGATGGAAAACACCTGGACTGGAGACCGGACATAATGGCCACTGGACCAGAGACCGGTTCCAACCTTCAGTTGGACCAGAGGCCTGGTGAGGACAGAACGCTGGTAGATTAATGTTGGTATTAATTTTATTAAAGGAGAAAATGAGAAATGAGAGTTAACCATCTTTCCATCGATGAGATGATGCATCACCACCACATTTTACTTTACATTCCAAACATTTACCCAGATCAAATAAACAAATAATTTTATTAAACTGCGACTTAGAGGGATTTTCTTTTTTGCAGATCTGCTCAGCTGAGTTATTGTCAGTTTTATGAGGCTGAATGCATGACAGGAAGACCTGCAGCTAAGTTAGCGGCAGGAAAATCCAAGCCAAATGAGGGTAGATAGTGTCAGGGCCGATGAATTTCTCCTGAGATGACTGATGGGAGTTTGATAGATGAAGTGATGTTGGAGGTGAAGATGATGAAGACGTTGAGGATTTCCTGCCTCAAAGAGCCGAAGCACAAAGAGCAGTTGGATCTCAGACATCTTCATAAATGAAGGAGTTTTACTGAAACGTTCCTCACTGCACCAACAGGTTTATTTGTGCCGTAAACAAAATGTTGCTTTTGTGTAAAAATCCCTTTAAAGTGTGCCGCTAAATGGGGGAACATGCAGAAAGAAATCATTTTTTATTTTGGATTTTATTTTATAGTTTTTATTCATCGTTCGCATTAATGTGTCCTGCGGTGTGGAAATGTGAAAACTCTTGTTGCACATGTTTAAAAACCGATTTCCACTTGTTCCCATGCCTGAAACTCTGAGGAAGAACATGTTAGGTGAGGATTTCCTAATTTCTGCATGAGGAGCCGAGAGTCAGACGAGACTCTGTTGGAGCAGAGTGTGACCCCAAACCAGAACCAGAACCAGCAGAACCGGACGAAAAGGACAAGAATCAGAACCAGGACCAGAACCCAGAGTGTGACCCCAAACCAGAACCAGAACCAGCAGAACCGGACGAAAAGGACAAGAATCAGAACCAACATCCAGAACTTCATTATAGACGTCTGCAATGCTGCATATTCAGGTATTGAGCCATTATCATTAAATACTAATGATGCAATGATAAACTATACATTATTAAGTTACGTTTTATATATCAGACCTCTGACCAAAATAACATAATGAACAGAAATGATAGAAAAACAAAACCAGGTTTGTGAACTTTTTACTTTTTACTGAGAAAACAAAGAGCAAAAAATTATAATTTGAGAGGAAAACCAGAGACTACAACACAATACAAAGATCAAATCTGAAAAGACAAACCGAAACTAAAGTATCAATATTACCGCAGACGATACCGACACAAATCTGGTTTCAATATTATCAATATTTTGGATCTATCTGTCCAACTGTTCTTTATTATCTGCAAACTTTGATGAACTGAAGCAACGAAGGAAAGAAGATTGTGTTAAAACTAAACTTTAGTGCTGCTAACCTGAAGCTAACCTTGGATGCTAACCTACTTTCTATGTTGATGATGATTGTGAGTTTTAAAGGCTGCTGAATGATGCTTCATTCACTCACCTTAAGACACAGCCAGAGTCAGATTATTATGTCCTGAAGGCTTCCACTGAGGGTGCACTTACTTTCTGGAGTGTGCTTGTTTAATTGGCAGGACGCCGAATCCCCAGAGGGGTGAAATCAGATTAGTAATGAAATCCTCTGGCAGGAGTCACACATCATCTGTTCAGGCAAATTGCGAAACGATTCCTTTGGCAGCGCTTCCACTTGATATCTTGACTGATTCAATCTTCTTTTGCCCAACTAACAAAGGCAGCAAAGCCTGGGGAGGGAAACGTCTGTAGCATTGTGCAGCGCTGAGTGTGAGGAAGATGGTTAAAGGCGGCGCAGGTAATTGTCTGCAGAATGTGTCGGCCTGTGGCTAAACGGGTCCATCAGGCAGGCGGACGATTGTTGTGCAGAACTATTGTTGTCCCGTTTCTCATTCCGCCTTCGACGCCGGAGTCTTCCCTCTGCATTTAACCGCAGAAATGGGAAGAGCCAAACTTATCTCCCATTCATCCACCTGACTGACTGTTTATGAATGCAAAAAAATAAAAACAGTTTCAGCCTCACTCTGCCTCCCTCCTTCAGGAAAACGAATAACTGGGCAGATAATGCTGTCAGAGCAAACTGACTCACCCCAGAGTTTCCCTCAATCTTTAGTTCATGCATATTTAGTGGATCTTTTTTTTAATCATCAAACTAAATTACACAATTCTTTGAATGTGAATTTGCCATGTACTGTAACTTTGCTATAATTCAATTAAATTCAGTTTATTTATATTTCACCATTTCACAACAAAGATCATCAAGTCACTTTACAAAAAGAATAATGTCAGTTCAGTCACACATACATTCCAGTTTATTCTAGTTATCAGTCAGGGCAAAAACTTCAGTTCATTATTCAAATTAGATTAAAAAGTTTCTGTCTAAGGAAACAGCAGAACATCTTTGACTTGCAGCGTTCTCTCCTCCTGACCAGCAGGGGGCGACAATCAGTTCCACCGTGTCGTTGACTTTACTCATGAAAAAGCAATCTCTCACTGAGCATGCATGCAGCAACAGTGGAGAGGAAAAATCCTCCTTTAACAGAAAGAAACCTCCAGCAGGACCAGGACCTGGACCAGAACCAGGACCTGGACCAGAACCAGAACCAGGACCTGGACCTGGTTCAGTACCAGCCACAGCAGACTGGAGATTTGAGAAAACAGAGCAGAGGCACAGAAGAAACAGAATAACTGGTCCAGCGGTACTAATGAAAAATAAAAAGTTAGCTTCAGGGGACAGAAAACGTTTAGCTGATGAATTATCTCAGCTGAAGGAACCTCAGCCAATCAGAACGCCCGACCAGATGTAGATGAAAAATAATGAGAAAAAAAACATAAATGAACAGTTTTAGAAATAACAGCGAATAATGCAAAATTGGAGAGTAGAAGAAGAAAGTAACTTTAGAGTCTGTTATTCACATTGATTATATTTTTATCTTTAACTTTATTGTTCCATGTGCAGGAACAATAAAGTTATTTCTGTTCTCTTCTACGCTCCTCCATCGGGCCCTGGGGTCCGGACTGGACCAGGGCTTCGGGTTCTGCTCCTCCGTCGGGCCCCTGGGGTCCGGACCGGACCGGGGCTTCGGGTTCTGCTCCTCCGTCGGGCCCCTGGGGTCCGGACCGGATCGGGGCTTCGGGTTCTGCTCCTCTGTCGGGCCAGGGCTTCGGGTTCTGCTCGTCCGTCGGGCCCTGGGGTCCGGACCGGACCGGGGCTTCGGGTTCCGCTCCTCCGTCGGGCCCCTGGGGTCCGGACCGGACCGGGGCTTCGGGTTCAGACAGGAAGTTTGAACCTGAAGTTCTGGTAAACACTCCATGGGAGGAAATCAGTTTCCAAACAGACGACGGGCCGGTCGGCTTTGAGGCCCAAACTCTCCTGGGATTTCACTTATAATGATATGGAAATAAGTCTGGTAACATCCGGAACATTAAATCGGGCTGAAACTGCAAATGTAAAGTTGTATTTTTTCTGTCTTTAAAAACAGAGAAGCTTCATTTTTCTTGCATGTATTCCAAGATATTGATATTCAGCCAAAACGCAGCGTTGGTCTGAATTTTCAGGGCTTATCATAGACTGAATGCAAATGTCCTTCACGGTTCTTTGTGTGTGCATGGAGCAGTCAGCCATTACAGAAGTTCTCCCACTATTTACATAAGTCAAGGGAAGCCGCATGTAAAAAAATAAAAAAGTAAAATCTCTGGATTTAAAGTGTGAAGCCGTTTTATTTTCATTGTGTGAATGGTGGACAGACTCTGCTGTTTTCTGGAGAAGCTCCACTTCATCTAAACATTTAGCAAACAGCGCTCTGCAGCGCCGACCTGCTGGTAAAAGTCTGAACAGTTTGTGTCCAGCATGTGTGGGGTCTGCAGAGGAGTTGTAGTAACTTCATGCAAAAGGAGCCCCAACCAAAGATTTAGTGAATAGAAATAAACACTTTACAGAAACATAAAATATAATTTTTTATTGATCTAATGTCATATTTTACTTTAAAATCCTCTATAAGAATCAGCGAAGTGACATGAAGTTAAGGCTTAAATATTTCACTCTGAGTGACAAACGTATTAAAACATATTGAACTTTTTCACGATGCTCTAAACTCCTGATCTGTACTCGTGCAGGGAGGGTCCGGTCTGGTCTGTGGGTAAATGAACACAGCGATAATCAGTATTTATGCTGCAAAAACCAGAGTCTGAACAGAATTGGTGCAGAAGGTTGATTTATTGCCTGTTGGACTCCAGAGTTTCTGTGCGTTGGGTTGCTGACAGCAGGTTCGTCCAGAGACCAACCACCTGTGAAGCTCTGCTCTCACTCTGTGAAGTATCATTGTGGACACTTTAATGGACTTTCTTAGCAGGATTTTTAGTATTAATTTCACAGATGTGCAGCTGCAGGAGGATCTCATTTGTTAGGAACAAACATGGTTGCTGTGACTCTTTGACTCAGAGACGCTACAGAAAGTCCAGTTTGCTGCGGAGCTAATTGTCCCTGAAATGCAGCAGGCTTTCATATTTTTTTATGCCAAATAATATTTCTCTCCCGTTCAACAGATTATGAGTTCACAGAGGAGCTGTGCCTGATGAGGCGTTAAAAATAAGTGGATTTGGGGGTTTTAAGACTCTCCACCATCTTCCATGTTACACATGGATGAATGTAATGCCGTCATATCAGGACAAAAGTTGGACTTCAGGACTCAGTGTTAGCTCAGGCTGTTTTTTTTTAAATATCACTGGATGGAGGGAAAAGAGGGGAGTGCAATCACCTTCCTGATTGGATTAGTGGACTCGGGACAGAGAAAGTGTCACCCGGCTGATTGAGAGAAGCGGAAAGCGGGGCAGAACCTGCTGCTTCGGATCACATTAATTCTGCTTTAAGTGTTTCAGCCTGCAGCTTAGCTAACACATCTTCCCGGGAACGCCATTAATACGGGATGTCTACTTGTTGCCTGGAACATCGCAGCGTGAAGGCCTGCTGCGGCTCTGCGGCTGATTAGTGGCTGCGTTCGCCGCCTCACAATGAGCTCAAGGCCGCAGTGCCGCTCCTCAGGCGCAGCTTTATTAAAACTCATTACTAGCTGTTATCTCGTTAGAGCGGCCCGCATGTACACAACTGCAGTACAGTCTGTCTGACTGCAGAGTTCAGCTCAGCAACATGTCTGCTTGGTAAATAGATATTCAGCTTACAAACTAAATATTTGGCAAATTAAATATTTAGTTAACAGGCTAAATTTAGTTTGAGACAAAATATTTTGTTTGCAATTTATACATTTAGCCCCAAATGAAATATTTATCTATTATCTTCGAAGTAAACATTTAGTTTGAAATTGTCAGTGTTGTGGTACTCGAGATCGGTCTTGG